>NW_028301540.1:25970000-26330000 GCF_042242905.1 Orbicella faveolata
TTAGTTGATTATTTTTGCTGATGAGGAGTTATCAACAAGTTTCCAGCTATATTTACTTGTTTGTACAGTACCTAACAATCAGTTATAATGTTGGAAGCTGTGAAGCTGTTTTAGGAGTTAATTCAATGAAGGAAATATCTTGTCTGTTTGGGGTATCAAACAAAACACCATCAATGTACCGGTTTTTGATATGAAGTTACTCTGTTTCACAAATCGAGTAAGCGAGATGCGAAGGGCTGGGCAAAATGACACAATAAGTATAATCTCAATCAGCCAGAATATTTGCAACTTTCTAACGCATTCTGACACGTACGTGACATTGATTCTAAAATTAAGATTGGAAGAGAACAATGGCTAAGTATGTGTAAATTAAAGTCAACTCAAAGAGTCATCGAGCCAAATTATAGATCACTTGAATTTTCCAATGTCTAATAGTCACTTCACAGCAACATTGAAATAAACAAGTGGTACAATCACTTGAAATTTTCTGAAAGTCAAAACACTGGGGAAACAAAGAAGTACGTGGTAGAGTGAAAATTGCGGTGGGAACCAGCCAGTTCATTTTGTTTGTGATAGACGTCTCGGAACAATTTTGCGTTCCCCATCCGTTTTATTACTATGTGCACACTTATATAATACTCCTAACCCTATCTAGCAGTTAACTTCACATGGAAAATACCCCTTCAAAGAGCGTTTGAAATAAGCTAAAAAAAAAAAAAGACAATTATAGGTGTCCCATCATAGAAGATGAAGAGAACAACACATTGAATGCAATGAAATATTAACTCGTTGAACTTATCCAACCGTGGCACAAAGAAATGCAGTTAAGTTGGGTTGATATGCTTTCTAGACAAATAAAAGCACAGAAGATGTTTCTGCTTTCAGACTCACTGGCATTAATGGAAAAAAAAACATTTCTTTTTTCTTAAACCACAATGCGATCAATTTGAGATAGGTCCAAGAAAGATTCGCTTACCTTTTAGTGACTTGGCATCCACATTCAATGTGGAAAGAGTTAGACCTAAAAGCACGAGAAATACGAAAAATCTAAGCCTCATTTTCCTGCGGAGAGAAAAAGGAAAAAAACCGTTACTCGTTGTGGAAGAATTAATCTCAGAGCTAGTGTATTAAATTGTTTTGGCTCGTAACTGTTCTGGTTCAGCAGCTTGAAGAGCGGGCGGTTCTCTTGATGAACCAGAAAATTTTAAGAGCGTTTCTAAGGCGACAGTCCTTTAAAGCTGACAGTAACCTCCCCTTAGTGAATTAAATGAAGCAGAGATTTCAAATTTGAAGAAATACCTTCTTTCAATAGCCTTTTCCACCCAGGAGAAACGCTCTTTGTTGTTATTATACTACGGAGCAAAAGACAAGAGAGCAACCCTCGTTATCTACCTCTGATGTAAGAATAGGCAAAAGGTTATTGACCTGTCGTTCACGGTACCGGTATTATCCATTGTTCCCTAGCTAATCAAGCGTTGAATTTTTCATGGTCGGTGGAAGAGGACTGAAACCGTAATGCAAACGTGACCCCGGAAAATTAGCTTGTTCTGGTCAAAGGGCGTCATAGGCCATGCAAATCATCCACCACGAATGCTTGTAAAATTGGGATGGGATGAAACCCGAGGAATAACAGAAACCACGTGCTCATTTAAGAAGACAAGATAAAGACAGGGATCAAAGAGTTAATAAACATCCGTCAAGGTGTCGAGAATTTCAATGACTGCGCATGTGCACGCATAATTGTTGAGGAAGAACTTTCAAGTGAATGCTGGTGCTAAGAACCACTACAAACGGCTTCTGGTGGCTTGCTTTAAAAACTGAACTTTTTCTCAGTTTTTTTCGCTCGAGGATGGATTAATAAAAAAAGGAGTATATGGGAAACTTTGAAATCAGCGTACCTGAGCTCGTACAGGCGAAAAGTAAAGATTTTTTGGGGAAACACATCCTAAGCAAGAAACCAAACACAGCTTTTCGTCTTGGCCGGCGATCACTTAATTATTAAGTGTCACTGGATATGTCAATTTTGTCCTTTATTCTGATGCAGATCAGGTTTCATCTCTCTTATTAAAGAACTGGTTAAAGTCTTTCAGTCCAAACTGCGCCAAAAAAGACAAAAAACCTTTCAGCGCTGGCTATTTCGTTCGGCCTGAACGAAGAATCTTTTGACGAACCAATCGGGAAACAGTGTTGCAATACCAACTGTCTGCTGGTTAGCTGTTGGTACTCAAGAGTTGGTCAACAAATCAATTTTCTCACTAGCGCTTGCGGCTTGCCGCGCGCGTTTTATCTCCCTAGTTAATCAATGTGCTGGCAAACTTTTAAATTATAGAGCGTGGAGCAAATTAGAACAAGAGTCAACGAGACGGTTGATGGATAAAAGCTGCTATATGGTCAGGAAATAAATTTCTTTCTGTCCGGAGATAATCTCAGTTTTTTAATGCGCATTAATCTTCTCCTATCTCACTCATCCTTGCCTCTTTTACGCGCGTTGCCGGTTGTTCTAGGAAACCGTTATTTTGAGAATTCTATGATTTCAGGAACTTCGCATGAAAGAACTCATTTACATGCTAAAAGATCAATATACAACACAGCATTTCTAGTTTCCATCGAGCTGACAATACGTCAATCGTGGAATCCACGGTCAATAGAGATCAACCCAGAACTACGAATAGGCTTTACCTGTAAGGCTGGTTTCCATATGATCGCTACGAAAAATGCGACAAACAATGTCCTGCAATTTATGGGAGGCAGCATGGCCGAGAGGTGCAATCATTTGAAAACTGGTAGTAGTAAAGTTGATCAACTTTTTTTGTTGCGATCCCAACGATCCCAGCGGTCGTAGTAATTGTAGAAACCAGCCTTTATAGAACCATTGACAGTCCAGACCATGGCAATGAGGGAACTGATATTCGACCATCTTACTGCTTATGTCACAAAGCCATATTCAATGCTTTTGCAAAGAGCTCGTTCTTGCAAGCTGAGGGACTGGAGACAATCTCTTGCCCGTGTTTGCAACATTCGGCGATCAAGCACTATCACACAGCGATGGTATCAGTTTGCGAAAATTTTCCGAGATCGTATTTAACATCCCTGAGGATCTCTAACCAACATAATTTGTCGCTGTTATGGCGCGAAAATGTTTGGAGGGAGAGTCGCAAGTACTTATATTTTTTTCTTTTTTTAAACATAAGAGAATGCAAAACTCGTAGAGTGTTTCAGCAGAAGCTGTTTTGCCCAAAGCAGTACTCGTTACCCAATTGAAAACGCCTTTGGGTTCTTTTTATATACACTTTTCGTCGACCAAGCGCCGGTCGATACTTGCAATCGGCTTGTCGGCCGAGTGTGATTTCTCATGCTTTTGATAGCACACAGAAGTATGAAACAATTGTACGCTACATGTATATAACACCTTATTTTCAAAGGGAACCTAGTCTGGCTTTCAACTCCCTCGTTTAGTTAGACATGTGGGCAAAATTTTGTTACTGTCTGAGAGTTACTGTCTGTTGAAAGTTAATTGGGTTTTTATTTTCAGTTGATTTGATTTTGAACAGAATGTTAATGAAGACAGCTGAGACCCGTTGTGATACTGCGGTGAATTCAGGATGAGATCTCTTTATTGGGCCATATTTTGAGAATCGCATTTAATGACATTGATCTCAACAGTGAAAGTAAGTCTGCTCGAGGACTTTCTAAGAGAATAGTATATGTAGATATGAAAGTAATGCTCGAGAACGTTTTGGTGCAGAATCGAATTAGGATGTGATTAGCTGTATTCTTTTTTCTTTTAACCATATTTCTAACTCCAATCGCCAGAGTTGTACATCAGGGAACATCGGGGCACTGTGTCATATGCGCAGAAGTCAAAATAAAAGACACTATCAGTTTTATTGAAACGTTATTCTCTTTTTTATTTCTTCCGAACTTAAAAAGTTCGTTGATCATTGTATCATTTTACATCAAAATTCCACTATGAAATTATAGCAAAATAAATAACAGTGGAGAATTTTGCAATAAATTGCAAATTACGATTCTTAATTCATTTCTTTTTTTGGTAAACTGGGCAACAGCCATTTGGAGGACCTGGTGGGGCGGGCATACCAGGGGCTCCGGGGGCTCCGGGAGGTCCGGGTGGTCCGGGATCGCCAGCCGGTCCCCTTTGTCCTATATTTCCGGGGGGCCCCTGCGGTCCGGCGTTACCCTCAGGTCCGGCATATGAATCATATTGTCGCTTGACTGAAATGAAACACAAATGTCATGTTGAGCTTGTTACGTGCAGTATTAACCCATCAGTACAGATAATTGTCACGATACCCATATATGGTCAGGACGTCTTCATAATCTGTCATCCGTGCATAAAACAGATATCTTGCAATACAAGCAGTTTGGCATATTTGGAAGTGTGTTCATAGCCTTCAGTTACCGCAGAGCTCTACACCACCACATTTATCTAGCTGTAAGGAAATGCGATTCATTGCCAAGTTGTTGGACAATGGATATCACAGTGTTACAGAATTATCGTCTACATTTAGCCAGCTCGTTCCACCGTTTTGCTAGTTAAATTTCGAGTGCCTCCACGGGATAATTGAGCCAACTGATATGCTGAACTTAGAAGTCAAAATTCTTATCGGTTGCGAGATATTTTCAGAAATTAAATTTGAGTCGTTCTGCCAAAATTCTATCCTATGTATTTTTAGTTCCCTTTAATAATTGGTGCGTCTTATCTCCACGATGCAGGTTTCATACGAAGAAAGTCTCAGCTTCTATGAGAAATGCTTACTTAGGAACGGTCGCACTAGAGCCAAGTTTTACGTTTTTCGAGGCGAGAACAAATTTGTTTATGTACTGTGCAAATGGCCGTCCTCCTGATTTTTCCCTAGCAGGGCTGGTGGCTGTACACAGGCTAACAGAGTAGAAAAAAGATCTCTCTCTTTCTGCTTCCCAGGCGTGCATTTTCTTTCCCTTTCATTATTGCAAAGATTTTTGGTCGTATAAGTAAATTTCTACTTATAAATCCTTAAATGAATTTTTTAGACCCATTTTTCGCAGACAAAAATAAAACGCACACGCTTCCAGCTGTCGTGTTTTATCTATCTGGTGGCCAGAGTTCTAAGGGTCACGACCCAGTGTTCACAAATGTGACCTGCTTTTTCGAATCGTCTGAGTCATTTTCTGTTCAGAAACTGTAATAAAGCACTGCAATTTTGGCATAAAAGGGTAAAGCGAAACCATCCGGTATCAGTTATACTTTGAGTTAATACATTTCTCTCTCTCTTTTAAGTTAGAACCCATTTCTTCAGTTGAGTAACATTTCGAAAAGTCAAAGAAAATCAATAACATCATACTATGTTTAAAGGCACTCCTTGTCGTAAGGAAGTATGTAATAGAATCAAAGTGGAGAAAAGTGCCAACGTATAAAGTACTTACTGTTAAATGCACCAGCAGAACAAATCAATCCAAGTGTAAACAACAATAGAAAGCGGATATCCATGTTGACTCTCAAATAGACAAAACAAAAATAAATTGTCAGAGAACTTCACTTTACTTTATGGACTTTATGATGTGTATATCAAATCTGGCATACTTTAGGGCTGAAATATATAAATTTTGCTTCATTTAAATTTGTAGAAACATAAATCGTTCGTCGTTGTAAATGAAATTCGATTGTTGGTTTAGACATAACGAAAATAGTTCGCAAGTATGAGTCATTTAAAGTTTTGATTTACAGATTAATTCTCACTTCATCAAGCTTTAAAATAAACCTTTGTTTATAACCATAAAGCAGCAAACAGACCTACCTCTTAGTATATCTACCAAAACAAATTGTTTAGCATTTAGCGGTTCACTGACTTTAACCTGTGATCTCAAACTCGATCGAGCACGTAATGCTAAACATATTTCACACCTTACGTCTCCCAGACGACCCGACAATACGCTCATGCGCAGTAAAGAGTGAGCGGGTCATTTGTCACCTGGCTAATCGGCGATTCATTTTCTGTCAACTCGTTTTGTTTTCTTGCTAATCTGGGTACATTAATACAAACACAAAATATGGGCCATGTTATTAAGAGTTTCATGATAATCTTACTGCTAGTGCCTTTTTGTGAGTAACAATGAAATATTGTCCGTGGGTCAATGTTGTTGGTCTGTCACGTGTTATCTATCTATTGGAATCGCTTGACGTAAGCGAGCTATCCGTTGGCAGGTTAACGAGGTTCACGCTCAGTGGCTCGGTGGAACTGACAAGAGCAATTTTCTGTGAATAACGGCTTCTGACAATCTTTTACAAAGAACTAGACTTTTGTTTGGTGCAAATTGCGCCCCACGAGATTCCGGCCAAATATCTGCTAGATTCAGAAATAGTGGCCAGGCTCAATCAACAAGCAGGACAGCCAGCTTAAGCCTTGTGGCAAGATTCAAAATTGCGGCCAGATTCAAGGTGGTATAGAGCACCTAAAAGTCAAAGAGCCCTCAGCTGTCAAAAGATTAATGAGATGTGTCCTTAAGATGAAATAGTTAATTGCTCAGAGTGTGTAGTGTTCTTGGTTGTTGAATTCAAGCTGAAAACCGGCTTTGTTGTCTTGCTTCGATGGATCCCACGACTTGACATATTCACGCATCAGTTGAGCTGATGTCAGGCGCACTGTTAACTCAACCCTTAACACTTAAGCAGTTGACACAATTCACCAACCTCAAGGATCATTTTTCAGCTTTTACAGACTTGTTTGAAAAGAAAATATGAAAAAAAGGAAAGATGAGAAATAAGAACTACACCATTTTAAAGGACTGAGATTTAATCAAAGACCTTACGAATTGTTGTTAGTAAAAGCACATTTATTTTCTCACCTTACATTATTTACTACACGTCGTTGCTATATTTGATACTCGTTTTAACTGTTTTTAATTATTTTTTCAGTATTATTTCTGCAGCCTGTAATCAGACCAACTTTGCTAATATACGATAATCTTTAAACACTTCTCTTTTAAAGCGAAAGAAGAAAATAATATATAATAGAAAATACAACTCTTTCTCCAGATAAGCGTAAAGAAAAGCATATTTTAAAAAGTAAGGTCGACGTTCGAAAGCCTTATCGTTTAATTAGCTGATAGTTATAAAATAGAAAATACTTTCCATACGTGTACAGTGTTTATACCAAAGGAAAGAACTGTATTTATCCAAAATTTTTGAACATGGATTCCATGGTGGAGAAAGCTCAAAACATTTACTTTCCTGGAGGTGGCACCACGGCACAGCACGGGCTTGGGGGACCAGGAGGTGCAGGCGGTCCGGGTGGTCCGGGGGGGCCTGGTGGTCCTGGGGCTCCGGCGGCCCCTGGAGGCCCTTGACCTCCCGCCACTCCTGGCGGTCCCTGTGATCCGGGATGTCCAGCAATTCCATAAATCGGAGGCGGAGCAGGCTTCATTTGGTCTGCGACTTGCGGAATGGGTGGATTTGGTCCGGCTGGGGGAGGACTGCCACAGCAGGATGCTGTACATGTTGGGGCGCAAGCTGGAGTGCAGCTCGCTCCACAGGGGAAGGCAGAACGCTTTGCTGTGAAACGGGGCAGAGGTTCAGAAGGATTTTGTCATTTAGAAAATCTGAGAAGATCTTTCTTTAACGTCCATTGACCCAGGGGCACCACATGTTTATCTTACAGTTTACGTGTATTTAAAAGTACCATCTTAAACGCAATCAGTCAGTCAGTCAGTCAGTCGGTTAGTCAGTTAATAGTCAGTCAGTCAGTCAGTCAGTCAGACGGTTGGTCGGTCCGTCAGTCAGTCAGTCAGTTGGTCAGCTGGTCAGTTAATAGTCAGTCAGTCAGTCAGTCAGTCAGTCAGTCAGTCAAACGGTTGGTCGGTCGCTTTGTCAGTCGGTCAGTAAGTTACCAATCAAACCGTCTCTCTATCTCTATTCATCAGATAACAATGTTAAATAATGAGGACTTATCACATTCAGTAGGTGTGTAACGGAAGCCCTGTTCTGGATATAAGTGGTGTACTAAACGTGCTGGCAGTATAACTAAATAATGTTTTTGATAGCTAGATGTTCGCATAACAAATAACGGCCTATACATTTGACACTTACTGTGCAAAGCTGAGGCGGTGTAGGCAAGGCCTAACGTGAATAACAGAGCTAAACGACAATCCATGATGCTTTCTGTCGAGATAGAAAACAGATGGCTTGAGGTACAATCAGCTTTAACATAGCACTACTTATCCTAATTACACATAGTTAGAAGTCAATGTGTAACTGTTAGGTATAACATTTGGACGTTCGTGAATCAAGAGTCACTTTTGTTTGATAAAAGTTTTCCGAAGCCCGAGAAACTGCTATCCACAATAATTACGGGACCGTGGTTTCTGCAATGGAGTGTGGCTGTTAGATTTTCAGTCTTTATGTTTGGAATTTCCCAAAAAATACTTTGATTTTCCGAATCTTAGCGAAATGAAATACATTTTTTGTTCTTCATCACTATATAGTTTTCTCGCCGTCTTAGAAAAATTCTCTACTATTTTAAAGAACTCAGTTCTTACCTGGCGCCCTGATTCACGCACCAAAAGCAGCGAGTGATCCTCAAAGAAAATCCTTCATTTTTATTTCATAAGTTTGATCGACGGCAAGGTATTGAAATTTTTTTATTGTTACGTGTTTTGTTAACGTTCTTGTGCAGCAGGTCTATGAAACTAAAGTGATAAACAAAATTTTGACAAAGAGCAGGTATCACGTGTGAAACTTCGAGTGATTCCGTTTTACTTTGCTTAGAGATTGATAAGCATAAGCTTGAAGTCCAGGAAAATTCAGTAAAAGGTAGATTTTTCCTGAATGTGCAGTACCTCTTGTCAACTCAATCAACTAAGATATTGAAATAATCTGGTTGGAATTCCAAGAATATGTAAAAACCTTAAATAAGGTGAAGACATGGTGCTAAAACGGCCCCCTCCGTTTGCGACACCTACGATGCGTGTACAGACACATTAGTAGAGCCAACATCGTTAAATTATCGAAGTTTCCATGCACGGTTGGACACAACGAAAATGGCGCCTTTCCCTTTCGGACTTTGTTCAACTTAATTAAAAGCGGGGGAGGGGTGGATGTTCATGTTATTGCTGTAGGGTAGAAAAATGGACCCCTTTGTGAACTGTTAGCCTTGTTGGCAGCTCCTTTTTGGGTACGCCTAGAAAATTGGTCAATTTTAACCCTAGGATTTCCCGTTGTTTTACGTTAAAATGCTTAGGAAATCGTAGGCTATCGATTTGAATTGGAAGGAAAATGAAATTTGCGACTTCTTTGCCTGTTGAAAGTAAAGCAGCTAAGTTTTGGGGAAGTTTCGATTGGAGGCTTGTTCAACCACTAAATCCTTCTCCATTGATTTCTTTTAGTGGCATTTATGAGATTTTGTCAGTAAATCACACAATTACATCATGCATGTTTTTTTGTCATGCACCTTTTTGCTTGGCAATATGATATATTAAAAAAGTTGATGTTGGCTGTTCACAGGAATAAACGCAACGCTACAGTAACTGAAGAAGGAAAAGTACCACGATATCTCATTAGAACATTCAAGGATACACGTAGCTGACCAAATATTCCTCGGTAAAAAATATTATCCCCTGACGCTCCGTAAAAAAGGTCCTGTTTCTTAGATAAAGTAATAGAGAGGTATATTTTTTCCCATAAAACGTTAATGTGCTGCTCGCATACATAAACGAAAACTATTACGAGAAAAACGACATTCCTAACTTTTTGAGTGGAACCATTTTCGGTCCTGGGATCATTTTCGGCACAATTTGGGGATCATTTGGGGGCCTGTACATTTTCCTCAAACAGAAGATTCCTGCCGCTTCTGTCAGCAGCTTTGCATCACCAGGAACATTTTCATCCCATGCGACAACAACAACAACAATGACAACAATAGAAACAACAGCAACAACAACAACAACAACAACAACAATAACAACACTGACAAAAACGTCAGCAGCTATATCATTCTATATAGCGGCAGCAAAGTCATGATCATCATCAACAAAAATAACAACGAACAGCATCAGAAGCAACAACATCTTAATAACAGTAACAACAACAACAACAACGACAACAACAACAACAACAACAACAATAATAATAATAATAGTAACAATAATAATAATAATAATAAAACAGCAACAGAAGAAGCAGCCAAAACGTAACCTGGTGAACCAGCTAACAACAAAACCAGTGAGATAATACATATCATCTTTATTTGTATTTTTGAAGTGAGAATTTTACATTCCTTTTGCGATAAAACGCATATGTTAATGATTACTTTGTATGTACATTGAAGCTCCTAACAAAAACAATAAGTTTGAAAAAGGAACTTATGAGAAAAAACATTTTCATGCACACCGGTATAAACTACTATAACGTGAGCTATGAGCAACATTATGAATGAAAACACTGAGATCATATCCTTCATAAAAAGACGGGAATGCAGCGAGTTTTGTTTTTAGAATATTAAAAACGAAGATTATTTAAATTAAACTAAAGAACTTTGACGTTCCACCAGATCGAAATTGGCAGTGTCTAAGTTACCAGACGTATGTCAGATATAACTATCATTGCTGCGAGTCGAATCTGGAAGTGTAGCAGTTCCCGTAGGCTTGTAATTCCGTTTGGGGCTAAGTGCATTGTTTCTGCCTTCTGTTTTATTGTTCTTTCAAAGGGTATTGCGTCATTCATGGGAGACCTTGCAAGAGCTGCTACCGACCGATCGAATCTCAAAAAGAGGAATTTAACGTCCAGGGGGCCCTGGGGGTCCGGGTGGTCCAGGAGGTCCTACACATCCGGGACATCCTTTGGGTCCATTTGGCCCTGGCAATCCACATATACCATCAAAACCGGGAGGTCCTGGGATTAACTGTGGTGTGGGAGCCGGAAACGGGGGAGGCGGCGGAGGTGGCGGAGGATACGGAGGCGGAAGACGGGAGGCGCAGCAGGAAAATATGCATCCCCTTTTACAAACGTTCGTGCAGCACTTCCTACAGCATGACCTAGAACAAGGCAGAGGGTTGCTTCTCAAGACTTTGTTAACTGAAATGATTGCAAAGAGAATATCTTTGTCAATTTGGTTGTTAAAAAAGTTACAAAATTGATAAAGTTGCAAGTTAAATCAGATTAAGAATGTTAAAAGTCTAATTCACAATTATTTCACTCGCAGTTGTTGGATATGAGATGGTAGATAGCCAACGAGGCGCGTAGCGTTGAGTTGGCTATAACTATCTCATATACAACAAACGCAAGTGGACTAATAGTTTTTATTAAAAACGCCCCCAAAATATTGAAAACGTAAGACGTACGTTTACCATATTTGTAGAGCGTAATATAATGGCTCATATACCATGATGGCTAAGCCAGTGAAATCTCTTGAATTGCATTATCTAATGATCTAGTTTTTAATAAGCTTGATTATTTCGAGGAAGTTTAGACAGTTTTTTTTTTCAATTGGCAACGGTTAACGTTGTGTCACCCAAATAATAAAGCTTATCCACCACCAGTATTGTTTTTTTTTTTTAAAGTACTTGGCAAAAATTGACTACCACCTTTGGAGGGACATTTACCAACGTGGCTTATCTGCAAATGATACCAAAACCAATTACTATGTTTCGACAGACTCTGTTAAAATGTTTAGCCCCTTAATATAGCTTAATATCATTCAAAAGCTTGAATAATGATGGCACTTGTTATTAGTTTTCTTGCTTGTGCCAATCAACTATAAACTAGCATTGTTTATATAGCTGGTGAGTGACAATTAATATGAATTATGACGCTGAGAAATGAAAGTGCATCATCACATTAGTTTTCTTAATAAACTTAAGGGGATCTTTCATTCATTTAAAAACAAATAGTTGAATACAAGTTTTTGCTCCGTAAAGCTCTTGATTTTTTTTATAGATTTTCAAAAGCTGGTTGAGTTATTTATCATAAATGACAGGTATGATCGGGGAATCAGTAATAACGTGCTTGATTTTGCTGTCTTAGAAAGAAGAAAGATTAAATCAACTGACAGTAACATAGAACAAAAATTAGCTATTAATATATTTTTCATTTGATGAAAAAGAACTTACCGAATTCTTCCATTGGTTTTGCATTAGCAACATAGATCACAGATATAAACACCGCTAAGACTGCTATTTTAATGTCCATTTTTATATACCTGTAAAAAAACCAAGATGGAACAATAGTTAATGCCAGTCATTTGGAAAAAGTTGTGACGGAACTAATTCACAAAAAAATGATCAGAATACCTTTTTTGGAAATTGATCAACTTTCACTGAATTGTGTGTTCAGCGAAAAGAAGTCGACTAACCGTCCTCAACTGCTTTGCATTGTTTAACCTGTCAGTGCAAATTGAGAAGTCTGACGCTATCTGTTGAACACCTCTGTGTATAAACATAACCGGTGTTTCATGGAATTTATAGCTTCAGTTTATAATATCGTTATACTCCCGAACGGCAATCCGCGGCTTGTTGCATTTATATCAGGAACTTCTAAGACATGCAAATGTAATGAACGTCTTTGAAGCCAAAGCCATCTGGTGTATTAAAAATTGGAATGTCGAAACTTTAGCGAACGGACTGAGTACTAGTCTCTGCATTTTCGTTCCCAGAGTCGTCTATGCTCCTCTTAGCCGACGGGGCCTAGGTGAGAGGAGAAGTTGGCTCTCGGGACATATGGCTTGGCTATTCTTGGATTCTTGGACTACGATTTTCACTGATTCCATGTTGGTTTCCTTTTTGAGAATGTCACTGGTTGATATCAAAGACCAACTTAACACATAGATGAGATCATTACCACAGTCTGGATGTGTTTACCTTCCTCTTTAACAACAATTATAATACATTTCTCAACCTCCAACCTCTTTATTTCTATTAATCACTTTCGAGAGCGAATAATCTAATTGTTTTAGTAGAATTCTTACTAAATTTACTTCAAATAACGGTTTCCAATTATTTCTTGACGCATTATTAAACTTTGCGCCTGAAAAAGGTCGCTCAGACTGAATTGTCATTTAAAATTGAAGTTGTGTGTGTCAAGAAACCGTAAATGCCCTTCATTTCGACTTTTCAGGAATGTAATTATCCATTTGCATCAAAATTCTCCTCCAAAACTTTGGAAAAACGAAAAGCACGTTGCGATTTCCTAGACGACCTCCAGCCACTGCACACTAATGGCTGATATGGCTCAGCCAATCAGATTACAGCATTTGCAATAGAATACTAGTAGAATTCTACTAATCTCCTTTATTGTTGTTATTATTTTTAGTTATTTTTTTGCATTATTTTGCGGTACATGCGGCTACATTGTAGTTTGTTGATCCCTCAACATTAGTGCATACTCTAACATCGAACATCTAATATCTAACAGTTTGACCTATCTTTTTAGTTAATGTCATTTTGGGGATCAGTGACCATGTTAATTAAATTATTTTTGGAAACCGATCTTGTAGAAACTTTTAATAACGAGATTTCCGGCTCAGTTCCTGTTGCCTTGGTCAGAATTAGCTAGAAACAGTGTCTCCGCATGTATAATCAGTTCTTATTTGCTGTTGTCCCAAGGTACGCTGCTAAAGGTAAATTAGCTTGCGGCAAGCGTATGTGTTCGTTAACGGAGTTGCGGTCTTTAAATACCTTTGTTAAAATCTGTTATAAGCCGGTCTTTAAGCGCTGTAATCGAATGGTTTTAGTTAGAAATCAACCAGTGGATGCTTTCGAAATGGAAATAAACGTTGAATTAGTGAAAATATTTGTCCAAAATATTAGCTAGTTAAATCATGTGTCTCCAGAGGCAGATTTTCTCTCTTGCCAAGGCCCCACCTGCCAATAGAGACGTATTGACGCATTTAGGGGCGGGAAAGTGGTCTCAGGATTCTCATATTTAGCCACTGGAGGCATCTAGTCCCATTTTCAGTATTTCATGTCAACGTCGCCTAGCCTAGAAATGGAACCCACCAGTTTCACTCAAAATATGACATAAAAGCAGCCAAGGTTGTACCGTTTATTAGCCTGTAATGCAGGCGTATTTTGGCAAGGAAGCGCATTTTGATTAAGCCAACGTCATCTTGGATTCATACTCGGAAGAGGCTCGGGGAAAGCCACAATGCGTCTTAGGAAGTAGGAGTAAGGTTGAAAGAGGAGTAGGGATTGGGAAGGGGAAGGTAAAATACCTTTTGTCCCCCCCCCCCCTTCCCCGTCCACTTTTCCTAAGCCAACATGGTGGTGAATTTACTCGATTGCGAGCTAATACGGATAACTCGTGAACACACTGAAAACGCCTGCACTGCAGGGTAACCTTTTATGTACTATGCGATCAAATAACAAAGTCTTCCCTCGAAAAATCCCCACCAAATTAAAGGTGCATTAGTGTTAGAGGTTCCCTTGTCTCCCGGCTCACCTACATCAGTCCTTCAGACAGGAATTGACAATTTGTTCAGGTAAAAGAAACATTCTGTTACACTGTAATTGTCATCGTTCTGCTTTGGATATCGTTTGCCGATCGAGTCACAGATTACCTTACATGATATCTCTCAATCATGACCAGCTCCTACACTGAAACGTGTGGGAACAGGTAAAATGTTCCGGCTAGGTTGTCATTAGCTGGTGCCTCACTGTTGAAAACCACAGGTGTTTGTAAAAATGATAAAGGAACCTACGTCCGTCTGTTTATATTGATATGAATAAAATCCATCTAAGAAATCTTGTGCGTTGACAGAATTAGAATTTGGCATCAGCCTCTTCCATTACGCCTTATTGTCATGCTAGCGAAGATTCAATTTAGGAGGAAATATGCGCGCAAGCCGATAAAGATTAGATGTCCACCATCGGGGCTTTGTAATGGTGAACTTTATGCGAGTTTAGCTCGGAATTGTGTGACGTTTTTTGAGTCATAAATCGTCGGCGTAAAGTACCAGCGATCTCGAGGTGATTGTGTAATGGCTTTTTAGGCAATTCGCTTGGAATTTTGAAGTCATATTTCAAAAAGTATTAGCTGTGTTTTAACAATGGTCAGACCGTATCCTTACTGAATTTTTGTTCAAGCATTTTCTTTTGAGAAATTTTCATGCCACCCCGAAGAGTACCTGCGTTTCTTTTGTGATTGCTGTTTGAAACGATTGTGCCGTTTGTTTGTTTGTCTAGTTTTAACTAAACATGCCTTATCAAAAACATTGCATATTTGCCCATTGTGTAATCTGAATTTCTTCTTCCTGTAATGTCAAATTCGTTCGCCAATAACTTCACTATAGAGCGTGAATAAAGAACTTCTCTGTAGAACTCACGTGACCAGCACGTGCAAGTGTTTAAATAAGAAAAGAGGTCAAATCACACAGCATTGGTTTGGTACACCAACACTGTTTTCGAACGCCGATATGACTACCGTGACGTCATGTGAAAACGCTCCACAAATTAGTGTTTGATCTCAGTGCAGTGCTCATCCGCCATTTTTGCGGCAATTCTTGTACGGGTGGGGTGGATGGGGCAACACTTACGTCGGACCCTTTAATGGGAGAATCGGATGTTAAACGCATCAAAAATCCCAATGAATTAGAGATTACAGTCAACGCGAAGGTTGATTATTTTGGCGTTTCAAATTTGATATCGCACCGGAAATGACCGCTCTGATTCTCAACTAACATCGCATCAGAAATAATTATCTTGTGAATGGGGCTATACCGATACCGATCTTTGCAAAATGGTCGGCGAAAATAAAGATATAGCTATTTGGGACGAACGTGAAAAATTTGACCGTTAATTGTTTAACAATTTGTCTTTAATTCATTTAATTGGTCAAACACCACGTTTTACATGCTTGGTTTTATATTTTCGCATTTTTTTAACGTCGGTTTTCCAGATTTCATGCTCTTGACGATCTCAAAAATTGTCAACTGGGTTTTCAGTAAAACACTGAAAGACAAAACAAAATCAAAATCGTTAGTGCAAGCGGTGTACTGGCCCGAAACAAGAACGAGATCTTTGAAAAAGAGAATAAACCCATCAATGGTTTGTTCATCTGCAAAAGGCTTCAGGAAAAGCTAACCTTTGCATACAATAACTTTCTTTTAGTCATGACTTTTCCTGATGTTCTTGATCAAATGATGACCTGGGCTATTGGCTTTCAGTGGTTCTGGTGATGTCTTGTGATTCCTTCTAAAAAAAGAACCAATGTTACTTACAAGTGAGATGGACATGAATGAATCTAATCGCATCCAACGCAATCTGCAATTACTACAACGAGAACTTTTTCACAATGAGTGCTTCTATGTTTTCGTCATCAATACAATCGGTGAGATATGGCTTTATTTCCTTCTCTGATACTGATCACTCAACATTATAGTCGATTGAGGTTTGTACCCTAAAAAGATCACGCGTGTTTTCCTTTCCAGATACCCCAGTTTTTGCAAAGCGTATCGTAAAACTAAAACAACTACAGCCACTTCCTTTATCTGAGTCCAAAACAAAAGTTTATTAAAAGCACATATTTGATTATTCCTTCGATTTTATAAAGGAGGCCATTTACTTGCAGCAGGCGGGAGCAGGACAACATGGTGGTGGTGGTGGGGGTGGACAGGGGGCAGGGGCAGGAGCTCCAGGAGCTCCCTGGGGTCCAGCTGGTCCGGGAGGTCCGGGTGGTCCGGAGCATCCTGGGCATCCTTTGAGTCCAGGACATCCTGGCAGACCAGGGGCGCCGCCGCATCCCTTAGGTCCCATTGGTCCGGGTGCACCGATTGGGCCGGGGAGGCCGGGTGGTCCTGGGAGACCGATGGGTCCAGTGCATCCCTTCCATCCGGGACATCCGGGGGATCCGGGTGGTCCGGAACATCCTGGTGGTCCCATTGGTCCCATTGGTCCGGCAATCTGTTGCGTTGGTGGTGGAGGTGGTGGGGGAGGTGGACAACAAGGACAACAACGTTTGGAACCTGTAAGAAAATAAACTCCACAATTAGCTACGATTCGATCAAACATCATGTTAACTGAACGGTTTCCATGGGCCAGTAATCCATGTTGCAGAATAGTGATGAACTATCATTTAATCTAACATCTTCCATCACGATGAAATATTCTATTTTTTAGTCCCTCACGCAAATTACTATACGTTGTCGACGCTGTGGAATGATATTGAGCAGAAATGTTCCATTCGGATTCACAAGTTACTGTCTTGCGTAAATCTCGGGGAAAATGACGGATAAGACTTTACTCATTGAAAAACATTTAATAGTTCTACAAAACATCTGAGAAAATATAGTGCTCCTTGAATGTTCGGATCAAAACTAGCTGAATATTATTCTTTTGAAAAATTAAGACAATAAAGTTTTCTAATCTATAAAACAGTGGCCACCTGTTAAGTTTCATTGTTCTTGGACAGACATGTATCGTATTCCTTCACGCCTTGGTGCTTTGCTAGCAGAACAGCAAAAGGGCAGAGTTCTGTTGGCCTCATTAAATTCTTAAAACATTTTTGCTCTTAAAACAGTCTTTTTGCAAAAGCGAGAGTCAAGTTGTGTAATTTTTTGGAAATATTAAGACATCGGAGTTTTCTAAACTATAAAACAGAAGCCACCTGTTCATGATTATTGTTCTTGGACAGACATTTGTCACATTCTTTCACGCTTTGGTCCTTTCATAGAAGAGTAGTGAGAAAGACAGAGCTTTTTAGCCCACCTGGCTAAATTCTGGCTAAATTGGAATTTTTGTGCCTAATACAGTTTTTTTTAAAGCGTGTGTCAGGTTATGTAAAAAATCAAGAAGAACTACCAATACTATTGATCCGTAATTACCACAAAGAAAATTGTTCGACTTAACCTTTAATTTCTGAGCTGTGGCCGGAAATGTTTGGTAACAATAACGCAAAAAACTTAAACTGATCAACAAACATTTAATAAACAGAACGAAAAAGAAAATATTTTTGAAAAATCGAGTACCTATTTTTTGGTTTACTTAGGTTCGATGACTTGATATTTCGCCACCGGCACAGCTTTGACAAAGATTTTTAGAAATTAACTCAGTTTGTCAAGAACTATGGGACATTTGTATTAAAACTGTTGAAATATGTCCTATCTAAAATAAGAACTTGAGCACACAACGCTCGTACAGTTCCTTTTACATGCAGTGCCAAAAGTCGGTTGCTCTTATGATTGAAATAAACCAAACAATTGAAGATTGTTAACCGAAGAAATGTTTTTGATTATGACCCAAACAACACAGTTTTATTTTTCTAAAACGGATCAACATTTGACTTATTGATTTGATAAATAAACTACCAAAATCTTACCTTTTGTCGATCTAGCATGTGCGTAGCACACAAATGCAAGGACTAGGAGAAATATTAATTTGGAATTCATCTTGCCTGTAAGAGAAAACAGAACGAAATTAGCTTCAGGAAATCTTTGGAAACTTAGGAACAAATTTATTGAACAATGTTTTGACGAGAAGAGTGATCAACACTTAGTGGTGTGGAAAATAGGGTAATCGCTCCAATTAAAGTCCACTAAAGATCATCGCGACAAGACAGATTTTGTTGAAAAACAAAATAATAATGTTATGGCTACCGATTAAGTAATATTTTGTCTAGGTCAAGGCAATTTTACATAACTTTCAAGCGAATTGATGGAAGACTATGGATCAGGAACTCAAAAAGTAAAATGTTCGCTCACCTCTTTTCTCTGCCCTGACAGAATACAGTAAGATGTGACCTAGCTCTGCGAGACAGTAGTATTTACCATGATGAAAGTAATTAATTTTAAATGCGTTTCTTTGCGGTGTTGGTCTGTGATTGGTCAGCAACCTCACAAGAGGCAGGTGATGTCAGGTTGTTAAAACGCCCCTTTCTGTGCAACTGAACTGATAAGTAGTTTTGTGGGTCGTCCGAGACAAGCCCACTTACACGCTTGACTTGATGGCATTGTACGTTGTTTTTAGGATCTTTTATTTTTTTATAAAGTGCGGTTTCAGGTTTAGCTTGGAGGAATTTGAGTACGGTAAAACGTAAATGCTATAAATTTCAATGTGTGTTATATTAAAAAATGTGCGTAATTGGGATGAAACCTCGAAAAGTGACTAAACCTTCCTTGAAGTACATTAAACCAGATTGGGTTATTTCGTGTTGATTCATGCATGTTTAATACACCTTATCTAATAAAACATCAAGGATCAGCAAATAACACTGACAATTCAAGGAAAACAAGCAGCTTAAATCAACAAATTCAGTAAACCAACTAAGAAATTAATCAGAGGCAAAATATGAAGAGCGCACTGGGCAACGTCTATCAGTCGCTCATTTGCAAGAAAGACGAGTAAGGCAAAACCTGGATATAGATAACAGACAGAGCTTGAAGCTTAAAGTGTCGGTGTTTTTGTTTTTCAACATCCTTAATGATTCTTGGCACTTTTAATTTCATGGTGACCTTAGGACCTTAGGCTCCGTTTTTTTCTCTAAACCGGCTTGAAATGGCTTAATCTTCCAAACTGTATAAGATGAGGTATTAAAATGTGTACAATAAAGATGTGTTATTGCATTAAAATTAGAATCAAAGCCACTTTGAAGTGTCCACGCCGAGGTAGCATAATTTACATGTCCCATCTTAAAGGTTCACTTCATTTAACTTCAGAGCTTGCTTGTTATTTCAATTTAGTGTTACTGGTTTTAGCACAAAAAGGAAATTCGAGTTATCCTATTGGTTTTAGTATTTTTCAACTTTCTGGTGCTGATTTGATTAAATGTTTATTGTTTGTATAATACTTACGATTCACTGAGACAATCACTTCGTTTACTAGGACTGACATGTTTACTAAGACACATGAGCCCGGTGAAATAGTGTCTTCCAATCTAGAATGAGAAACCCCGACAGCTTTTGGTCCTATCTTTTTTAATAAGAAAAGTAACTGTAAAAGCATTTCATAGGTGTTTCTATTGGTGATTCAACTGTCAAGGTATGAGTTGTTTTCGAATAAATTTTCTTTGTGTGAATATCATTGTTTTTTTCTTTATTTCATGGCTTTAGCATTACTTTGGTTTATTGTTAATTGCCGCTGAAACTTAAAAATGGTGCTTAATTTTCTGCTTTTCGAATGTTTAACGTAAACAAAATGCCAAAATAAATAAGAAATACTGCTGGTTTAGTCCGTGGCTTGGGTGCGATTTTAAAGTTAATATCGACCTCTTAAATTTGATATTATCATGAATAGTGTTGAGTAAAATTACCTCCGAAAATACCAGTACCTGAATCTTGGAGGACGATAAAAAAGAAACATGTCACTGAACTCAGTTTGCGTAAATGGGGTGATTACTGCACTGGGTTCAAATAGCGTCTAGCGCTTGCACGTTACAACGCGCGTTGGCCGTCTTTAAGATGAAGTGTAACTTTTTGTTTTAGTTATATACTCAGCCCTCCAAAGAGGCCTCAATGAGAACACAAACGTAGTTAACCTTTCTATTATGAACCTGATGCTAAGGTGAAATAATTTACCACGAAAATAATACCAGAGGTCGAGAAGGGTGAGTATAGACGAGGATCTCGCAGTGTTTTGTTGTTCGGTAGCGGAGTGGGGACTGGAGACCGAGAATCGATATCAGCGGAGGGATCAGACGGTGGGACGGTTACGTCGGGTTCGAAGGTTTACGGTAACAATATGTCTACAGACGTTTGATATATTTATTCCTTGCTTTCTCGTTTTGCTGTAAATTAAATTAGCATTAGCAAATTTCAAATGAACGAAACTTAACTTAATCGCCTGCTGGTCCTTTTTCCAACCAATTGGATGTGATCTAAACAAAACGAATCTCCTCAGTGAGTGTTAACTTTCCTCATTTGTAATTGATACTTAATCGACACAGAGCAGAATATATCACCCCGAGGTCAAAGAAATTTCATTACCTTAAATGGTCTTTTCGAAGAAATTTTGAGGAGTTTGATATGTGGAATACTGGTTGCAACTAAGAGCCCACGTATGCCTTCGATACCATCTCACCTAACTAAAGCTAATTAACATGTTTTATAAAGTAGGAAGGCTTAAATTGAGGCAAATTTCCGTCGGTTCTGCCGTATTTTTTGAAATTTAACCAATGTCTGTTCTATGTAGGGAAAAAAAAGAAACGTTTGTCTTTTGTTACTTAATATTAAAATCTTATGGGAAGAAACTGAAACACCTCTTGTCCTTTCTCGTAACTACTTGAGACGGGTTGAAAGTAACGTAAAGGTCTGGACTTATCGTTGACAATAAACGAGGAAGAAACTTTGTATTTTCTGTTGGTTGACGTATTGTTCTTGAACAGACAGAACTCACGCCCAATCGACATTTCCAGAGCAGAAACAGTCTACACTCGACAGGTTCGGACAGGTTCTCCAGTGTCTTTATGAGTTTGTTCAAAGTTGTTTAACGACGAAAGACGGCTTCTTGTACTGGATAGTGAATTATAAGCTGACAACAGAGAATTTAGAAAAGGGTTTGATTATGGTGTACAATTAAACATGCAAGAGTAGGCGGTGCTCGAGTATCGCGAAAACAGAAAAGTGCTTCCATTCCTGTGTCTTCAGTACCCTTTGGTAACCATTACACGGTGAAAAGCTTTAGGGGTGTATCTACTTTAAAATGAGAAGTTGCGGAAATTATCAGCGTTACCAAATAACACGTCTTGGCTTGGAATTCTTTAAAACTAACAGCACTACACAGCGCACTATTTGTTCCAAACCACGAGAACCAATCCCGGCATAGAAACTCATTGTGATTGATCTCCAAGCTTTAAAGAGAAAAGATCTCAGTTGGGTGTTTTAAAAGCTTCACTGTAAATTTAGTTTTTGGCCAGTGACGCATTCAACGAAATGCACTGATCAGTCAATATCGTTCATTTGGTACAACATACATGGTCATAAGCTTGGATTACAGGCGTTATTCACCATAGCCACTCCGATGATTTTCCTTTAAAGTGTATATTAACCAGGTGATTTCTGAGGGGGCAGAGAAATATAACATCGTTAGACGAAGGATGACGTTTTTCACATGTATTGTGTGCTTTCAAAATTGCGGTAAACAGTCACACAACAGGGTAAGAATTCAAAACTGATAACCATTCCACCGTACTTGTCTACTCGAGCATTATTTAGCACAGACTGATGAAATCTTTGGGTAAGCTCATTTTCGGAGAATTGTGCTTTGATGCGTTCCTTCACTGGAAAAAAATCGTGACTAGTTTCCATTACAATATGAGAACTAGCATTTCATCCATGATCAAAAGGGTAGGGGAAAGATAAGTTTTCTTACCTTACGGATTGAAGATAAAAGGATCAAAGGAAAAACACCAGCTTGATTGAAATTTTGAAATTGTCAGTTCTTCCTGTCATTTATTAAGTATGCAACATGCCATCACAAAGTAGATAAGATCGCAATATTTGGTGCTTTAGACTGTCCCTTTTGTAAAATAATAAGATCGAGTCCGACTAGTGACTAAAGCGTTTTGGCATAAAAACATTGATAAAGCCCATCGTTGGCGCTGCCGTCGGATTGGAAACGAAGAACTAAGAGAACACTATAAAATCTAAAGATTCCATGGACTGGTCAGCTTATAAAACGACTTCTGGCATGAAGCGAAATGAGAGTTGAGAATCGCAGAGCAAGATTGTCCGGCTGACCAGATGGAGAAAAACCCAAGCAGAAAAACGTTGTCATGAACTTGCCAACCCTAGATGAGCACCTTATCATTTGTTATAAATAGTGATGCTGCGGGTTGACGTAGAGAGGACGTATAATGAATTATACTACACAGCTTTGTGGATGTGGTAATGGATGTCGGAACCGAAGATTCTGCTGGTCCAGTCTTGCTAGGGGGTCCAGGAAGTCCTGAGGTTCCAGGAGTGTCGGTGGATCCCATACTTTCGGCTAAACCTGACGAGTTAGGTTTGCCAGTTGTCTCATAAGTCCAGTGTTTCACCTGAATCCTCAACTGCACGACAGGTAATTACTTCATTTTTCCAGTGGGCTAGTTTTTCAAGGAGTTCAAAGAGGTCCCGAGAAGCACGAAAGGGGTAGAACAACCCTGCAGTTTCGAAAATTGAAGGTGGCTCTAACCCCATCAGCAGAATTTTTCTAAAATTTACAGAACGTTATTCCCTAACGAGTTGATCACAATTCGATAGTAAAACACTAATGGGCCGTAGTTAAGGTGTTTCTTTTCAACAGGCTCTATTGTTGCTATGCAGCTGTACGGTCTATTATTATATGGCCAGCTCCGTGAGCGGGCAAGATGAACCAAATCCTGCGCTGTGATTGGTAGTCCCGAGCGGGCAAGATAGCTCCATCTTGCCCGCTCGGGATTACCCGCCGTGTCCCGCAAGAAAAATTTCCCCTAACGTTTGAAAATGTTATCTTTCATGCCAGAATGCGTCCTGTTCTATAAATTCAAATTCCAAATATTGTAACCCCATGCTAACGAAGAATAATGAAGGAAAAGTTAAACTATATTACTCATCTTTCAAACAGTTCAACAGTGGTGAATATGTCTGGGGATGGGCGCAGAGTTCCTGGCCAGGCTGTGAAGAAGGTTTCTGGGTCGTCCCAGACAAGCCCACTTTATACGCTTGACTTGATGGCATTGCATGTTGTTTTTAGGATCTTTCAGTTTTTACAAAGCGAGGTTTCAGGTTTAGTTTGGAGGAATTTTGAGTACGCCAAAAGTTAAAAGCTATAAATTCCAATGCGACCCCTCTTAAAATTGTGGGTTGTCCGGATAAAAACCCAAGAAGTAGCTAAGAAGTGAGTAGACCTTCCTGTAGTAAGTACATTAAACCACTGTGGATTATTTTTGGGTCGATTCATGCATGTTAAATGAACTTTACCTAATAAAACAACAAGGTTCAGCAAATAACACTAATAATTTCAGTAAAGCAAACAATTTGAATTAATGTGAGAACTGTACTAACTAAGAAATTAGTCAGTGACAAAATATGAAGAGTACAGCGCTAGGTCCATCTGTCACTCAACTGCAGAAAAGGCGAATACTGCAATCTGTATATAGGAGTCAGGTAGAGCGTGAAACATAAATGCCGGTGATGATGTTATTTTCAACACCCTCAGGTTATGATTCTTGTCATTTAGAATATTATGCTAACCATAGGCTCCGGTTTTTTTCTCCAAACCGCCTTGAAAAGGCTTAATCAGCTCCAGACTGTAGAAAATGAGATGTTAAATAAAGATGTGCTATATATTTTGAGAGTCAGTGCCAAGTTTATGGCACTGATGCGACTATAAGATTTGCCCTGATTGTATAATTCTGATGGTATTTCTTACACTGGTATACTAGAACACGTGAGCTATTACATATATTTGTTAAAAAGCTCAGTAACTGCGAAAGTATTTCATGGGTGTTTCTATTGCTGATTCAACTGTCAAGGTATAAATTGTTTTAGTATATATCTTCCCTACGAGAAACACATTGTTTAATTTTATCACTTAGAATAATTTGATTTCTGGTGAATTGAACTTAATTAAACTTGAAAATTGTAATTTTCTGCTTTGCGAATGTTTAACACAAACAAAATGCTAAACTAAACCGGAAATCCTTCTGGTTTAGTCTGTGGCTTGGATGCAATTTTAAAAATTAATAACGATCTCTTAAATGAGCTTTTTTTAGTGAAAAAGGTTGAGTTAAATCACCTGCGAAACTTTTTGTCCTTGTTTTACCGCCCTTCAACGGGGCCTTGGAACACTTGGAATACCTATTCCAAACTGTATAACTTCGATACCTTTTAGGACCAATTAAAATGCCCAAGAAATTGGGAAGACTTTATATGCTGTCAATTTATATCTACTTTAGTTCCCCACTTATAGTGCCTAAACGGATTTTCCCCGCTGTCCATTCTACCAGTCTTGCAAATTTCAAAGATACATATAATTTAGCCAAGGACTTGAAACTGTCCCACTCAAAAACAAAGAAACGTTTGGCTTATAGTACTTTAATGTTCAAAACAGCAAACATATTCTGAACGTCTCGTCCCAATTCACTCGTACAGATTAATCTTATGGGAAGAAACTAAAACACCTTTCTCGTCATTTAGTGCGGGCCAGCATTGATTGTAAATACGCGAGACAAGCTAAAACGTAAAGCTGTGAACTTAACGTTAACACGTATCTTGCCCAACTGAGAAGGAAGAAACTTTGTATTTACCTTCCCTAGCGTTACCCTAACAAAGTGCACAGGAAAAATTTCTTTCTTCAGAAAGGTGCGCAAAGTCACTCTCCCGTGTCCCTAACGGGTGTGCCTACGATTACACCGAGATAAATACAGTGTAAAAAGTATGAGCGGAATCTATTTGGTTAATATTTTTTTTGGGGGGGTAGAATTTTGGACAGGTTCAGACAGGTACTCTCGTCTTTTAATGTGTCTGCGAAAAAGCTCTCTGACTAGTTTTAACGACGAAAGACAGTTTCTTGTACGGGGTAGTATTTTATAAGCCGACGAGAGAGAATTTAGAAAAGGGTTTGAATTTTGGCGTACAATTAATCACTCAACAGTACGTGGAGTATCGTGAAATAAAAAAAATTCCTTCCATTTCTTGGTGAAAAGCCTTAAGGGTGTATTTTGCTTTAAAATGAGGCATTGGGGAAATTGGCTTGGATTTCTCTAAAACTAACAGCACTAAGATTGGGTTTTCCAAAACAAGAAGGGAACCACAGTCAGCAGGGTGACTCTATGCGATTGATTTCCAAGCTTCAAAGAGAAACGGTATTAGTTAAGCGTTTTAAACGCTTTACTGTAAAATTTACTTTAACGCTATGGATGCAATTAGAGAAATTCTCTCATTTGGCACATCAACACATCGTTCATAAGGTTGGTTTTCAGGCGTTATTCACAATAGCTACCATAATGGTTTCCATGATTACCATGCGGTTTCTTATCTTATCCCTTTAGAACAAAAATTAGCCATGTGATTTCTGAGGGAGCAAGCGATTTTAAAATCGGGAGATCTCAGCGAGAATAAGAATGACGTTTTTAATTCACAAGTATTTTATGCTTATGAAGTGGGTAAATAGTCAAATTACAGAGTAAGTATTCAAAACTGTTAAAAATTCCGTTGTACTTATCTATTATCTGATGGTCGAACATGATGGAATATTCTGGCAAGTCGATTTTCGGAGAATTTTTCCTTACTTACTCTGTTTTTCCCCTGGCAAACACCATAGCTAAATTGAATTATACTATGAAAATCAACATTTCAGTCATGATCAATAAGGTCCGTGTAAGAGGTAGGTTTTTCGCCTTACAGATTGAAGATCTAAAAAGGATAAACACCAGTCTATTAAAAAGTTGCAATTGTCAGTTCTTTATATCATTTATTAAATATGTACCATGTCACAAAGTATAGATCAAATGATATCTCAAAATTTGGTTCTTTAGACTGTCCTTTTGTGCAAAACTGTAAGAGTGAGTCCGACTAGCTACTAAAGCGTTTTGCCATAAGCACATAAATGAGCTCATCGTCGATCATGTTGTCAGAAAGAAAACAAAAAACAAAGAGAACGCTATAAATACGAACCTGCTATTAGATACCATGAACTGGTCAGCTCGGATAAAATCTTTGGCGAGAGGTGAAACAAGAACTGAGAATACCCAAGCGAGATTTTGTTTGCCAGACAAAACAAAACAGAAAAACCCCGTCAGCGAGTTTTCACCCCTTGATGAGCACTCTGTGAGACGACATGGTCCCGTGATAAGTTGTAACTAGTGATACTGCAGGTTGACGTAGTGAGGACGTGTAATGAATAATGCTACACTATTTTAGGGATGTGGTATTGGATGGTGGGACTAAATATTCTAGTGGTCCTGTTTTACCAGGAGTCCAGGAAGTCCTGAGACTCCAGGAGTGTCGGTTGGTCCCACACTTTAGGGTCAAGCAGACAAGTCAAAGAGAGCGGGTTTCCCAGGTAGTCCCATTGGTCCAGTGGTTCCAAATGGGACTACCTGGCAAACCTGCTCTCCCTCTTGTTGAGGTGTTTCTCTTTAACAGGCCATTGTTTGCTATGGTAGCTTTATAGCATATTATGTCTTTCAAATGGCGATAAACTGTTGACCAATTACTTGGCCATCGTTTCAGATCACATTTGTAGTATCAAGTCATTAAGTTTACCAGTTTTGATCCAGCAAAGTATAAGTACTAGAAAGTTTAGGCAAATTTGTTTTCTCTATATTAAAATCGCCTAACAAAATGTATTTTTCCATCATTCACGTACGTCCTATTTATTGATCTGGTCAACCAATAAAGTCAGTTTAAAAAGGATCCTTTGTTGGCAAGGGCGATGTTAACAAAGGTAACTTAAAGATCAAGGAAGCACCTGAGATGGCAGCAACATTTCTTAACGCTAGATATAAAGCGGGTCATGGGGAACTATACTGGGTATTTTTCACATTGAATACGCTTCCACTTTTGGTGTCAATTATCATGGAATACTTACACCTTATTTAACTTTCAACCTATTGCTGAACAACAAGGCTGCGTTTCTATGAGGTTCAAAGCGTTTTGAAGGTTAGCAGAAGACGAAAGCAGAAGAACATTTGGAGCGAAGAAATCCAACGAAATAGCTATTAAGAGGTAACAGGGCTCGCCATGTAGAGTTTTGTTCACAGTAGAGGTCGTATTCACTTTAATTTTCAGTTGTCAATTACTCTTTACAAATTACAAGAGGAATCCTCGTTTGCTGTTTTTTCGAATTCCGTTCACAGTTTCAACACAATTTCTTGAACGTACCATATGAATATGCAGAAAATTTCGAGCATTCAACCAGTACTAAAATGCATGTGAAGCAGGGCACAGTCTCTTTTGTATGATTCTTTCATTTCCTATCAAAAATATTTCAACTGAAACTTAAATTAGTTGTGCTTTTTCGACAGAAGTTACGTGGTCTAGCCGCAGCAACTACCTCCGCAACCACCTCCGCTATTACATGGTGATACTTCAACTTGTGTTCCCGGAGGTCCAGCCGGTCCGGGAGGTCCCGGAGGTCCAGCAGGTCCAACAAGTCCAGGGGCTCCGGCAATTCCAGGGCACCCCTTAAGCCCAGGGCATCCGGGTGGGCCGGGAGGACCCATGCTTCCGGGTTGTCCAGGTGGGCCAGGAAGAGCAGGTTTTCCAGGAAGTCCGGGAGGTCCAGGTGGTCCAATTGCTCCGGGTTCTCCTTTGAAACCAGGAGATCCAGAAGCGCCAGGGGCTCCCATTTTTCCGGGTAATCCTGGTGCCCCAGGGGTAGCGGCTATTCCAGGAGGTCCTATCGGGCCGGGTAGTCCAACTGCTCCAGGTGATCCCTTGAGACCCATACACCCGGGAGGTCCAGCTGGCCCCATGCATCCGGCTTGTCCGGGTGGTCCAGGTGCGGCGGGTTTTCCAGCAGCTCCGGAAGGTCCTGGTGGTCCGAGTGGTCCGATTACCCCAGGGGGTCCCCTTAAACCAGGGCAGCCGGCTAATCCAATGGGACCTTGGCAACCAGGTGGCCCCGGGAGTCCAGGAGGCCCAGCTAGTGCTGGTGCTGGGACTGCAGGAGGTGGTGGGGGTGGCGAACAGGGAGGGGAAGAGGGCGGACAGGGAGCAGAGTTACAACATGCTCTCCTGGTGACTGGAAAAATAGATTGACAGAACGGTCTTGTCATCAATGACAGAGTTAATAGAAGAATGAACATTAAAATGCAGTGTCGTCAGAGATACCGATTAAAACAAAAGTTTGTTACTTGTTTTAAGTCAGATGCCAGAAAAGTGGCAAGGCAAATGACGTACAGACATTTTAGATCCTCATTCTTTTCAAGTTTCACTAGCGTAATCAAAAAAGGGATTTCATTGTTTTTTTTTTTATATATGATGTCTTTAAAATTGAGGAACAAATTTCAGTCTTAAAAATTAAAAAAAAAAAGCAGAAGGAGGTTTCAGACTCAAACTCTGTTTGAGTAATTCGTGGAAACCTATAATTGATCTACAAAACCAGTTTTTTGAAAAAAATATTCGTCCCTTAAAAGGTGTATTCTGGCCAGGTTTTCACATCAGTAATAGTTTTCTATTTTCTCATAGGAAAACTGCATTGTTCAATGACGAAATGACATTTCCATAACAAACAAACAAACAAACAAACAAACAAACGAGATCATTATGATTATATAGAAAGCCACTCTTCGAGTTTCCGCAAATGTATTATGTGGCCTATTGATATCTTCTGTGTTGTCTATAGTTATAAACCAATTTAAGGTGGCGTTAGCGAGTAGTTTATGGGAAAAGCTGCAGAAGATTGGAAGTTGTGGCACTAAGATATTCTTAGAGCTCCTTAAAATCTGCATTTCTATCTCAACCAATGTTAACATAGGGCATGTTTACAAGGAGAGAGGGTTACCCTAGCAAGGGGTTACCCTAGCAAGCGGGTTACCCTAGTAAGCGGGTTACCCCAGCAAGCGGGTTACCCTAGCACTCACACATTTCCTCTGTTTTTTTTTTCGTCGTGTTTACAAGGCAGCTAGGGCTACCCTGGCAGGCGGGTTAACACTCCAGGTAGGGCTAACCCGCCTACCCGGGTTAACTTTCTAATTTTTTCCAGACCCTTTGAGTGTAACCGCGCATTAAGTTGTCCCGGATTGTAGGATTACCCTACCTGTGAAATTTTGCTCGTAAACAGGGGCTATCTTTTGCCCTCCAGTTAGGGTCAACCAGCTTGGTAGGGTAACCCTCCCTCCTTGTAAACAGGCCTATAGGTTCACTTTCGTTTTGAAATTTAACTTGAAAAAGTCACCATGACTAACTGACGACTAAATTATCTATGCTACTACTTTATCTCACATTATTGCATTCTTAAAATAGACCTCCTGGAGTCCGATTCAGATCGATCTGTTACGCTTTACTCATCAATAAAAACCATTAAACTTGGTGTGAAATAGTTGTGTAGTTGTGACAGTATGCACTTACCAGTTTGTAGAGACCTGGCTGTCGTTGAAGCAACAAACACGACTACGAGACTCAGAAGAAATTGGATATTCATTTTTTGGCCTTTTGAGAGAGATACAAAAACGTATATAATGAAGACAGTCATTAAGGCATATTCACCTCAAACACTATTTGAAAAATAAGCAATATAGTTTACCTTTGATATCTTTAGCGCGAGATTGTACCATTCATTTTCTTATGTGTAATGAGGTGGTTTATTATGTTCGGAAATTAAAATTAAAGTTAATGGCGACACTCTGTACTAGTCTTGGCCAATAGCGAAAATTAGCAAATGATATCCAGAAAATAGGCTTTGATTCATTGTGTGATGATTTGTCTGCGTTAGGGAAACGAACAGAATTGCTGGTCAGGCGGTCAGCTCAAGTACAGACAAAATTCGTGTGCAAGAGTACACGTGAGACAATTTTTGAGGATACCGTCAAGGCTATCAGCAGAAATAAAAGTTAAAATAAGAAAAAAACAAGTGAATGACAAAAGGTTTTTCTTGCTTACCTGAACAGTCCGTAAAGACCAGTAAAGTGTCTTGTCATTTTGGCGGCCAACATTTTTATGTGACTGTACTATTAAATTATTAATTCATGCTTTAGTCATCTCATTTTGGCTGTATTTTTAACTTCAAAATCTGCCAGAAAATCTTGTTTCTTTTATTTGGCCTGAAGTATATTAGAGACAGACACTAATGTTAACTAAAAGTTCGTTTGGAAACATGAATGTAATCATTTGGTTAGCTTAGTAGAGAACTTGTCGTTCCAGGTGTCAAAGAACACGCAACTCTAGGTGAGAATCTCTCGAGTGTCAGCTGCTGAGTTATTTATTCAAATATAGATGTCTTTGATGAAAACAAAAAGACATCGGCAAAAAGCAAAGTGTTTTTTTTTGTACTATTTAGTATCTATTGCTACAGTTTTAAGATTTTGGGAGATGATTTTTACATCATTCTTCCAGTTCAGGCTTTGGAATGAATCATAGTCACATCGGTGAAATTCATGAGATCTTCATTCTATAGTCTGACATTCCCGACAAGTCTTGTAATCTATTGAATATTTTTTTTTTCCGAAATACTATGAAGAACTAGACATAATATTAACAAAAATATATTGTTGACCTAAGTATATGTATTTTATTTAGATCCAGTCTCAATCGAAAATTTGAGATTAGCTGCAGAGGCCAACGTTAAACACTCATTTTCAAGTCAACAATACGGACAGGTGTCAGTTTTCATTTTTCCTATAGTATTAGGGCGAAAGTACAATGATAATGACGCTAATCCTTAATTATAAGAAATTGTTTTAGTAAATACGCATCTAGCTCCAAATGCACCCCACAAATAAATTAATTCCTTCGAAGGCTTAAGGCAAAGCACTATGCAGTGAAAAAAGCCAAAATTAACGCTTGGCGCCTATAGTGAACTGGTGGTCCACGACGCGCTAAGAAGTTCTTTTTAGACAAAAGCGGACTCGTGAAGACTGAGTACCTACCGAACGCGGTTTTGTTCATTACTTTTTCCACTTGCGCCTTGGATACAAAGATAAAAGGAAAAGAACCAGCGAAACTAAAGGAAATTCAGAACGCCTAATAATTTAAGAATCTGGAACTCACAGCTTGCAATTTATGGTAAGTTTCACATTGAACTAACTATTCCATCAATGTAAAGGATTTCCTTACTTCTTCTGGGCTTCTGCTTTGACCAAAGGCTCTATACTCTATAATGAGACAGCCCCATACGTGTGCCTTGTGTTTTGTCGGGTTAGGGAAGGAAGTGTGACAGTAAAATAATAGAGATCTTAACAATGACCTTTACGGCAAACAGGGAAGGGCAAAATTAAACTCTTGCCGTCTCTCTTTTAAGAAAGATGGCTTAAAAGCCGTTTTTACTCTTGGGTAGGGAGAATAATTGCATTTGCTGTGAAGGAAAGATTTTTTTCATTTTCGTTTTTGTGTTGTATTGATATATTTAACGCACCTGATTTAATAATTCGAGGAGAAGGAGTCAAAATCAGAGCCAAGTTTACGGTTGATCTTTCATGTAAGCATTTTTCTTTAACACTATATTTGAATATAAGTATATAATATTTTAAATTGACAGTTATTACATTGGTTTTAATTCTTTAACGCTTTAAGAACGATAAAATTTCAAATTGCAAGCAGTGCGATAATTTGTGGAATTGCAGTTATCACGATAAGGTCAACTTCTTTTGTAAAGTTTTTAAAAAAATTCCCTGGAAGGACGTAGTTCAGAGTCAACGTAAATTGTCAAACCTTAGGAAAGCTCTAAACCGCCAATGTTGAATTTCTTTTCAATGATTACTCGACGGACGACGGTTCATTGTGTTCCTTTATTTCCAATCTTTTGAGAATTTGAACTCTATATAGACAGTCAAAGCTCTCTATTTCTTGAGATTTAAAAGTGTTGTACACTGTGGCATGTTTTCAATGGAGATTATCCTAGTGATCGCCACGATCTGGCTGGAGATTAGCCCGGGAGGGCGTGGGGAAGAGGGAAGTTCCTCCCCGAGGTCCAACCCCTTACCCTTTTGAATTCCATTTTGGCAGAAAAGGTACACCCTTAACATGCTTTCATAAACGGCCAGTATTATGAAAAAGTCGCCAAAAAAGGAAACCTTCTTGTCATTTTCATGTAGTGCTTAGTAAATTAAGTGATATAGCCATAAAATGCGTCTGCTGAAAATGTCTTAATTGAAGGCCCTTAATTAACTAAATGACATATTTTCCTACCATTTCATAAACCTCAACTTGTGAAATCCCCACCCTGTTCTTTCGGGCGGAGCCTCCCCGTATAGGCTATAATAGGGAGAACCCCCCGGGGGAGAGGAGCTTTAATATGATCGATGCGATTGCTTAGATTCGGTAATGTAGTGATCGTAGTGTCACATCGAGACCAGAGCACAAAAGACTTTTTGTAGTGCAAACATCTTTTATTAGCGTTCTGCTTGACAACAGATTTCTCTAAAACAGAAAAATGGGTTTCATTTATCCTAAGCTTAAATTTGATCTGCTGCTTCAGCAGGTTTTGGTTGTCGCTCTGTTCCCTTTCAGCCCTTCTAACCGCAACAAGCAGGGGCTGCAGGTGGTCCGGGTGGTCCGGGAGGACCTGGGGGCCCAATAAGTCCTGGGGCGCCGTTAAGTCCGGGGCATCCCTTAAGACCGGGGCATCCGGCAGGTCCGAGTGGTCCCATAGGTCCTGGCGGTCCTGGTGGTCCAGGAAGGGCAGGTTTACCAGGAAGTCCAACTGGTCCGGGTGCTCCGACTGCCCCTGGGGGTCCCTTCCATCCGGGGCATCCAGTAGCTCCAGGTGGACCGGCGCAGCCAAGAGCTCCAGGAGGACCGGCTGGTCCAGGAGGTCCTGGTAGAGGTGCCGGAACAGGAGGAGGTGGTGGTGGTGGACAACACCGCTTGGAAGCTAAAAAGCACATTTAACAAATTGACGTCAGTTTTTTTTTATGCGTCTGTCCTCTTGTTGATGATAAATTGCGTCATAACATTGTCAAAGTGGCTGCGGAACCACGAGCCTGACATCAATTTGCGTTTTACCATAACAAGACCCCAAAATGGTGAAATGCCGGGAATAAATGAGGGGAAAGGACGCCGTAAACTTGCCGTAAACAGAGATAAGTAAATTTCATTCAAAATGAAGCGAACATTGTCAATAGCTTTTCTCACTTTTTGATTGGCTACTTAAAAAAGTCCATAGCATCTCATTGGTTAAAAAGTTGACAGTTTGACAGCTGCGAGTTGAACTAGAAAGCTTGCATAAATTACAATTTTATCCGCCTATACTTTTATTGATGATAAAAATGAGCCAATCAGTGAGCCAGAAATTAGACAGTTATTGTAAAAATTCATTTAGATGACGCGCGTTTCCACAAACTCAAGGTGAGTCTAGCTATCAGTATTTTCCAGTTGTGCTGGTATATATTTTTATACTTAAACAGCTTCAGTCACCAATTGAAGCATAACACCAGCTGATGCTTAATAGCATCACGTAAATGTCAAAAGAAACGTAACGGTCTATGCCGTGTGAATTTCACAAGGCGTGGTCATTATCTCACTATTGTGTTTCAGGCCCAACCTTTGTTGCATAAACGTTTAAGGGATCTAAACATCTGATTCGACTTTTCAACGTTTATATGTAAATTGTTTGTCTTAGAAAATGGGTTGGCTTGCAATGATTTTAAACGCGAACGGTTAACATTTGAATCACGATGTTTTATTATTTTCTGGAGCTCAATAGTAACGGTCAGTAATTGACGTTATCAGCCGAAATGTTACACGAAGGAAGAAAAGAAACCAACGTAATCACTCCGATTCTTATTACTTTTTACGCTAAGCGACTACGCCTTCTAGAAAATATTAGACCAATAACTAGTTATTTACAACTGAAAAATATCAGGTACCTGGCAACATTGGTCTTGAAATAAATAAAAAAATAAACAAGAACCAGCTTGTACTTTATTTTTTTCGCATGCCAGTGATTTGTTCTCACTTATTTCCAACCAGCAACTAGTTGAACAGACACCTAACGGCTTTTAGTATAAATCTACTAGCGTTCTAATACGCATGCCGTTCTCTTATTGGCTAAGCTACTCACTATCTATTCTGTAATAGATAGTGAGTAGCGTAACAGTGTGCCCTTGATAACGAAATGACGGCCGCTTCTTGGCGTTTTCGAAGTGTCTGTGAAGAGGATTTAGATAAAGTTTTGAACGATTAGTAGATTTATACTAAAACAATTAGATTATTCGCTCTCGATTTCTATGCGCTATAGAAATCTCGAGCTCATAACCTGATTGTTTAATAGACTGTACAATTTTTTCCCAAGTATAAAACACTATCCAGCAAACACAGCCGTCGAATCTTTATTAACTAAGGGACCACCCGTCCCATCAACACAACTGAAAGTGGTTGCTTCGGCGAGGTTCTACTATATTCGGTAAAGCCATATGAGTTAAAAGGAAACGAAAAGTGGCTGGTTGATGTGAGGGAGTAAATATTTCGAACTCAAAACGCAACATCTAACAAACACTTAGCACTAGCAAAATGGTCAGTTATTGCTAACAAAAACTACTATCTGAGCTTATCCTTTACATTTTGTTTTCGTTTACACTGTTGGAAGGATTCACAATAAACATGAAGTAATAAGACATCATAAGCCAGTGATGTATTGTAAACATGCTCTTTTCGTGGGGGTCCCATATTTCTTCAGGTCAAACAGAGGGTTATATAAAAAAAGTTACTTTAAAAAAGCCGTGGTTCATTTTTAGGCTGCCTGTATATACTCACTAAAAATAATGTGAATAAATATGTTATTGCGTTTTTCATTACTTTTAATATTGTTTGTCAACCACAAGATTAATATTTGACAGTCAGAGGCCTCAGGCGACTGAGTGCGATAGATGGAATTCTACGTAAGAGCTAAGTTGTCGGATGAAAATTCTGCGCAAAACAGACTTCTTTTTGCCCTGACCTTAACTCATTACCATTCTGTCGTCGTATCGTTCCTACATGTATGTCCCGGTATGCAAAATTAGCCGCGTGAACTAACACCAGGGCCACACTTTCCTTGGAGTAACTGCTCAGCTTGTAAATGACGAGTCATGGAACAATAACATTCTACTTGCGGTTGTTCTACTTGTAGGAATAAAACTGATCGTTCTTTTAAACCTTTGATATTTAGATAAGAACGAATACATGTGACCCTGTCAAGTTTAATTTTAAAAGTCTTTCAAAAGGACAATTCCTTCTGAGACTGTAGTCAATTATTTAGGAGAAAGGCTATTTCGAAATAAATCAATCTAGTAAAGAAACCGAACCGCACCATGAATAATTTCGCGTAGTTCAAGCGCAAGAAGCGTAAGTCTTTAAACAGTTTACACTTTATGCATTGCCGTTAAAAGTTACTTGTACTTTTGTTTTTGGCCTTTGTATGTTCCACTACTGAAATTGCTTGTTATACCACGCGACATTAAATTATTTTAAAGTTATATTCCAACAACTTGCATCAAACAAATTCTGGGTCTACTATCAATACTAATACTAATTACCGTACCTTCTAACGACCTCGCGGCCGCAAAGGCGATTAAGAGAGCAGTAACACACAGGATTAGCTGGAATTTCATCTTTCTGTCGAAAAAAAAGGGCTTTTATCAGGTGAATGTGTGCCTAGAGACGAAAAGAGATCAGAAATATGAACCAAGAATCGACGAAAAAGATGTAGTACATATACTTCAGAACATGTCAGAGACAGGACAGATTAATTATGTTAATCAATGTTTGAATAATATTTCCACAAAAAAGAAGAAATCAAAAAGCTTGTGCATAAATTTTTCTGCCTACTTCTAAGTAGTTGTGAACAGAGGGTAGATAAATACGAATGTCTTACCTCTAAGGCCCTTACAGAGCTGTAGACTGCCTTGATCGCTCAAAGCACGTAACGTTTATTGACCTTGCTATTGAATTATTAAATGGTTTCCAGGGTAAATATTAATTATTTTGGAATTACGTTTAGGCCACTTGCTAAATTTCTGGTCTTGCATTGGTGTGTTGAGTTTGTTATTAATTCCGCTAGTTTCGCGCTTTAGTTGTTTCTTACCTAAACATAGCTCTCCTAAAGTAATAAATTTCAATTTGTTTTAGGAGTCTTAATGCGCAGAACTAACACCCTGGCTAGAAAAAATGGAATAATTAAACAATCAGCATTATTTGCAGGAGTTGGGAAGAAAACGCCAAGGTACTGGCGGGTAAATGAGCGTTCTTTTTTTTTTTCTAGTTGTGGTTTATTTAGTTGTTTTCATATTTAGGGACGAAGGACAGGTAAGCAACGAATAAGAAACAGGGTAAATTTTACTTTGATCGACGGTAAAAAGGTGGTGAAATATCACACATGAAAAATGTCTCTTTTGCATTACGTGGTAACGCGCGTACCCGATCGATGGCCGAATCTCTGCGCTTAGAAAGTAAGATGATAATTAACCCTGGCACCTGTATCCACATGCTCACAATGATAAACAATCGTCGTTCAATCGAGGCTTGTTATCTATAGAGATGACTGGCTAGGGCGGGGAAGTTGATCTACGAGTGTCAAAAACGATACTGTAACAAGGGGATGAAAACACGCAAACGCCACACTAAGCGTTTTGGAGAAAGGCAGATTTGAATAAGCGTCTAGATCGCAACTATTTAAGATATTCATGTCACAGGCAATCTGATCTTACAATTGCACGAGACCTCCTATTACCGGTTCAGAGCGTAGATAAACAAAGCACGAAAATTTGTAGGTTAACTGAAAGAACTTCGCCCGGCGGATTTGTAGGGAGAGACTTGAGTTTTGATGCTTACAAATCACCTTAGTTTGTTATGAAGGAGGGAGTTTAATCGGTAAATGAATTTTCATTGTCATCTTAAGCTTGCGGTTTAAAATCACGAAAGAGACAAGAATGACGAACAAATTGCGAACTTCTCAAGCAATTTTAACTTTGTTGAGGATAGCACGACATTTTACTGTCTTTTGTATAAGTTAGAGAGACTGTGAACCATTCTAAATGGGTCCACCATTGTTTGACATTTTCTTTAGTTTATTTAGGTAAGTATCGCCTTGGCATTATTACAACGTCAGATAGATCACATCTGAAAGAAGAAGAAGAAGAAGAAGAAGAAGAAGAAGAAGAAGAAGAAGAAGAAGAAGAAGAAGAAGAAGAAGAAAAACAAAAACAAGATTCTGGGCATTTGAAAACATCCTCAGATTTTGGAATCCTTTGTAACACATCGCAATAGGCCATTTTATCGTTCTGTGCTTAGTTGCCTGGCCCATGGATGCAAGCGAGGCTGAAGGTGGCTTGGCTTTGATACAGACCTCTCTGCTTTTCTTATCTAAATGCCAATTAGTTAGCATAAGAACAACTTGATTTACACAACAAAACCAGTGAGGTCTGTATCAATACAAAGTCACCTCCAGCCTCGCTGCCATTCAGAGGTCAGGTGACAGAGCAGGCAACTGTAAAATGTTCCATTAGCGTAAAATTAAGCCAACCGGTCAGCTACCTACCAATTGGAATTCTTAATAGCTAATGTTCTACTTGCAATATTTGTTTATTGATATGCAGAGACCCCAATAAACGCAACTGACAGTTCTTATGACAGCAACTTAAGATTTTTATTTTGCTTTAACTCAATTACATTGATTAGTATGCTTTTACGGGATGCTCTGGGTAATTAGAACCTGCAAACGAGATAAAAGACATAACTTACATGTAATCGGCCATCTGAAGAAAAAGCATATTGGATAAAATTTCCGATTCGGCAAGCGTTCATTTTAAAAATACGACTCAAAATACTTAAATAAAACCCATCAGCATTTAAGCAGTATGTTTCCGATCGTGCAAACCTTATCAAAGAAACATTGCCTATCGTTGTTAGGTTTGTTGCTCAAAGATAAGTTCCCATTACAGTCACAAATTAGGCACATGCTTTTGGAACCGTTTTGGCGCCTATACGAATAATGTGTATTTTTAATTTTAATCTCTTCAAACAAGGACGGTGTACTCTGACTTCTCTGCTCCTGTGAATGGAAACAAATCGAAATTAAAAAATTAAAATCAGTGAACTTCAAGTTAAGCAAACGTGTCCTATCACACATCATATAACAAGGCACATTATTCTCGCATTGTGATTGGTTCTGACTTATGACCTACATGTATTAACTGCAGGACAGACTCATAGATGGCGCCATAAACATTTTCGTGCGTCAGCGACACACTCGTTTAACAGCCCGTGTGCCACACTTTGACGTCATCAATGATCTATTACTGAACAGACGTACGGTAATATTGGAATCTGTTTGTTGAAAATTGTTTCACGCAATGACTCCAATGAACAAATTTTAACCGTAACTATTAGGCCGTCGCCTTCAAAAATATTCGGGATATTAATTCAGAAATCTTCGCAAGATCTTTGCTTCACTTCACTTAGGTCAACTTTGGAACCTTTTGCGAAAATGACCTCTTTTTTCAAGCCAATCCGATTTGACTTACTTCATCCTATTTCACATTTGCTAATGTCTTTGTCTTCAGTTTATCTTCTTATTTTGACACACGCACCTCAAAAACAATATCGTTGGCGCTTATGACTTTCAGCGCAAACCTTGTGCCTTGATTGTCTGTAAATTGAATGGACTTCCTTCCTGAGCTAAGGTTGGTCTCCATCGTAAATCCTGAAAGATAATAGATTATCAACAGATAAATTATCAAGATAGGTAATGGCACATTAACAGCATTAAAATAAATAAAACTAAATGATTACGGTCAAACAAAATTACGGTCTGTTACAGCCTCCATAGAGACCGCTTTTTTTTCACGAACAGTTCTATTGGTGCCGGCAAAATGTCGATGCCTTCTCTTTTAAGACCCTCTATTTTAATTCGGACCCTCTCTATTAAGGATAAAGGACGCTAAATTTTGGCCCCGGAGAAAAAATTCATGTAAACTGAACCTCTTTTTTACGAACAATATAGTGATAATTTCATGTTCATTCCAAGTTACTTTTGGCGGCTTCAGATATATAAAACTTAATCAGTTATTGCAAACATGTATAATAATCATCGGGAGTCTTAATTCCTACCCCCTACTTAATTGATTCCTCTGCTGAAAAATGATTACTCAACAAATTTAATTTCCTCACTTGTAGCAATTTTGTAGAACAAAGAGAACAACGACCGCATAATGTTAAACTGACATAGTGACACGGAATTGTGAAATTGTCAAAAAAAAAAAAAAAAAAAAAACTTCTAAAGCGACTTTTAGCTACACTTTTCTTTTGAATGTGCTTAAAACTGTGTTACGCATTAGTTAGGAATTTGCAGTTCCATTCTTATTCAAGACTGAATTCGTGTTTAGGAAATGAAATAACCTCTCCCACGTCACACGTTTTGAACAACGCCCTAAGCATAATCACGTAGCCTTGTGTTATAAAGGTGACTTGTTACTGCGATCATAAGAACAGCTACAGGCTACCATTGATTTGGCAATTGCAACCTTTAATTGGGCTTATAATAACTGCTATCGTTACCAAAGTAAGGTTTCACCTTTTTCTTTCATTATCCAGAGCCATCTAACAGTTTTGAATTGAACATAGACAAGACTACTCCGAGGATGGTTAATATTGTTGAAACCAAGTTTTGGTTTATTACGTTAAGTAAAGTTTACAATATTAATTTTCGGCTCTATTTCAGTCTGTTTCCAAGCCATCGTCATGTACAGTGTAATTAAATCATAACAAGAGCACAGCTTCTTTGTAAAATAATTGCTTGTTTATACGCCTGATTAGACTTGTGATAAAATTGTTCAAAGGTCATACAAGCTGTACACTTGTTTTGATTTATTTTCAAGACTATCACTCAAAGAGAGCCAAATATTGTAATCCTTCCTCGCTGTAATAAACCAACGATAACGGTTTTCAGACTCGTCTTGTTTAAGTTCTTTAACTTCATTATTGGCTATGATTGCCGATTATCACATATGTTACATGCCTATGCAGCTAAATGCTATATCTAAACTTTACTTTATTATCATATTCCATTTCGAACGTACTGTACTCGACTCTACTGTACTGTACTGTACTCTACTCCACTCTAGTGTACTCTACTGTACTTTACTGTAGTCTACTGTACTCAACTGTACTCTACTGTACTCTACTGTACTCCACTCTACCCTACTGTACTGTACTGTACTGTACTGTACTCTATTCTAGTCTACTCTATTCTTGTCTACTCTATTCTAGTCTACTCTACTCTAATCTAGTCTAGTCTAGTCTAGTCTACTGTACTGTATTGTACTATACTGTATTCTAGTCTAGTCTAGTCTACTCTACTCTACTCTACGCTACGCTACTCTACTCTACTCTATGCCACTCTACTCTAGTCTAGGCTAGTCTAGTCTAGTCTACTCTACCCTACCCTACCCTACCCTACCCTACGCTACCCTACCCTACCCTACCCTAACCCACCCTATTCTACTCTACTCTACTCTACCCTACCCTACCCTACCCTACCCTGCGCTACCCGACCCTACCCTTCCCTACCCTACTCCACCCTATTCTACTCTACTCTACCCTACCCTACCCTACCCTACCCTACCCTACCCTACCCTACCCTACCCTACCCTACGCTACCCGACCCTACCTTACCCTACCCTACCCTACCCTATTCTACTCTACTCTACTCTACTTAATTTACCCTAAATAGACGGGACTGATTTTGGCTAAGGGAAAAGAAATCGATTCGAATAAACCCATTGTAAATGACTGAAAAGGCTAAAGCAAATCGAAGAGAAATGGGTTTGGAATAACTGGAATTCGAAATACCGAGTTCGAATTAGCGGGTATGTAGTGTACCCGCCAAGAACAAGACTCAGATTTTGCAAGTGTTCTTATGACAATCAGATGAATGCTTTGCGGCACAAGAGTAATGCATAAAGTTCAAGAAAGAGAGGAAATAACGTACGGTTAGCGGTTAACAGCAAGAAAAAATAACGGATGCGCTCTGAACAAAGGCATTATTCGCACGTCACGGTTTTCGACACACGGGATTATGATAACATCAGACGCCTACACATGTATAAATACCCTAACTTCCATTCTAATTGCTATCATGAATTATTTTCAGTTTATTCTCTACGGGTGTTGTCTCTGCTAAAACCACCCACTAAGTTTCCAATCAAAAACAATTTGGCCTGAAATTCTGGCAAGTGAATGACTTTACCAAGATAATAGTGAAAAGGATTTGATTTAAAAAAAATGATTTTCCAGTCGTATTAGAAGCCATTAAATATTTCGCCTGTCAGGGCCCGCCGCTACGTCTCCAAAAGCATAAAATTGACATTTTCCGTGTCACTGTAGCGCTGAAAAGTGCGATCATTTATCGACAAAAATATGCAAAACTCCCTCTACGATTTTAGCATTTCAAAAGTTATGGCCTTGTGCCGAAATCGACCTATTCGAGCAGATTTTTTTGCTACTCAGAGCTGGGTTTCTTTGACTGAGTCAGACAATAAACTGTCCATTTGAATGCTTAAAATTTGTAGAAATCACCTCATTTAGATCTCTTGAATACTGAGGTTTATTTCCAAGAAAAAGATCTGACACTCTTTTTGCACTCTTTGGAAGCAAGGCGCTATCTAAACTTAAGCAAGCGGAACTCATACAGTTATCGAATGTTTCACTTACTAGTGTTTTGGTGATTTGTACTCCCGCCATTGCATTTTGCTTTGCAACGCCGTTGTCCTGAAGAGGATACACACTGATTAGTGGAAATCTTAAGGAGGTTGCCTCCACCGCTTGTGCAATCATGTCGACGCCAAAATGAGCTGAGCGAGATACTATTTGTACTGGATACTTTGACTTGCACACAAGCCAGGAAACAAACACCTACGGTCTGTGGATGAAATAAGCGCAAAGGAATGTCATCAGTACCTTAATAATAGTACAAAAAGAAAAAAAAATAGGGCAAAAGGCACAACTTGATAAAGAAATTCCTTCTGAAAATTATTTTTAACAAATTTCAACAAATGCTGTAAGCATTTTGTAGTTTACAATCCATAACTGAAGGGCAAGACATGGAGATATACTAAAATAAAAGTGATGCTACTAGATACGCAATTGTTGGATAAGACAATAATAATAAAATACTAATAAGGCCTCGCAAAAGTGCTTACATTGAGTTGCACTGTGAAACACAGTATGGTCTTTTGACTTGAACACCTACATCTACAAATGTGATTACTGTACGCACTGTGGTGGAAGGTATATTTGCTAATTGTTTTTTTTTTTGTACGTAGCTCTCTAAAATTTGAAAATAAAAATACCATCGTCGCCTTCCCGCATGCGATGAAACACTTGCGGTCGTACCTTTTCGCGCGAACCTAAATGCAGGAGTTCTCGTTTTCTACTTTTACTAAGCACTACGTTGGATACGCTCATCGCCATCTAACTTTTGGCATAAACGTTTTGAAACAATGTCAAAGTTGCCTTTTCTATGATATGAAATATACATTTCTTGTTTTTCAGATGGAGTTAAAAGAAGGCCTGAGAGCGACACAGAATTGCGAAGAGCTGCTAATGAGCCAAAAAACCACGGAGTTAGCTGATGAGAAGACTCCTTTAGGTTACTAACGATCGTCCAATTATGAAGAAAAAAAACTTTTATTAAGTTTCCGAATTAAAATGCAAAACAAGAGAATCACATTTTACCTACCAAAAATACACATTTGAGATCCATGTGGTGCTCACTTTATCTTCACGTTTTTCGAGCAGATCAGCTACACATACAGTTTGGGACTAGCTACAACTGCAGCATCAGTTACACGCTGCATGTATATATACCTGGTATAGCGTTTTCTTTTACATTCTTGACATTTCCTACGCTGAAGTGAAAAATAACGAGGTGGAAAACTAATTGCCTACAGCTTGATGACCCTAGATGAAGGAGCTTTTCAGCAGGGTTTTCTTAAGTGGTCCCACGCATCAGTCTTTGATGTACCGTTAAGGGTTGTTGCGCAAGGTGCTACAAAAGATATTGCGATTTTGCCGCGCCTTTGTAGGGTCGGGTTGTACGGAAACTTGCCGAAGGGACCAGCCACTCCCTAGAATATCTCTCTTCAACATTCGATTGTTGTGAGAAAAAATGGCGGGCCATGAACGAATTAACTTCACTGAAGGGTCAAAAGTATTTTGCTGGTGCGCCTCATATTGTGTTAAACAGTGTTTATTCTATTGATACGAAGTACATCGACGTTTAAACTTATGTCGTAGAGAACAGAGAAGATGCAAACGTGTGTTAGCTTGCGTGGCTGTCGGATTTGTCCAAACTTTTTGCCATAAAATGTAACGGAAGTTCTTGAATTCTACAAACATAGGAGTTTTAAAATCAAACAACCATCCGGAAAGGAAATTTCTACCAGATTTAAAAGAGGCCGAAAATTCGGAGAATTTTCTCAGTGTTTATGGGTCAGTTCAGTGTTTAACTTGCCTCCTTATCAGTTCAAGTGGCATTTGAACTTAAACTGGAGAAATGAGTGGCAGAATGTTTAATTTTAGCACCGCTACGGAAACCTTTTGAAAACGAGCGCATCCCTTGGGAAGCTCCAAGGGTGCAAAACATCTTAACTTGGAGGTTCGTAAATCAATTGAATTTCCGCCGGCAATATAGTACGGTAAAACAGTTAGCTTCGGTAGTCATTTAATACCTAAATAAAGACCAACTTTGTGTGTGAAAAATAAAACCAGTTGTTGTTTTAGCGGTCGGTGTCTTTAAAGATATGAAAACAAAAGTGCTCTCTCCAGAGGAGGAACTACAATCCCGGACAAAAGTAGTTGGGACAATTGGGATGAACAAAAGTAGTTGGCCAATTGGGAAGAACAGCGAAGGTTAGGTTGCAAAACGCTGACTTTCAAATGATTAACCGTTGTGGTTATTCGTGCGCGTTAATTTTAAAATACATCGAACCCTGTAGTTGTCGTATCGCGTGTAATCGTAATATATCTGACTACTGTACACGGATAAGCTTCAGTTAATTCATTTAACACTATTCCATGAAACAACACAAAGTTCTGCTACTTTGCGAATTGAAAATCCTGGAAAATGCTTTAACTAATAGACACGAGCTCTAACCTTCCTTTAAATGCCATTTTATTTGAAGCAGATCGCAAATTTCGTTTTATTTTATACAGGCGGTTACAAGAGATATTCCACGAATATCTACACCGAGCCTTATTCTAGATTAAGGTAGGAAAGCTCTGGCCAATTTCCAGAAACAAAGTGAGCGCCATTGGCCTGAAATCAAATTCTAAAATATCATGACACCATTACGTTTCAGTTGGCGTTACCTTCATTGGAAAGTTTCCTCGAATATCTCTTTCGGACAATCCCGGAGAAAAGTAGTTGGGACAGTTGAGCTGGATCACGCATCCCCCATCCTCCCTATTCAATGTTGGAAAATGTCGCGTTTTTTTAAACAAAAAGGGGAAAAAAGTCACCTGGTTATCAACATTGAAAGTGGAGGGAGGAGAGAACTTGCTTCGTGTCCCAAAGTTTTTGTCTGGGATCGTAGGTCTCTTTCATCACACCATTTATGCGCCATAAGAATCAGGTTGATAACGAATAATAGTCTCCCCTTCAACCAGTTGGACGTCTCGATCCCACGAGAAAGGAAAAAAAAAAGGAACCATCGATCTACTTTACTTGACCGCTGCCATACCCGAGTTACACAGCCTCATTGCAATAAACTGGTTAATATTAGCTAAGATTCGATCTAGCCAGAAGATCTTTTTGCTTCTTTCTTGTACCGTTGAAAACGAAGCTATGGTTTGAGGTCGTCCGGCGACGATTCACAATCAATTTGTGTCCATCAAATTTCCGTCAACGAGGCTTTTGAGGGAAACGTGTTCCATGCTCATATCTTTAGAAACAGTACATAAAAATGCTGACCCACTCTATGCCCTATTCAAATACTGTCTATGTAAGCACATGGGCATTCTGTTTGCGCATGCGCGAGATGAGTGGAATAATTTGAGTTGGGCGCCATTTGTTATTTTTGAACGCGCTGCGCCGGTTTTTAAATGGGCGATCTACGCTGTGAGAAAGATCTTGCCAAGAGAGATGAAAGATTATAACAAGTTTACATACATTTATAACTCCGTGGATATTCACGGTATTTGTTGGGACTTCGGATGAGGATATATTAATGATCAAAGTGCGAACAGATCGAGAAATAGGTCCAAAGAATTGGAGTTTGCCATTTGATATAACAAAGTTCAAGATGTTCACACGAGAAGACAAACTTTGAAGGTTAGTCTCAAGATGTTGAAACTGTACTGTTATGAATTGAAAAAATCGTCAGATACACGATCCTATATGAGAAGGAAATTTTGAATTTGAGCTGATTTTGCTTCAACTTCGAACTAAATTTTCGCCTATTTCCGCCGGCCACCAGGCTTTAAATTACTTCAAACAATATTGTCTTTTCTTCTTCTTCGCAGCCGCTTGGAACTCCAGGCTTTAAAAAATGCGCTGTTTCTAGGACCAAAATGCTCTTACAATAGCTTCTGGGAAATTTTTATCCGGGATGTTTTGGTAGTCTCTCGTCTTCTTTTCTCCAAATCTGTTGTGCAGGGTATGTTGTTGTACGCGTTTTACACTGTCATAGTCTCGTTTTAATACACGGTGACTTTTGCTACTTTTCTTTCTGTTTCATTAGGTAGTTTTATAATCTCCTTTTTCGTCTCCAAGAGCTTACTCGATTAGAAACTTTGGTTAAACTTCTTTATTTCACCGGCGCCCAAGGTCCAAAGCACTTTCATTGCATTGCTTGTTTATTTGTCTTTTGCTCTATCCAGTTTATTTCTCCCAGAAGAATACGTGCTCTTTTTTTAAGAAGGAAAACTGCTACCGTTTCTGTAGAGGTTTTCACATTTCATGTACATTTAGCTTTCTAACCGAACCCGGGAACCGAATGACGTGAGCTTTACTATCGTGATTATTTTGCCCTGCGAGCTTGATTTTGTGCCACAATATACCAAAATATACAGACTAACTTCTGATAGACTATTTTTTTGCTGTTTATTTCCATGCTCTGAAGATCCAGAAAAAGACAGTTGTTCAAACAAAATTAAAACAACATGTAATAACTGTTTTTCTATTGCTGCAAAGGCGTTGATAAAATTGGGAGTTTCACCGGAAGCACAGTAGACTGATGAAGGGGGTTATGTCTTGTTCACAATTCTTCACAATGCTAGGGGATTTGTCATGCACTAGCTCATGCAACAACTCCATATTCTCTACAGTATATACTATGGTTATGCAATATTTATGTTGGAAGGTAAGTGCTATTGGGATAACTAAAGATCATCCTTTGACATACATTTGTGCAATTAGTCTTAAAGTGTAGGCCAGCAAATGAAATATGCCATTGCTCGATTGCAACATGACAGAAATATACACCAGGTGGTGTAATCAGGTCATTCTAATTAGGGATGGAAATAAATAGTTATTCAACATTTCACAGATAAAACAAGATACGAGATGAAAATGTTGTAAATGAGATTAACAATTGCATTTCAAATTTTCAATGAAAGGGTAATAAAGGCAATTTACCTACATACAGTCTTCATTGTTAACCGTAGCACAAATACTGTTGAATATCACTCGGTAGCAAGCCTTTTCTAGTAATTCAAGCCACTGATAGAACTGGAAAAGTTTCATTATTTTAGCATTTACAGTGTATGTGAAGATGAAGACAAGAGGATGGGGAGGGGGTTGCTATAGTCAAAAGAAAGGTGCCATTTCTGCCTTCTAATGGCATCTTGTATACGTTATCTATTTCAGACCTGCAACTGCCATATTTGAGCCTTCAAGTGAGCCCCCTCGTCTTGCATAACCATCCTTCAAGATGTTAATGTAACGAAGTTTCTCTAATTATTTCCAGAAGAACTGGTTGCAATAATTCTACATTGGAGGCTATGTGTGTGGCTTTCAAAGAGACAATTCCTTGTTTGGTTGAAACATAATACCCTGCCTGGTGGAACAATCAATACTACAGCAAATGTTGTTTGTTTATTGGCCTGTAATAAGAGCCTACCCATTAGACCCCATGCCAATTATCTTAACAGAATAGTTTGAATACTGAAGTTGGAAAATGTGTACCTGCATATTTTTTTAATCTACCGCTGAAATTATCAACAATAAATTGAAATAAATATATGTTTTGTTGATATGTTTAGCCAGTAGGAGGAACTGGCCAGGAATTTCCTTGTTCTTTGGAATAGAAATCTGCACTGATAGGGCCAAACAAATCAGAGAATCCTTAGGAGAAGGAAGCTCAGTCCAAAGACAAAAAGCCCAACTTGTGAACTGTAAATGAGGCTGTGTCATTTCACCGGGCTGTTTCTCCACAGTACCCAAAACACATGGTGCATCTGCCGAGGTATTACCAGCCGCTGTTCGGACTCGAGAAAGCGGCGGAAATCGAGCCTAAGGTATGGGCTGGTTTCATTAGAATGGAACATTTAAATGTTCAGATAGCTCTGTCGAAATCGCTTTGTCATACTTTCTTATATCCTCTGTTGAACACCCTTTTAAAAGTGTGTTTGGAAGCGTTTGACCACTGCCAAATTGACTGTAGCCTCCATATCTAATGTTACTTTCACAAGTGAAACTAAGTAATTAGAGTTAACTTGTCTCCGATAAAATCTTTAATTTTTCATCCATCTCTGAAAGCTCCTCCTCACTCTAGTTCTACTGCTTTATGACTTTACGATCGGCACAATTGCTTGAGGTTTATTGCGCTCGTAGGTGAAGCTATAGAAAACATTGAAAGCACAGGAAAAACTGCAAATATTCAATAGTTACTTGAGACAGCTCTAACACGATGGAATAACTTTTCAGTACGTCTGTGCTGAACAGCTCTTCTGCAACGCATCCTACAAATATTCCTCGATCCGCGTTCTAACAATTCCAAACCAGGACTCGAAGCGTTTGTATAGGCCTTGGCTTTCTAGTCTGATGCCGTTATAGTTAGTTTTTCCATATGTTGAATTACTTGGAAACAACAAAAATCTGGGATTTTCTTTCATTCTCTAGGCAGTTGAACCAAATTTAGCATTTTAAAACCAGCATTAGTTTTTTTCATTTACTCGTTTCTACCACCAGAATTTCAATTGAGCTGTCCTTTCTATTATTGTATTTGTTATATATTCATTTTGGATTGAACTTTTTACCTTTACATAGCTACTCTTTCATAATCTTCTCGTTCGATATTTGTGTCAGGACAGGACTTTCGAGTCCCCTGAGCACTTATTCTTTCATTGCAATGTAACAAAATCTTTCTGGCAATTGCTTTGTTCCTGGATTTCCGAAAAAAGGGTAATCTCAGCATCCTTAATGCTAGAAAATGTTATCTTTGGAGTATTCAATGTCGCAGAGGACTTTCATATTCTAAACCATATTATTTTATTAGCTAAATATTATATTTATAACTGTAAATTAAATATCATACATCCTTCTTTAAAGGTCTTCATAGTCAAGGTTAAAGCAACTTGCCAGATTGAACAAAAAATTGCAGCTAACAGCAATAAATTAGTATTACAATATAAAAAATGGAACAAATTTCTACCTTCGGCTAATTTAGTTTATGTTTTGTGATGGTGTATGTAGAGATGTATTTACATTGTAATAGGCTTTTGTACCTCCCCTTTTTTGTTCTTCTTTTCTTTCTTTCTTTCTTTCTTTCTTTTTTTTCTCTTTTTCTTTTTCTTTTTACTTTTTTTTTTGTGTGTATCCCTTTATAATGTAAAATTGTAAAACTAGCATTATAGTATCTCTTCGCTTGTCCATTGCACACCTCACAAATAAAAACAATAAAATACAAAAAAAAAAAAAAAAAGGACTGAAGTTTGTACGTTGTACTTTTAATTTGTATATTCCGCATACGTGGAGTGTTCAAGGGACAGTTTTACGTTTTCCCTGCTAGTGCCGTCAATTACTTAGCGAAAATCGCGGTAGTATAAACAGAATTTTCAATTAGGTTTAGCTAAGTTTGAAAAGAAGCTTCTTTTGTTTCTATGCGTGGTCCTGATGAGTACTTGTACTTTGTACAAAAGGCAGTTCTGGTATTTAGGCTCTGTCCACACTACACTGGAGAAATTTGAAAACGCAGCTTTATTAGTCTACGGTTAGGCCTATCGTCCACACTAATCCGTCATGTAAACGGAGCTTTTCGAAAACGCTCTTCAAACCGGAGGAATTTGAAAACGCCAGCTTTGCGTTTTAGTGTGGACGGAAGACATTTTGAAAACGGAGCTTTTCGAAAACGATGACATCAAGAAAATAATGTAATTTCCCTGTCCGAGTTTTCCACGACCACAAATCCAAAATGATTGCTGTTGAATTTTCTAATTCCTCCGGCGTAGTGAGGACGCGACCTCAGACACCAACCGCATGGATCCACAAATTGTCCTGATGTTGTCGGAATGATTACTCTGAAACTCACGAAGCTTATTTTTCCACTCCAGGAGTGGCCGGAATATGCCCACAATTGATAAACAAAAATATGTTTCCATCTAGCGAAAAGCCTCCGGGAACTTTTGTTTGTTTTTCTGCTCTCACAGTCGAAATCGGAAGTTCTACGGTTCCGGAAAATTGTCAGAAATTTTCAAGACAGATAACATCAAAGAATTATACACCGAATGCAAATATGGCGGACCGCTCGGTTGGCGATCGGGACGAGTCGCATGCAAGCGAGGCTAGTCAGGTTTTGATGTTTTGTTTTGACAGGAAAGTCTTGCTTTGTCGTCGATCTGGTCTGTTTTTGTTTCGCCCTCCGTATAAGTTGTTATGTTCCTGAATGCCACCAGAAGGAATTGAAATCTTCCACAGTAGAGAAAGTTTTTTTTTTTTTTCGTTTTCGCGATCGCCTCTCAGACGAAGGAAAGTAGTTCACGATCGCCCAAGGAACTGTTAAAGTTTGTTCGTTCAGGCTGGAAGATCTTAGAAAATGTGTAAGCGACCGCATTTAGCTCCAAGTCGTTTTCATTTGGCTCAAAGCATTCACTGTATACAACGATGGGGGCAGTTGAAGTTCATTCGCTTGGTTATTACACCGTAGTATTTGTTTCGTCCGATTCCGTGCGAGTGGACGCGAAGTCAATTTCTTCCTTTGAGACAGAGGATGGGATGTTTTTTCAAGAGGAGCTTTTCTTTACTTTGGGGAAGGTACTGGCCATGTAAATCGTGTTGGAACACCACCAGACACAACATAAGCTCGTCATTTATACGATTTTGCTAAGATCTTCTAATGTGAAATGTAGCGAACAAACTTTAGTTCCTGCGGCGATCGTGAACTCCTTTCCTTCGTCTCAACGAATTGCATTGATCCACTATTTTCCCTAAACTTAAGAGGCGAACGGTGAAAATTTATATCCCTGCTCGTGGCGTTCAGAGACACAGCAGCTCGTAGCCACAGCTAAATAAAACAGACCAGATCGACGACGAAGCAAGACTTTTCTGGGGAAGCATTGTCAAAACAAAACATCAAAGCCTGACTAGCCTCGCTTTCATGCGACTCGTCCCGGGCGCCGACCGAGTGGTCCGGCATATTTGTATTCGGTGTATACAGTATAAAAAAGTAGGCTCAATCGATATTCTGGAACAATCAAATTTACTGCGTAAATATAAATAAATTTGAACGTGATGCAAAATATTTCTCTTTGCAGTTTTTATTCTCTGACAAAAAAATTACAATAAAAAAAATTTAAGACGTTCGACCCAAGGGTGAGTTATTGAATTCGTCATCGAAAATTACTTAAAAATATCAGTTTTCAAATAAAGAGCTGATAATCGAGTGGATTGATTAACAAGTGTTTTGTATCGAACTGAGAGAAAATCTGGTTGATTGAGCTGATCATGGAAGCCCTGACTTTTTTGGTTACTTCTGGCTAACGGTCTTCGATGGAAATTATCAGACATCTTGATTCCAACGCGAAACTAAAGTTTCTTTTCCTTTGTCTCGGTAACATTTTCAGAAGTCAATATCTTGTGAAAACCAGATTTGCAAGAGAACTCATGTAGCTCTTCATTCAAAGGTTAGAGTTATAAACGTTTCACCGAAAGGCCCTTCCAGCCTACTTCAACAGTGATCTTTACGGCAGCTTTTTCTTGCCACCTTTGTGTTTACACTTAAGAAAAGTCCTAGTGCTTTGCATTGCAGATAGACTAATTAGCGTTTAGACTTTTTGTTTATCACGCCAATCAAGTCTCGCGTACAACTGGAAGCGATCCATGCTACAGGAGTTGGAAAGAGTAGGTTACTGCTGGGAAAGAGCCAAAGCATTAGCAAAGAAACGAGCGCATAGGAGGGCACTGGTGGACGTCCTCTGCTTCCCCGGGGGTGATAAGGATCAATAATAATGATGGTGATGACGATGATGACGATGACGATGTAGGAAACGGATTCTCGAAACGAGTATTCTAAATGTACGAAATCAAATTCATTTTGGAATAATGAATTCACGATTCACTCTTGGACGATATTTTGCTCAGTATATCAGTGCGTCTTTTTATAGTTAATCGAATGAAATGGTTATGAAACCCGGTAAAGCTCTTTGTTGTATGTTTTTGCTGGCTATTTTGGGGGTTGACCCTTCACAAAACCTAACAAAATAAACAAAAAGTGGTTACGTGTGCTCATACAACTAAGCAATAGAAGCATTGCAATTATGTATTCATGCCTAGTATATGAGCATAAAACAAGAGATGTGGAGGGTCAAGGACCTTTCAACTTAAATCTTAGCCTGTGTGTTGGCTTCTTTGATGTTTACTGCTTGGGCTTCCCAAGCATTTCCCTCTATTAGTTAAGATAAAAATACACATAGCTTTTCAGTTTTAGTGCGCATTCATGCAATAGTAATTACTTATTAACCGAGAGTGAGGTCTTTACGGGAAAATCTCAAACCGAGTGCCTTATTGACCAATAGGTTTGAACGACCGAACGCTCGAGGTTAATAAGTTGTTTACTATTTGGCGTTTTGCTCTGTCTTTGCAGGCCTGTAATCGGCCCGTTGCCTATAGTTAGCTACTAAGAGTGCGTGTTAGATCGGCTACAAACACCAGCCATATAATAGATGACTTAAATAAAACTTTGAGATATCAACTGTTAAACTTCTTATAGAGTTAATAACTCGCAATTTTACTTACTAGAAAAATCCCTCTGTACTCCATATAGTCGCCTATTTGTTCACCTTGTCAATCCAGATCAATCGTTGTGGGTTAATTTAATTTTCTCTCTTAGAGGCATCCTATTTATACTGTTCGCACGATAAAGATGTTTTGTTTCATGCATTTTATGTAACAGCCGAGGAATTCATCTTTTTACCACTTCCGAAAGTTCGTGTGGAGTAAATACAAATAGTACGTGATTCTGAACAGGATGCAATACATGGAAGAAGTACTTGGCACCGGATTGAACAAAAAAAGAAGCCAGAAACGTAGGCGAAATACTGTATTTACTAAACGGATTCTTCTTCGTCTTGTGTAGTGACGCCCTGATAAAAAAAAAAAAATAAATAAAAAAAAAAAATAAAAAAAAAATAAGAAAAAAATTCCCTAATAAAGTGTATCCGTGACCACTTCTTTCACGTTTTGTGAAATCTTGTCCCGCGTTCGGGCCATGGAAATTTAAACTGTACAGTTGTCGTCTCAGATAGAAACTTATAGAGTGGAACTGGAATTGTTAAGTTCAGAACAGGAAATTCCGGTTTCTTACGATAGCCAGCCTCAGTAAAATCAAAACCCACATCACTTATCTTTTCAGCACTTTAATCAGCATCTGTAACATTGGAAAAACAAAACCTCACGCATCTTATGCCACGAGCACCATTCTTAAAAGAGAGCTTTACTACTTTAATTATCAAAACACAAAACAATTCAGTCTCTCCCGGTTTAGTTCTTGTGACGACATAGGTAAAGCCAGTTATCTGTTTACCTGAAAAATGTTTAATGTTCGATTTCACTAACGTTTCAACAAAAATATCACTCAGTCAAAACAAATCATTGAACAAACAGAGAAATGGTATTTTGAAAGTTTTTTACAATCGTTGTTATATTTACTTAACAAACTACTTCCGGTTAATTTAAAGAACAAATACAACGATTTAAACACCTAACTGTTGTTGGATAACAAAACTTATACGGATATATATTTTTCGAAAGAAACATTTCCTATTTTTCACATTGTCAAGGCTAGACACGGTTTGACACTTGCCCGTATATTGACTTTTTTTTATCCAAAACTGAGAGTTTGTGGTAGTTGATTTCCCAGCCAAGTTTTTATCAGCTAAATCTGAACACACAAACTTATCCAATTTGTGTTATGTCGAATTATGTTGCTTTAACACAATACCCTAGCTAAGTGATTATCAAACTTACTCAATCATAAAATCAACAAAATCAACTGTTAATTGCACTTCCCGTGTAATAGAAACAAGAGTGGAAGTTTTAGGGGATTCGCTTACGGCCTGCATGAATTCATCCGGTCCGCCCCCTCCCTTCGTCTCCTCATGTTCCTGATTCTACCTTTGTGTCAGTGAACTAATCAGTAGTATATTCTCTACCAAGATCCTTAAAGAGCTTTTCGCAAATAGTACACTCAAAACAGTTGGCTCGTTACACGCCATAAATTAAGTTTTATCCCACCGTCAGGAGTGCAGTAGTGAGGAGGCTCGACCTACCAGCTGAGCCTCGTGGGTTGGAGTACTTTACAAAGCGTCATAATTTATTTGGGTTAAGTTTGTTGTTGGTTCCCTCCCTCCCGAGTGATTTTATCCGGGGTTTACTCCTTCCACAGAATCGTACGAACTGTTCCACTGAAATCCCAACTGGACTGAACTGCTAAAAGTGTACGAATAGTTATGCTCTGGATGGGCCACTACTTCTTCTTTTTTATATTTACACTTTACATTCCACGTTCTATGGATACGTAATAATAAAGGTCTTTGGAAGTGGTTATCAACTTAATGCACAAAGGAGAAAAAAAGCTGAAATCGAACCTAACATGAATCAACCTGTTAACCCAATGTTGTAGAGTCACGATATGTTATTCTAACATCAACACCCCCTCGTCTTTAGCTTTGACATGACAACTGTGGCAGCAGATAATTTACGTAGAGTTGAGAGCATAGTCCGCCATAGCAAACTTTTATTATCAGAAGATTTTTAGCAAAGAAAAAGATAAAAAAAACAGGACAACTTCACAGAAGCCACGACGAAAACTACAAAACGTAACTTTCCACATTCTCTAATAATAATAATAATAAATAATAACTCGGAGCTTTTTTTCCTCATGACTGAAGTGTGGTAATAGCTACTCTGGGAAGCTAGCCAAGTTGTCAGTTATGATTAGTTACTACTGAAACACTAAAAGCACGTCATTATTCACGAAGTTCTTTGTTCAGCTTAATTTGTTCTGTGCCCGGTTTGTTTCGCGTCGAAATATGAGGAAATCAGTAGACAATGTGGAGGAAGTTTTCTCTACCAAGACATGTTCTTCGGGGATTTTAAATATCTGCGAAAATTCAGTTCAAAACAGTAGAAAGAAAATGGTTGAACAGTAGATGTCTTTTTCCGAGACAGATGATTGGCTATTTCAAAACAAGGCCATTGGCCATTTGAACCATTGGTTAATTTTACGATGGTATATTTAGGCTTAGTAAGGTATGAGACATCGTCTGCCATTTAGTATCCTTTGATTCACGTGAAAACGTTTGTGAATCGCCTTTGCCTGAGCCATATTCCAGTATCCTGTTCTTTCTGCAAATTCGTTGACCACAGTCTCAGATAGTTTGCTTGATAGCAAGCATTGCTAAAGTGGGTTCTGACCGGGTAAGGGGAAACTTCAAACAATCGTGAACTGCAAGCTGGCACTGGAACACGAATAGCAACGGTGATTCACGGACTTCCTTTCTTCAGTAGTCGCTTTTTTGTGAGCGTAAGTATATGAATGACGAAGTTGCAAAAAGCCGCTCGTTTTCCGCCCGACTTCAAGAAGTAACGGAAAACCTACTTTGGCAAAGTGTACTTTTTTGCGACGTATACTACGCGTGGGTGAGTTCTACAGACATTTTGCCAACAACAGTTATAACGGTTTGGCTTCAAACTGATTTTAATCAATGTTCCCGATCTTTGTACACTTTAACTATAACGCCCAGCTATTTATCAGTTTGACGATTAACCGCTGCTCAGATCAAAAAGACTAACCGCAAAGGGTCAGATCAAAAAGGCTAACCGCAAAGAGCTTCTTAAGCTAAGAAGTATACATGCGGGCAAACTTCGGTTACAAGATAATAGCCTGCATCGAGTAAAGATTACTCAAAGAGCCAATGCAACTTTTAAGTTTACTGTTTTCAGTGTTCCGGCGTGTTTCACGAAGACTGTGTTCCCAATTTTATCGATGCCCAGCTCAAGCGCCATGGATTTCCTTTTAGACGTGGAAAATGAGCCGTGAAACTTACAGATCCATTTTTTTTTGAGATTTAATCACAGTGCTCTTGTGCGGAAGATGGATGGCTCAAAAGTGAGGTCTCCAAAGATGACAAAATGCCCTGTACATGTTTTGATCTTGAATAAAGATCACTGATTCTAATAATACATGACCGCAGGAACATAAATAATAAAAATAAGCATTATTCTGAGTCAGTCATGCTTAATAAGACTTATAAGAGATGTTAAGTGCTAACAGAACCTGAACCATCTCTAGCTGGATCTCTTTTAAAACTAGATCTAGCCTGTTAATACAACTCCGTTTCAAGTCGCTTTATTCTATAGTCTCCCGTCGTCGCGTAACGCTTCCTCGGCGAGGAGCGTTTCGTGTGACCCCATCGGAAGACTACCCCTGTTTAGTAGATAAAACAAGGCCAAATAAACAAGCCTGACCTCTCACTCATAATTTATCAAGACTTAGCGTATAAAGAAAACACACAGCACTTAACGAAATATCTCTCAATTATCACGTTTCCTTTTCCTGTTTTGTGAGTTTCTCGACGGTCAACAAGCGACGGAGGAATATATCCGATTCTATAATGGTTAATGGGATTGCATGATGACGTTGAAACTCGTTGAAGCATCCCGCTAAGTGCACCTTCTTCGCTCCACTTTAAAAGTCTTAAAAGGTGGAAACAATTCACCGGCGGTCGGGAAGACACAAAACAAAGAATGCATTTTGATAGGTCTAGATAGCAGCAGACATGTAAAGATTTTAAGGAAAACGACCACTTTTTTAAGTTTAAAAAACATGTTTCGACAGAACTTCTGTGATCTTCAGTTGAATGAATGATTACAAAGCAAGTTGAATAATAAGTAGGCAAAAATGCTAATTAAGACAAATAGTAACAACAGAACGTGAAAAGGTGTAAATTAAAAGGATAATTTTAGATTTACACGGTGTAATTGCTGATTGAGGCAAGGTAGTTCTTTTTTAATATGGATAGCCTCCTTTATCTTGAGTTGAAAGCTGGTAGTGGCGTGATCTAAAATATGAAAGCAGTCTATTGAACACAATGAGCGACAACGTTCAGAATTCTGAAGATGTTTGAAGATGTGAGAGGCCCTATCAACGGCTAAGTGCTCACGTACGCGTGTGGAAAAATGTCGGGAGGTTTCGCCGACATAACAGGCATTACAGCCCGCACATGTAAACTTATAAACTACACGTGAACGAAGCCCGCCGGGGATAGGGTCTTTCACACCAAAAAGGTTACCTATCTTAAAGGAAGAAAAAACTAATTTGATGTCTAAATCATTACAATAGCGTTTGATTAAGTGCCGAATCTTCTTCTGAGTGATGACAGAAAAATGGCCTATGTACGGCAGCTTAAAGTAAAACGTGGGCGAGGTGGTAAGGGGGTAGCCTCGGGGCAGCCGGAGGTAGCCCCCATTGTCCCCGGGGCTACCCCCTTACCACCTTTTGGCTTAAATCAGCTCATTAGAACCCCCGCGAGAATTACGCCAGAATCTCAGACGCTAATTGATGTTATTTGTAGCAATGAGCCACACCACATCTGTTGTACGAAAGTAATCCCTGCTGGTTTGAGCGACCACGAATTAATTGGTTGTGCACGCAAACTCCACAACGTGAAATATCAACCTAGGGTTATTACATGTCGGAACTATGTAAACTATAACCCTCAACTATTCTGTGATGATTTAAGATCCAAAGACTTTGGAAATGTTTTCGCATCTTCCTGTGTAAACAGGGCATGGTCTTTCCTAAAAAATTCTCTTCAACAATGCATTGACAAACATGCACCCCTCATCGAGAAAAAGGTTAAAGGAAGGTTGTGTCCATGGCTGACTCCGTACGTTAAAAGAGAAATGAACTTAAGAGACAAAATGCTCAGGAAAGCTCGAAGAACAAGCTGTGAGGTTGATTGGTCATTTTACAAACGGCAACGAAATCGGGTGACTGGCTTAATCAAGAATGCTAAGAACAGATATCATCGAGAACTTTTAAACAACACGGTGGATTCCCCAGATAAGTTCTGGTCGGCAATTAAAGAATTGTATCCCACGAAATCACCCTCAGAGCTAGGCTCAGCATTGTTAGTAAATGGAACAAAAACAACAGATAAAAAGCTTATTGCTAACACCTTCTGCAATTATTTCACAAATGTGGCTCGATTACTCAAGTCAAGTTCGTTCTTGCTTCGTGACTTTATCTGGAGCCGTCCTACGCAACAAAATTACCTACAGCCAGTGAAAACAAACTTTTTGTTCAAGGAGGTTCACGAATCGCAAATCTACAAAGAGCTGAGAAATCTCAAAAGGAAAAAAGCTACTGGCTTAGTTAACTTTCCGCCTGGCTTGTTGAAAGATGCTGCTTCAGTGATAGCAAAGCCGCTGACCTACATTATCAATTTATCGCTTAGATCTGGAACTGTTCCGGCTGAATGGAAAGAAGTCAAAGTTTTACTACTCTTTAAGTCTGGCTCCTCATCTGAGATAGGCAATTACAGACCAATATCACTTCTTCCCATCCTATCAAAGATCCTAGAGAAAGTGGTGTATAGTCAACTGGTGTCCTCTCTAGAAAGTAATAACCTCCTTCCTGATAATCAATTTGGTTTTCGTTCTAAACGCTCTACTGAACTGGCTGTTACATACTTCACAGACATAATAAGGAAAGAAGCTGATAATGGCAAGGTATCGGGAGCAGTTTTTATTGATCTGTCTAAAGCTTTTGATACCATTAGTCATTCAGGCCTACTAAACAAACTGCCCTTTTATGGGATTTGCGACAATGAGCTGAAGTGGTTCACAGATTACCTGTTTTTACGAAAGCAGACTGTGCAATACAACGGTGTTCTTTCAGAACCCAATCCCGTTTTTACTGGGGTTCCACAAGGAAGCATTCTTGGGCCGCTGCTGTTCAATATATATTTTGCTGATGTTCACAAACCTCTTCAATCATCCAGACTCATCACGTATGCCGACGACATGGTAATCTTTACTTCTTCAAGCAATTTTGATGTTATCGAAAGGAATCTAAATGATGACATCAACAATCTGGCTACCTGGTTTCGCAAGAATGAACTCATCATAAATCTCAAAAAAGGGAAGTCAGAGGCGATGATCTTCGGAACTGCACAAAGGTTGAGTCGTCTCCAAGGTAAACAGCTCAATCTGACGGTAAATGGACTACCTATAAACAGCACAACAACCTACAAGTACTTGGGTGTTCATTTAGATCCTACATTGAGTTTTGAAACCCATTTCAACAAAACCTACAAGAAAGCGGCCGGGAGAGTCACTCTACTGCGGAAAATTCGTTCTTCCATTACTTGTGCAGCTGCAGAAAGCATTTACAGGGCTATGGTTATGCCTGTTTTTACCTATTGTAGTCTAATCACACTAAGCTATTCAAATACGCGCAGACAACTAATTCGCAACCTCGAACATCGTGGACTAAGCTGCATTTCCTCAGGTCTGCAAAACAAGACTGACATTCGTATTCCATCAGTTGACAGTTATTTGAAAAGAAAAGTCTGTCTCTATGTTTTTGATTGTCTAATTGGAAATGTATGCACGCCTTTTAAGAACTATTTTACAAGGGTAAGTCACAATGTCAACACAAGAAATAGATTTTCCTCGATCGAACTGCCGAAAATGAACTTGGAGTTTGGCCGTCGGAGTTTTTCGTTTTTAGGGGCTTCAATTTTTAACAGTTTACCGGCGGACATAAGAACTCTGAACTCTAGGCTTTTATTTAGGCAAAAGGCCAACGAACATTTTTATTTGTAATTTTTAATCGTGAGTTTTTATGTTTCCCAATGTACTAGTTTTGCCTTTTTAACTTTTTACCTTCTTTAAATTTTTAAATTTTTAAATCTTACAGGACCCCTTTGATAACAGTACTTTATAGTACTGATGGGTTAATCCTGTCTAAAGATTCGTTATTATTTTTATTTATTTTTTACGTTCCTGCTATTCGGGAATCCCAAACTGACCTAACTTTATGGAATGATTTTGGTGGACGATATCATTGTACGCAAAGTATAGAGCTACACAGTTAATTACGGGCAGACAGGTACTCAGTAAGTCACAGCGGAAGTTACCGTGCTGACTTTTCTTTAAGAGACATGGCCCGGGGGGAATGCTCCCTTATATGGGCTATATAGGTATGTGCGGCCCCAAAGGGAAGGGGTTTTCAGCCGTTTTAGTCATAAATAGGGTATCGATTGTGGCAATTTTGGGTATAAATACGGTATGGTTTTAGCACTCTAGTCATTAATTGGGTATATTTCTTAGAAGAAGCTACTTTTTCATCGTTGTCAATAAGAACGTCAACAAAAGTCCTTCATAACTTCAGTTTTAAGGCAACTACGCCAGCTGCAACTATCATAAATAGGGTATCGAATTTTTGGCCAGGTCATAAATAGGGTAGGAAAAATCGCAGATTTTGGTCAAAAATAGGGTAAGGGTTATGGGAAGTGGGCCGTACAACCCCACCCAACTTTTCTGGGAGTACTTCCCCCCGGGAGCCATGGAAAACGCGAAACAAATGAAAGAAACATCACGGACTCTTATTGACAACGAACAGTAATCTATCAATGCATAGCCTAGGTCAAACTAAATGTCACGGTAACAAACTGTGTCCTCGCAGCAAGGTAAATCGTCTCCCCAATTCACCTCAATTCGGTGAATAATTGTTAATTGTACGAGAGTAAACGAGACGAGTACATCAATTTCTTATAGGGCAAGGTAGTCTAATAGCAAATTTTGTTTTTTGTGTTATGTTGATTTAAGGATATCGATAACAGGAAGGGGGAAAAAAACACAGGAGAGATATATGACTACAGCGTAAAAAACCCGTATAATTCTCTGTACTTTATTAAAACAATTAATTCTGTGCTGGTCTAGTTCATGTGACTACATAGGTAAAGCCAGTTATCGCAGCTAGATTTAAATTCAATAACATTTTAACGAAAATATTACTCTGTCAAAACATATTATTAAACAAATGGTAGCCTGCGTAGCTTGGCGGTTTTTAAGCAATTTGAGCGCGTTAAGAAAGCGGCGAGGCCGTGATAACGAGCGCCAAAGCCGGCGAAGCCACGAGGAGTCAAATTGCTTAAACACTTCCTTGAACCGCCAAGCTACACAGGCTAACAAATATGGTAGTTTGAAAATTTTTATTCATCTGTTATGTTTACTTTGCAAACTACTTCTAGTTACTTACATGACAAACAAGTTAAATACAATGAATTAAATACCATGCCGGCTAAGTGTTGTTTGGTAACAAAACTTACACAGATATTTTTCGGAAGAGACATCTCCTAACCTTCATATTGTTAACGCTAATCAGAGATAGTCCTCCATGGCAGTGGCCTGTTAGACACTTGGCCACGTAATTACTCGGCCTGTATGTATATCTTGTTGGGTAACTGGTCGTAGCCAGCTCTTCAAACAGGAAATCACTGCCTATATTACCGTGACAGGCCCCTTCCTGTGAACGCAATTGAAAGAGAATGACAAATCAATATAAACACTAACTGTCAGTAAATTACAGAGTTGATTAACTAAACAAAAAAAAAACTGGACTGTGCGCGACATTCATTCATAATTTGCGGCTAATGCACTGTAACAAAATTAAACAGACTGCTGGAGCTACGGCAGAACGACGCTTGAGCACTTTCCATATCAGGCCTAGCCCACACTACCCCGGAGAAATTTGAAAACGCAGCTTTATTTCAACGGTTTATAGGTCTACCGTGTACACTAATCCGGAGAAACTGTTTACGGAAAACAAAACTCACGACAGTCATGTGATTAACCCTGACCGTTAAATGGTACACACACAAGTGTTTCTGCCGTCAATGATTGTTGTGTTCTCAAAGGCCGATCGGGGCCTTAGTCATAATTATATCAAAATACTTCGAATCTGATTGGTTATCAGCACGTTCTCTTTGGAACGGGCAACTTAGCTATCCAATAACAAGGTGTCAAATAGCAACATTTGCGTGGCGTGCGAGCTTTATTTGCCTTTTCTTGAGAATGAACACTTCTCTATCAGTTTCCAAAACTTTTCAGAAATTATTTTTCCCCCGATAATTTTGTCACCTAAATGGTAAAATCGTAAACAAGCTTGGCTTCGTCTAGATACTTCCGCGATTGTTTATGGTTAGATTTATTGGTAACTCTGTCTGAAATCATACTTAAGGTCATTCCCCAGTATTGCATTGCGCATCCCTACTGCGCATAATTTGACGCGTGATTAGAGCGCGCGCATTAAAACATGGCGGCTTTTTCTTTACAGCTGGACCTCGCCATAGTGGTAAACCGTCATTTTCTCGCAAACTGGTATGGTGACCTATCATTTTGAATTGAGTAATAAATTTCTCTGTGTAAAATAAATATGGACCAATTCTCAGTGTAGAACAAAAAGCAATCGTCGGAAAGATGAATTTAGCAAGGAATCGTGACTACAATCATGATGGTATTATAAGGATTTATATGGGTATAAACAAGGGCTGTTGCACCTAAACGAACATGGGGACCCCTCATTTTTATTTCAAAATTTAAGTTCCTATAACATAAACAATCAATAGGCAAAGTTTCACAAAAGTCTCAGTAGAGGTTCTATTTTAGTGGAATGACCTTAAATGAAACAAATTATCTGAGCCACTTATAGGTCGAATGTTGGGTGTGGTATATATACTTCATTATAAAAGTGATGACGATGACGATGATAATCATAATACATGATTTGGCATTTTAAACCAGCTTAGTTTTGCTGTAGTCCATTGGTACCCAGAGCGGCGTAAATGCATCTAATCACACTACTTTATTTTCAATGGCAAATTCTCGCTATGAGACATGGTACGGAATCATGGCAGTTGTTTCATCCAAACAAATATAAAGGCCAAGATGATAAATGCAACTACCATGATTCTCTGCAGTCGCATCCCATTGTGTTTTAGATTTCTTTTGAACTCACCTCAAAAGCAAGACTAACCCCATTGATGGCCTTCAGTGCGTATTTCTTATTAGAATCGTGTTTATCAGTGAACTGAATACAGTACAACCCGGGCTTGTTCTTCTTGTCCGGCTCTTCAATCTTAAATCCTTTAAGAAACGAAATAAAACGAGAGTTGTTGCGCCCCTGCAGTAAGCACTAGAAAGTTTATGTCTTCCACGTCATGATGTAAATATCTTATACAGTCGACTCCCGATGACTCGCACACTCAGTCACTGGAACCATTTACTACAATTTTAACCTCGGTAACTCGAGCCCTCTATAACTCGAACCTTCCGCTAACTCGAAGCAATTTCCAGTTTCCCTTGAACCCTGCATAGTTCTCAGTACCTTGAATTCTCCTGCTGCTTTGCTTTTCTCTTTTTTCCCACTACGTTTCTAGTACGTTCTGATTTATAAGGTAAGTTAGAAATGTACTGATGTAAATGAACTCGATCGACGTCTCTACAATTAAATTTCGATAAAATGTAGACTGTATGAATAGAAGCACAATAAATACCGTTTTCCCCTCATTCTAGTCATTTGTTCCCTACTCCAGATAACTCAAACTACCTTCAACCTGAACCTTGTTCAATTTCCCTTAATTACAGGTTCGAGCTATCGGGGGTTGACTGTATTATGTCGACTGAGAGACTACTGTTGGTGATTGGCTTATTTCACTCCGGCCATCAGCAAAAATCTGTAACTTTACTTATTTATTATTGAAATTAGACCTGCAACGTGTTTGATTGGTGTGGACAAAAAATTTCTCTAATCAGTTATAATAGGAATCAATGGCGTTTGTACGACTATCATGACGATAAACTTCACTTCGAATCTTATGAAGTCGACTGAGTTTAAAAAAAAATGGCTTTTTTCTTCAATAACTTACGTGTGCTGGTATCTTGGGTAGCTGCGCCAGTAACTGTTACTCCACATTGCTTGCTGCCAGCAACTGTAGGACAGTTAGAGGTATTGTTAATCTTCATAAGATTGCCTCCACCGCATGATCTCTGACTCAGTTTCCAAACCGAGCTCAGGCAATGTAGACTTGACACAACTTCCATGCGAGCCAGCAAGCACGCGACAGCAATCTATAGGTAAAGATTAACAAGACAAATAAACACTTCTAAATCACCAAAAAAGATTCTGCTAATATATTAAACACGATAAACGTGCGAGCAGCTGTTTTCAACGTAGACATATCAGAATCCAGTTACAGAAATATAGTGAAAAGGAGTTTAACAACTTTTTTTAGTGAGAACATTTCATGAAAAGTCTAGGGCATTTAATGCACAAAAAGTTTCTCTTTGCGTTGGAATTAATGTTTAAAGCTAAGGACAAAGGACATTGCAGAAAAAAAATTCAAACTATTCTCTTGGGGAAAACATCTTAATAGCAGTATCAAAGTTTTAAGTTTCTTTAAAAATACGTACTACAAAAATCCCCTTCAACGCCATTTGATGCTCTCTCTTTTCGGTCCGCTCAGATTCCAATGTTGAAATTTTCATGGCTAAGCTCCCTTTTATACCATTTTCACAATACAGGTATACATATATGTGGGATGCATGTAACTGCCCAAGAATTCGCTTCTCTTTGGGGCTGTTCCGAAGCGCTTCTTTTTGGGGCTCTTGCGAAGCGCCTGGAGCAGTTTTGAAACAGTTTAGTGATAATGCACTTATTCGTTCAAAATGAAAGCCCTGCTTTTGAAAGAGACATATCCGACGACTACCGAAACGGAAAACCCAATTTGAAAAAGTGTGCTTCTAAGTTTTCTGGAACTGAGGCTACGTGTGGGTGTGTTCGACGGAAGTTTTGCAGCATTAACGGCTTGGCTTCAAACTGATTTTAAACGACGTTCTCAGTCTGTGTACACGATAACAGTAACGCGTCTATTGATAAGGTTGACGACTAAACCGATGTAGGAAGCTTATGAAGCTGACTTTTCAAGCTTTAGCTCTTCGTCGATCAATGTTTTTTTTTTAACTTTTGCCCACTTCAAGTTGATACCCTGCTTAACTTTAGAGGCAGTCAATGAAGTGGAACATCCAGAAACAGGTCCGGGACACTGACAAATATTTAAGCTATTTGGTCTCAAACTTTTACGTATTTCCAAATAGTTGAACGATGATTGCCAGTTACTTCAACTAAATGAGATGAACATAAAAACGTTTAACGCATAAAATTAAACTAGTCAAGGATGTGTAAAAAAAAAGGGTAATGCGAATCCTTGAGCGGTAGTAGATGTCATAACGTTAAAGGAATGCAAAGAAAATAAATTTAAACGCGAACGAACCTACGCCAACTGTTACAAAGTATCATTTTTCACCTCTCGCAACAAGTAGGCACTACGACACTGCTTAAGAATTGGCCTGCTACATGTATGTGACGTGGATAGGAGAGGTGAAAACCCTGGCAGCAAATAAAAGCACCTTACACTATTGCCGATGATCATGATTTTGAAGAGCTTGTTGGCGAAAACAGCCCAACTAAAAGAACACCGTACTGACGTCATGAAGAGCTTATCCCACGCGAGCAAAAAATGTTTTAATATGTCTTATACATGTATGCTTTCAACCGGTTTCGCCTTGTTCTCAGAAACATTCGAAAAAAAATGTCTCGGCTTGAAGTCTGAGAAACATCTCTGGTAGCTGCTGAAAGTTTTGTGCTATTGTTCTTTTGCAGTTTTTTGCAGGCAAAAAATAAGACCAGCTTAAGAGCGGAAGCAGTCCTACCTCGTTTCTTTTTTATGACACAGCTTGTTGCCGTGACATTCAGTTTGACCTAGGCCGCTGTGCATTGATAGATAAATGTTCATGGTTGAGAGTCCTTTTAAGTACTTAAGTGAAATCATTTTTATTTGTACCGCACGGAAACTTCCTCTGTGCTTATTTCGTTAAGTGCTATATGTTTTCCTTATACAATAACAATAAGTCTTGATAAAATACGAGTGAGAGATCAGGCTTGTTTATTTGGGCTTCCTTTATTTATTGAGCGGCGAGGGTCGTCTTCCCGTTTGTGGTAATCACACAATACCGGGGACCACTGAATAAACATGAAAATAGAAGTTAATTAAGTGTATAAGCATTCTACTCAATACAGGTTATTATCTAGTGACCACAGGTTGCCTGCATGTATACTTTTTAGCTAAAGGAACTCTTTTTGGTTGGTTCTCTCCTGTCGCGACTTTTATATAAACAGTATTCTCTCTAAGAGCCTGACATCCGCAGTCAAGAAAGCTTATGTCGTTCACAAATTATTGTTTTAATTTTCGATCTTGTCGTCTTCTGTCGACTAAACTTGGGGCTAGTTCAACACCTGTTTGCTGAAAAGGGAAGTATTTAAAGCGCTAAGATACCTCTGTTTATTAGACATAGCGACTCCAAATCCATAAGCCTATATCATTTGTACTTGACGCTTAACTTTGCGTAATCGGCTTCTTCCCGGGGATGTGGAGTTGAAAAGAAGGGAAGTAGCCTGCTATTTAACCCCCCAAATCCGACACTGCTCTACCACTGAAAACTATTAATACATTTTTTGTCTTGACTTTTCTTTGCTGATCAAATATACAAAATATGTATTACAATCCACATAACTTGACTTGTAATGGCTATTAGTGGTAATTCTTACGCTACGGTATTAAATTATTTATATACTGACATATTAATTACAGTATCAGCGGAAAAGAGAGGTTAAACATTGTATGTGATTCAATTCATTCTAGATTAGGAAGTAGTTAATTTGATGCATTCGTGAATAGTCGTCACGACAGCTAGCGGTTCCGCTTTAACTTGACCCTAATGATCTCAAGTAGGAAAACAATTAATTGTTTAAAAACAATCACTTTGAACGAAGAAATTTCTAAAAAAAAATTGAACCTCCGACAGAAAAGTGAAGAAATTAAAAGAAAGCTATAATGAAAACAATGTAACTACACAGAACATGAATGACGAGTAAACTATAACGCACATCTTTGTCGAAGACAGCAAAATTTAAAAACAGGCGCAGCGGAAACTTCGTTGTTCATTCATGAAAATGACATGTACGTTGGCGGGGAAGTCGAAACACTTACGCCCGATATTGACAAAGAAAATGATTATATTTTCTGAGTCAGTCAAGGTTTGCGCATCTTGGAAAGTTTAATTTAGCCTAAATTTTTTTCGTTTGTCGTTTGTTTTGCAAAGTAGATTTCATGCCTCGACAGCATAGAATTTATTGAGTATCATTCGTCAGGCTTACGACGTTTTTTCAATTTAAATTGGCATAAGTTGCGCATGCACTCATATTTACGTCAGAAAATCTAATTCACTAAAACTAACTAAATCAATCATCTTTTTGCGCGTAAAATAGGTGACTCGAGTCGCCCAAAACAAAAGATTTCATAATCATATCTATGCAAAAATTTCCTTTTCAAGAGACTCTTATGCAAAAGATTGTTTATAGAAAAGAAAGTAACTAGTCTGAGAGTTAGTTATGATCTTGGTGTAGGTTCTGAACAAAAGTAAATTGAGTTTTAGATTGAAAGAGAAGCGAAATTTACTTCTAAACTCATGGATTGAGGGTAAAGGGCCTCAGAGGTGTTAGAAATAAAGAGGTCAGCGAAATTTTAATAAAATTGAGAATTCTCCTCAGCACGCATCAATGTGTGGTGAACTCGATACAACCAAAAACAAGCTTAATGTTTTATTATTTTTTTTTATTTTATGACTGTTCTGTGTATAGTCGAAGGGATGGGCGTTCAGTTTGACAAGTACATGACTGAGGGGGACATGGGGGGGGGGGGGGCGGGTTCTGAACACGCAACACCGCAAAAAAAATTAACGACCACCGCATCACCGCAAGAAAAGTCAACGAAACACCGTCACCGCAACACGTATTCTTAGCGCCATGATTCGTTCATCTACACTTAAAATAATACTTTTATACCTCAACAATTTTCCACAAAATAAACACATCACAACGCTTTTCATTGCGCATATGTTGATACTGCTGATGCCTGTAAATCAGTTTTGTTGCTCTTGTGAAGAAACCTTGCGCGAAGCTAGGAAGCGGACGAAGAAAAACGTGAGGACCCTTGAGAGATGGCCTTTACCCCAGATCCCTCTCTTCTTTCGCTCACTTTTCTTGATGTGTAAACCCGCTGACTGAAGCCCTATCTTCACTGAAAGTATTGCTTTCCGGAGCTTGCTACGTTTGCGTTCAATATTGATAATCGAAAAAATAATTGAAAAAATTAAATAGGAGGTGTAGAAAGTCGCAAGACCTTGGAGCGGGTAAAGACCGGTATCAGAATGACCTGTAGACGAAGCCGAATAGCAAAAGGAAAAAAAAATAGTAATGTGCTCCCTTATATGGGCTATATAGGTATGTGCGGCCCCAACGGTTAGGGTTTTTCAGCCGTTTTAGTTATAGACAGGGTATCGATTTTGGCGATTTTGGTTATAAATACGGTATGGCTTTAGCACTCTAGTCTTTAAGTGGACCTTTGCTTGGAACCATTGCTTTACTTTTACTGACTTTACGACGACGAGCCGCGTTCCCCCCCGGTCTCACCTGAGCAGACTGGGTCTGAGAAATAGACACACATGACGTAGTAGCCTCAATGTCGATATATCGATTGGAGAAGTTCGATTATGCCACTTATCGAAAGCTTATTAACGTGTATGTGACAGAATGTCTTCCAAATAGCTGTTTTGGTGGTCAAAGGACATCATTTAAGTCTGGCGATCGGTAACTTGACATGCAGCATGCGAAGAACTGAATGTTTGCGGCAGTTCACGATTCCAAGAGTGCTGTTAAGCGCTAACACATGGAAACTTGGTTCGCGACTGTGTCAGACCAAAACAGAGCAGGTCTAAAAGCAGGTCACTTCAAGGGGACAAAAAAGGTATTTTGGCGAGTTGCATGACAAGTAGTAGGTACCGGGCCTATGAAAGTGTGAATGTCTTGATTTGGCGGGAAGGTGCATTCCGTGTCACAACAGTATAGTTACCCATAATGCATTGCAAGGTGTATGTGACAATAAAGGCTGCTGTTAGCCAGGAACCAGAAGAAGCAAAGTCAAGACTATAGCATATTTGAGGAAAACAGTGACCCCTTGAATTGCTCTGTCTAAAAGCTTTCCCCAGGATTGAGATAATTATCACAAACAATGCAAAATAGCGACCTACACGAACTCGTTGGCGAGGTGATTTTCGACGTAGCAAAATTCTGAACTTGGAAATTCTGTAGGTTTCTCAGAGTTGAAAATAGGCGAAGAAGGGTTTCCTGCCCATGAAGAAAACAAGTAAAAGACAAAATAACGAACAATTTTAAACCAAGGTAGCCGGGTTGATGATTAGAATTAACGCTACTGGACTATAGTAAATCTAAGACTTGAGAATGTGGACTGGACTTGGAAATCCGGATCATCAATTTTTCTGCCTCATTTGGTTCACCTTGCTGATGTTTAAATGTGAGTTTCTATAGTTCATTGTGCTTAACCAGTGACCCAAAATCAGCTCCAGAGTGAAATTCTTATTCTGAACCATCTTTCTGGCAGATAATTTTGCACAAACGTACAGAAACTGGCGTTTGAGGCTCTTCCAACACCTCCAGCAGAGAACATAAATGTTTCGAAACGCCCATTTTATCAAAAAAGAAAACTACTGTGCTAGGTGTTTTGGAAGGAATAACTTATATCTTATCATATCAAGGGTATAAAAGTGATGTTCAGTGTCGGATGACAAGTTTTGTGGTCATGACGTCACAAAACACATTTTTGTAAATAAGCTAGTTTGCAAAAGAACTTTTACGCCAATTTGCTGTCGACGTGTTGCTTAGGGAAAGGAAATGCTGATAATATGATACAACATTAACTAACCCGTTTTTAAAAGATTTTATGAATACTTTAATATTGTCACGTGACCTATTTCCTAACATTGCACGGATTTAATGCAAAATAGGCAAAATTTAAAACACGCTATAAAACGCCTTTGTAAAGAAAAGGAAATTACTAGTCTTACTCACTATCAGTTGCTTTTTCCGCTCAAACAGGGTACAAAGTTTTGAAATAATAACTAGTGACCTAACCAGGCAATGGAGCGGTAACTCTATGGGTGTTGCTTAACAATGTCAAACTATTACGGGTGCAGCTTTTTAGGCTAAATGGTCATATATATATATATCACTTTATTAGTGAAATGAAGACTTGTTATCGCGTTCAAGCACCCAGCATCTTATTCCCTCATTTCATAAGGGAAATGAATGAGCCTGCAATGGTAAATCAGGTCATATTGGGTGCCTTATTTACCTCACAAGGTCATTAAGCGTCTCCAGCAATGATATTCCTAGACAAAGGGCTAAATTTCCCTTCATTTTATGAAATATTGAGGAATTTTATATTCATTACGCAATAACTCAGAGTGGCCTGGCGACATGCAGTATCTTGAGGGGTCGGGAGGGCTGAGAATACCAGAAATGACCAGCAGGCCTTGAAGAGAACCAGAAGGAAGACCAGGGCTGCCTCAATTGTAGCACCATCCTCCTGCGTTATTTGCAACAGAGACTGCCACTCCAGAGTGGGACTCTACAGCCACACGAGACGATGCTCCGCATCGACATAGCGCTACACCATCGTCACCCGAGACGAACGGCTGCCGACGCAATAACTCAGTGGGGGGCAGTGTAGCAATCACGTGATAGTCATAAATCACAAGAGAGCTTTGTTTTACTTAAAATAATATATGGTAAATTTGGCATGGCATTTGCCATTTGCCATTTGTTCTGTGATAGACTAGTGCAAACCCAAAGACCCTACAAACACTCAAAATGCCCACTTAAGGGGGTATGGTACCCTAAAATATGGTGATGTTCATGAAAAATTCAATTTCTTAGAAATAAAAGATTTAAGACCCTTGAGGACTTGTCAAAAACATTTTGAAACGATCTTGCCGAATTTCCTTCCAGATGAGTGTGAAATTTAAGGAAAGTACACAGTGGTATAAGTTTTTTCACATAGCAACGGCCATAGCAACGACTGTTTACTATAAGAACATGACCAAAAATATAGATTATTTTTAACTTATATGAACGAAACTACTTAGAAAAAAGCTTTTAAGACATGCACAACTCGATTGGTATAATTATTTGTGAAAAGCTTTGCCTCAAATTGCCATCACAGGCTCATTCATTTCCCTTACGAATAGGAATATTTCCCACACCTGCGGTAACTTTTTACAAAATAGAACAACCACTGCACCCCCTCCCCCGAGATCCAATCTGCAACCCCCGCTATTTGTGGCTCGTTAAATGCTTAATACTTCGTGTAAGAAACTTAAAGTGCATTTTTCTCAAAAGTTTACTTTTGTACCGACTGACTTCGCGCCAACATTTCTACTTTGCAAGGTTTTTAAGTAGAATTCCCGAAACTTGGGCTCATCAAAGACCAATAGTGTCGTGATGTTATCAACCAAAAAAATCGTAACATTTTAAGGTCTGTCACGTGACATGAGATGATTTGTCCACTGGGTGTGGTAAAAAATAAGGTTATTTCCAAATAAAGCCTGTAAAAAGCACTGAATATGAGTTAACTGTCAAAACTTAGCTTCATTGCACAGAAGAAAACAGAAACTTACACGATATGCTTATTTGACAGTCAAATATTGTTTTGTACAAGAGCAGGAAGTGTTGGCATCAATACTATAAAACACTACCTCAAAACGCTCCAGGTTAGTAAGTTGTTTACTATTTGGCGTTTTGCTCTGTCTTTGTAATCGGCCCGCTGCCCATAGTTAGCTACTCAGAGTGCACATTAGATCGGCTACAAACACCAGCCATATATTAGATGACTTAAATAAAACTTTGAGATATCAACTGTTCAACTTCTTATAGAGTTAACAACTCACAAGTTAACTTACTAGAAGAATCCCTCTGTACTCCATATAGCCGCCTATTTTTTCACCTTGTCAATCCAGATCAATCGTTGTGGGTTAATTTAATTTTCTCTCCTAGAGGCATCTTATTTATACTGTTCGCACGATAAAGATGTTTTGTTTCATGCACTTTATAAAACAGCCGAGGAATTCATCTTTTTACCACTTCCGAAAGTTCCTGTGCAGAAAATACAAATAGTACGTGATTCTGAACCAACTCGACTGTGTTCAGTTAGACGGTTGGCTAGACAGGATGCAATACATGGAAGAAATACTTGGCACGGGATTGAACAAACGAAGAAGCCAGAAACGTAGGCGAAATACTGTATTAACTAAACGGATTCTTCTTCGTCTTGTGTAGTGACGCCCTGATAAAAAAAAAAAAAAAAAAATGAAAAAAAAAAAAAAAAAAAAAAATTCCCTAATAAAGTGTATCCGTGACCACTTCTTTCACGTTTTGTGAAACCTTGTCCCGCGTTCGCGCCAGGCATTTGAATTAAAGGAGGTTAAATTTAACAAAAACCCCTCATACTGAAAGGCTTACAGTTTTATCTTCTCGTGCTTGAAATTCAAACTGTACAGTTTTCGTCTCAGATAGAAACTTATAGAGTGGAACTAGAATTGTTAAGTTCAGAACAGGAAATTTCGGTTTCTTACGATAGCCAGCCTCAGTAAAATCAAAACCCACATCACTTATCTTTTCAGCACTTTAATCAGCATCTGTAACATTGGAAAAACAAAACCTCACGTATCTTATGCCACGAGCTTCATTCTGGAAAGAGAGGTTTCCTACTTTAATTATCAAAACACAAAACAATTCAATCTCTGCCGGTTTAGTTGTTGTGACGACATAGGTAAAGCTAGTTATCTGTTTACCTGAAAAATGTTTAACGATCGATTTCACTAACATTTCAACAAAAATATCACTCAGTCAAAACAAATCATTGAACAAACAGAGAAATGGTATTTTGAAAGTTTTTTTACCATCGTTGTTATATTTACTTAACAAACTACTTCCTGTTAATTTAAAGAACAAATACAATGATTTAAATACCTAACTGTTGTTGGATAACAAAACTTATACAGATATATATTTCTCGAAAGAAACATTTCCTATTTTTTACATTGTCAAGGCTAGACACGGTTTGACACTTGCCCGTATATTGACGTTTTTGATCCAAAACTGAGAGTTTGTGGTAGTTGATTTCCCAGCCAAGTTTTTATCAACTAAACCTGAACACACAAACTTATCTAATTTGTGTTATGTCGAATTATGTTGCTTTAACACAACACCCTAGCTAAGTGATTATCAAACTTACTCAATCACAAAATCAACAAAATCAACTGTTAATTGCACTTCCCGTGTAATAGAAACAAGAGTGGAAGTTTTAGGGGATTCGCTTACGGCCTGCATGAATTCATCCGGTCCGCCCCCTCCCTTCGTCTCCTCATGTTCCTGATTCTACCTTTGTGTCAGTAAACCAATCAGTAATATATTCTCTACCAAGATTCTTAAAGAGCTTTTTGCAAATAGTACACTCAAAACAGTTGGCTCGTTACACGCCATAAATTAAGTTTTATTCCACCGTCAGGAGTGCAGTAGCGAGAAGGCTCGAGCTACCAGCTGTGCCTCGTGGGTTGGAGTACTTTACAAAGCGTCATAATTGATTTGGGTTGAGTTTGTTGTTGGTTTCCTCCGTTGGTCCGAGTGATTTTATCAGGGGTTTACTCCTTCCACAGAATCGTACAAAATGTTCCACTGAAATCCCAGTTGGACTGAACTGCTAAAAGTGTACGAATAGTTATACTCTGGATGGGCCACTACTTCTTCTTTTTTATATTTACACTTTACATTCCACGTTCTATGGATACGTAATTATAAAGGTCTTTGGAAGTCGTTATATTTTGCCAGCAACAGTTATTATTTTTTAGCTTCAAACTGATTTTAAACAATGTGCCCGATCTTTGTACGCTTTAATTATAACGCCCAGCTATTTATCAGTTTGACGATTAACCGCTGCTCAGATCAAAGAGACTAACCGCAAAGGGTCAGATCAAAAAGGCTAACCGCAAAGAGCTTCTTAAGCTAAAAGGTATACATGCGGGCAAACTGCGGTTACAAGATAATAACCTACATCGAGTAAAGATTACTCAAAGAGGTAATGCAACTTTTAATTGTTCCGGCGTGTTTCACGAAGACTGTGCTCCCAATTTTAACGATGCCCAGCTCAAGCGCCGTGGATTTTCTTTTAGACGTGGAAAATGAGCCGTGAAACTCACAGATCCATTTTTTTTGAGATTTAATCACAGTGCTCTTGTGCGGAAGATCGATGGCTCAAAAGTGAGGTCTCCAAAGATGACAAAATGCCCTGTACATGTTTTGATCTTGAATAAAGATCACTGATTCTAATAATACATGACCGCAGGAACATAAATAATAAAAATAAGCATTATTTTGAGTCAGTCATGCTTAATAAGACTTATAAGAGATGTTAAGTGCTAACAGAACCTGAACCATCTCTAGCTGGATCTCTTTTAAAACTAGATCTAGCCTGTTAATACAACTCCGTTTCAAGTCGCTTTATTCTATAGTCTCCCGTCGTCGCGTAACGCTTCCTTGGCGAGGAGCGTTTCGTGTGACCCCAACGGAAGACTACCCCTTCTCAGTAGATAAAACAAAGCCGAATAAACAAGCCTGACCTCTCACTCATAATTTATCAAGACTTAGCGTATAAAGAAAACACACAGCACTTAACGAAATATCTCTCAGGTATCACGTTTCCTTTTCCTGTTTTGTGAGTGTCTCGACGGTCAACAAGCGACGGAGAAATATATCCGATTCTATAATGGTTAATAGGATTGCATAATGACGTTGAAACTCGCTGAAGCACCCCGCTAAGTGCACCTTCTTCGCTCCACTTAAAAAGTCTTAAAAGGTGGAAACAATCCACCGGCGGTCGGGAAGACACGTTTATGTTCTTGCTATTGGAATCCAAAACTGACCTAACTTTATGGAATGATTTTGCTGGACGATATAGTACGAAAACTATAAAGCCACACAGTTAATTACGGGCAGACAGGTACTCAGTAAGTCACAGCGGAAGTTACCGTGCTGACTTTTCTTTAAGAGGCATGGCCCGGGGGGAATGCTCCCTTATATGGGCTATATAGGTATGTGCGGTCCCAAAGGGTAGGCTTTTTCAGCCGTTTTAGTCATAAATAGGATATCGATTTTGGCCATTTTGGTTATAAATACGGTATGGTTTTAGCACTCTAGTCATTAATTGGGTATATTTCTTAGAAGAAGCTACTTTTTCATCGTTATCAATAAGAGCGTCAACAAAAGTCCTTCATAACTTCAGTTTTAAGGCAACTGGGGCAGCCGCAACTGTCATAAATAGGGTATCGAATTTTTGGTCAGGTCATAAATAGTGAAGGTGAATTAATCAACACGACACTAGCATGGGACAAAGAAAAATTCTGAATCCCCGACAGGAATCGAACCCATGACCTCCCGAACGCCGGGCGGGCGCTCCATTCACTGAGCTACGAGAATTCATGGAGGGTAAGGTCATTTACTGAGTTCATATATGAAAGGTGTCCTGCATCCTGCTAGGATCAACGCTATCGAAGTCATCGTGAGTGGTGATAAGTTAATAAAGATGGTGAATTTTAAGCTCGGTAATGAACTGTGAAGACCAGTTAATCAATAGGGTAGGAAAACAGGGTAGGAAAAATCGCAGATTTTGGTCATAAGTAGAGTAAGGGTTATGGGAAGTGGGCCGCACACCCCCATCCAACTTTTCTGGGAGTACCTCCCCCCAGGAGCCATGGAAAACGCGAAACAAATAATAGAACCATCACGGACTCTTATTGACAGGTCAAACTAGATGTCTTAGACTCTTACAGCCTAGGTCAAACTAAATGTCACGGAACGAAATTGTGTCTTCGCAGCAAGGTAAATCGTCTCGCCAAGTCACCTCAATTCGGTGAATTCGGTGAATAATTGTTAATTATACGAGAGTAAACGAGACGAGTACATCAATTTCTTATACGGCAAGGTAGTCTAGTAGCAAATTTCTTTTTTTTTTTTTGGTTGACTTAAGGATATCGATAACAGGAAGGGGGGAAACACAGGAGAGATTTAGGACTACAGCGTAAAAAACCCGTATAATTCTTTGTACTTTATTAAAACAATTAATTCTGTGCTGGTCTAGTTCATGTGACTACATAGATAAAGCCAGTTATCGCAGTTAGATTTAAATTCAATAACATTTTAACGAAAATATTACTCCGTCAAAACATATTATTAAACAAATGGTAGCCTGCGTAGCTTGGCGGTTTTTAAGCAATTTGAGCGCGTTTCGCAGAAAGCGGCGAGGCCGTGATAACGAGCGCCAAAGCCGGCGAAGCCGCCAGGAGCCAAATTGCTTAAAAACTTCCTTCAACCGCCAAGCTACACAGGCTAACAAATGGTAGTTTGAAAATTTTTATTTATCTGTTATGTTTACTTTGCTTTGTTTACTACTTCTAGTTACTTAAATGACAAAGAAGTTAAATGGAATGAATTAAATACCATGCCGGCTAAGTGTTGTTTGTAACAAAACTTACACAGGTATTTTTCGGAAGAGACATTTCCTATCCATCATATCGTTAACGCTAATCAGAGATAGTCCTCCATGGCAGTGGCCTGTTAGACACGTGCCCGCGTAATTACTCGGCCTGTATGTATATCTTGTTGGGTAACTGGCCGTAGCCAGCTCTTCAAACAGAGAATCACTACCTATATTACCGTGACAAGCCCCTTCCTGTGAATGCAATTGAAAGAGAGTGACAAATCAATATATACATAATTTACAATCAAGAAGAACACTAACTGTCAGTAAATCACAGAGTTAATTAACTATACAAAAAAAATGGACTGTGCGCGACATTCATTCATAATTTCCGGCTAATGCATTGTGGCAAAATTAAACAGACTACTGGAGCTACAGCAGAACGAACCTTGCGCACTTTCCATATTAGGTCCAGCCCACACTACCCCGGAGAAATTTGAAAACGCAGCTTTATTTCAACGGTTTACAGGTCTACCGTGCACACTAATCCGGAGAAATTGGTTACGGAAAACAAAACCCACGATAGTCATGTGATTAACCCTGACCGTTAAATGGTACACACACAAGCGTTTCTGCCGCCAATGATTGTTGTATTCTCAAAGGTCGATCGGGGCCTTAGTCATAATTATATCAAAATACTTCGAATCTGATTGGTTATCAGCACGCTCTCTTTGTAATGGGCAACTTAGCTATCCAATAACAAGGTGTCAAATAGCAACATTTGCGCGGCGTGCAAGCTTTATTTGCTTTTTCTTGAGAATGAACACTTCGCTATCAGTTTCCAAAACTTTTCAGAAATTATTTTTCCCCCGAGAATTTTGTCATCTAAATGGTAAAATCGTAAACAAGCTTGGCTTCGTCTAAATACTTCCACGATTGTTAATGGTTGGATTTATTGGTAACCCTGTCTTAAATCACACTTAAGGTCATTCCCCAGTATTGCATTGCGCATCCCTACTGCGCATAATTTCAAGCGTGATTAGAGCGCGCGCATTAAAAATTGCGGCTTTTTCTTTACAGCTGGACCTCGCCATAGTGGTAAATCGTCATTTTCTCGCAAACTGGTATGGTGACCTATCATTTTTTTCTGTGTTGTTTTGAATTGAGTAATAAATTTCTCTGTGTAAAATAAATATGGACCAATTCTCAGTGTAGAACAAAAAGCAATCGTCAAAAAAGGTGAATTTAGCAAGCAATCGTGACTCCAATCATGTTTCTATTATAAGGATTTTTACGGGTATAAACAAGGTGCTGTTGCACGTAAACGAACATGGGGACCCCTCATTTTTATTTCAAAATTTAAGTTCCTATAATATAAACAGTCAATAGGCAAAGTTTCACAAAAGTCTCAGTACAGGTTCTATTTTAGTGGAATGACCTTAAATGAAACATTATCTGAGCCACTTATAGGTCGAATGTTGGGTGTGGTATATATACTTCATTATAAAAGTGATGACGATGACGATGATGATGATAATCATAATGAATGATTTGGCATTTTAAAGCAGTTTAGTTTTGCTGTAGTCCATTTGTACCCAGAGCGGCGTAAATGCATCTAATCACAGTATTTTATTTTTAAAGGCCAATTCTCGCGATGAGACATCGTACGGAATCATGGCAGTTGTTTCATCCAAACAAATATCCAGGCCAAGATGATAAATGCAACTACCATGATTCTCTGCAGTCGCATCCCATTGTGTTTTAGATTTCTTTTGAACTCACCTCAAAAGCAAGACTAACCCCATTGATGGCCTTTAGTGCGTATTTCTTATTAGAATCGTGTATATCAGTGAACTGAATACAGTACAACCCGGGCTTGTTCTTCTTGTCCGGCTCTTCAATCTTAAATCCTATAAGAAACGAAATAAAACGAGAGCTGATGCGCCACTGCAGTAAGCACTAGAAAGTTTATGTCTTCCACGTCATGATGTAAATATCGTATACAGGCGACTCCCGATGACTCGCACACTCGCTCAGCTGAACCATTTACTACAATTTTAACCTCGGTAACTCGAGCCATCTACAACTCGAACCTTCCGCTAACTCGAAGCAATTTTCAGTTTCCCTTCAACCCTGCACAGTTCTTAGTACCTTGACTTCTCCTGCTGCTTTGCTTTTCTCTTTTTTTCCACTACGTTTCTAGTACGTTCTGATTTATAAGGTAAGTTAGAAATGTACTGATGTAAATGTACTCGATCGACGTCTCTACAATTAAATTTCGATAAAATGTAGACTGTATGAATACAAGCACAATAAATACCGTTTTCCCCTCATTGTGGTCATTTGTTCCCTACTCCAAATAACTCAAACTACCTTCAACTTGAACCTTGTTCAATTTCCCTTAATTACAGGTTCGAGCTATCGGGGGTTGACTGTATTATGTCGACTGAGAGTCTACTGTTGGTGATTGGCTTATTTCACTCCGGCCATCAGCAAAAATCTGTAACTTTACTTATTTATTGTTGAAATTAGACCTGCAACGTGTTTGATTGGTGTGGACAACAAATTTCTCTAATTATAATAGGAATCAATGGCGTTTGTACGACTATCATGACGATAAACTTCACCTCGAATCTTATGAAGTCGACTGAGTTTAAAAAAAAATGGCTCTTTTCTTCAATAACTTACGTGTGCTGGTATCTTGGGTAGCTGTGCCAGTAACTGTTACTCCACATTGCTTGCTGCCAGCAACTGTAGGACAGTTAGTGGTATTGTTAATCTTCATAAGATTGCCTCCACCGCATGATCTCTGACTCAGTTTCCAAACCGAGCTCAGGCAATGTAGACTTGATACAACTTCCATGCGAGCCAGCAAGCACGCGACAGCAATCTATAGGTAAAGATTAACAAGACAAATAAACGCTTCTAAGTCACCAAAACAGATTCTGCTAACATATTAAACACGATAAACGTACGAGCAGCTGTTTTCAACGTAGGCATATCAGAATCCAGTTACAGAAATATAGTGAAAAGGAGTTTAACAACTTTTTTTAGTGAGAACATTTCATGAAAAGCCTAGGGCATTTAATGCACATAAAGTTTCTCTTTGCGTTGGAATTAAGGTTTAAAGCTAAGGCCAAAGGACATTGCAGAAAGAATTTCAAACTATTCTCTTAGGGAAAACATCTTAATAGCAGTATCAAAGTTTTAAGTTTCTCTAAAGTTACTTACTACAAAAATCCCCTTCAACGCCATTTGATGCTCTCTCTTTTCGGTCAGCTCAGATTCCAATGTTGAAATTTTCATGGCTAAGCTTCCTTTTATACCATTTTCACAATACAGGTATACATATATGTGGGATGCATGTAACTGCCCAAGAATTCGCTTCTCTTTGGGGCTGTTCCGAAGCGCTTCTTTTTGGGGCTCTTCCGAAGCTCCTGGAGCAGTTTTGAAACAGTTTAGTGATAATGCACTTATTCATTCAAAATGAAAGTCCGGCTTTTGAAAGAGACATATCCGACGACTGCCGAAACGGAAAACCCAATTTGAAAAAGTGTGGTTCTAAGTTTTCTGGAACTGAGGCTACGTGTGGGTGTGTTCGACGGAAGTTTTGCAGCTTTAACGGCTTGGCTTCAAACTGATTTTAAACGACGTTCTCAGTCTGTGTACATGATAACAGTAACGGGTCTATTGACAAGGTTGACGACTAAACCGATGTAGCGAGCTTATGAAGCTCACTTTTCAAGCTTTAGCTCTTCGTCGATCAATGTTTTTTTTTTTTTTTTTTTTTTTTTAACTTTTACCAACTTCAAGTTGATACCCTGCTTAACTTTAGAGGCAGTCAATGAAGTGGAACATCCAGAAACAGGTCCGGGACACTGACAAATATTTAAGCTATTTGGTCTCAAACTTTTACGTATTTCCAAATAGTTGAACGATGATTGCCAATTACTTGAACTAAATGAGATGAACATAAAAGCGTCAAACGCATAAAATTAAACTAGTCAAGGATGTGTAAAACAAAGGGTAACGCGAATCCTTGAGCGGTAGTAGATGTCATAACGTTAAAGGAATGCAAAGAAAATAAATTTAAACGCGAATGAACCTACGCCAACTGTTACAAAGTATCATTTTTCACCTCTCGCAACAAGCAGGCACTACGACACTGCTTAAAAATTGGCCTGCTACATGTATGTGACGTGGATAGGAGAGGTGAAAACCCTGGCAGCAAATAAAAGCACCTTACACTATTGCCGATGATCATGATTTTGAAGAGCTTGTTGGCGAAAACAGCCCAACTAAAAGAACACCGTACTGACGTCATGAAGAGCTTATCCCACGCGAGCAAAAAATGTTTTAATATGTCTAATACATGTATGCTTTCAACCGGTTTCGCCTTGTTCTCAGAAACATTCGAAAAAAAATGTCTCGGCTTGAAGTCTGAGAAACATCTCTGGTAGCTGCTGAAAGTTTTGTGCTATTGTTCTTTTGCAGTTTTTTGCAGGCAAAAAATAAGACCAGCTTAAGAGCGGAAGCAGTCCTACCTCGTTTCGTTTTTATGACACAGCTTGTTGCCGTGACATTCAGTTTGACCTAGGCCGCTGTGCATTGATAGATAAATGTTCATGGTTGAGAGTTTTTTAAGTATTTAAGTGAAATCATTTTTATTTGTACCGCACGGAAACTTCCTCTGTGCTTATTTCGTCAAGTGCTATATGTTTTCCTTATACAATAACAATAAGTCTTGATAAAATACGAGTGAGAGATCAGGCTTGTTTATTTGGGCTTCCTTTATTTATTGAGCGGCGGGGGTCGTCTTCCCGTTTGTGGTCATGACACAATACCGGGGACCACTGAATAAACATGAAAATAGAAGTTAATTAAGTGTATAAGCATTCTACTCAATACAGGTTATTATCTAGTGACCACAGGTTGCCTGCATGTATACTTTTTAGCTAAAGGAACTCTTTTTGGTTGGTTCTCTCCTGTCGCGACTTTTATATAAACAGTATTCTCTCTAAGAGCATGACATCCGCAGTCAAGAAAGCTTATGTCGTTCACAAATTATTGTTTTAATTTTCGATCTTGTCGTCTTCTGTCGACTAAACTTGGGGCTAGTTCAACACCTGTTTGCTGAAAAGGGAAGTATTTAAAGCGCTAAGATACCTCTGTTTATTATACATAGCGACTCCAAATCCATAAGCCTATATCACTTGTACTTGACGCTTAACTTTGCGTAATCGGCTTCTTCCCGGGGATGTGGAGTTGAAAAGAAGGGAAGTAGCCTGCTATTTAACCCCCCAAATCCGACACTGCTCTACCACTGAAAACTATTAATACATTTTTTGTCTTGACTTTTCTTTGCTGATCAAATATACAAAATATGCATTACAATCCACATAACTTGACTTGTAATGGCTATTAGTGGTAATTCTTACGCTACGGTATTAAATTATTTATATACTGACATATTAATTACAGTATCAGCGGAAAAGAGAGGTTAAACATTGTATGTGATTCAATTCATTCTAAATTAGGAAGTAGTTAATTTGATGCATTCGTAAATAGTCGTCACGACAGCTAGCGGTTCCGCTTTAACTTGACCCTAATGATCTCAAGTAGGAAAACAATTAATTGTTTAAAAACAATCACTTTGAACGAAGAAATTTCTAAAAAAAAATTGAACCTCCGACAGAAAAGTGAAGAAATTAAAAGAAAGCTATAATGAAAACAATGTAACTACACAGAACATGAATGACGAGTAAACTATAACGCACATCTTTGTCGAAGACAGCAAAATTTAAAAACAGGCGCAGCGGAAACTTCGTTGTTCATTCATGAAAATGACATGTACGTTGGCGGGGAAGTCGAAACACTTACGCCCGATATTGACAAAGAAAATGATTATATTTTCTGAGTCAGTCAAGGTTTGCGCATCTTGGAAAGTTTAATTTAGCCTAAATTTTTTTCGTTTGTCGTTTGTTTTGCAAAGTAGACTAAATCAATCATCTTTGTTGCGCGTAAAATAGGTGACTCGAGTCGCCCAAAACAAAAGATTTCATAATCATATCTATGCAAAAATTTCCTTTTTCAAGAGACTCTTATGCAAAAGATTGTTTATAGAAAAGAAAGTAACTAGTGTGAGAGTTAGTTATGATCTTGGTGTAGGTTCTGAACAAAAGTAAATTGAGTTTTAGATTGAAAGAGAAGCGAAATTTACTTCTAAACTCATGGATTGAGGGTAAAGGGCCTCAGAGGTGTTAGAAATAAAGAGGTCAGCAAAATTTTAATAAAATTGAGAATTCTCCTCAGCACGCATCAATGTGTGGTGAACTCGATACAACCAAAAACAAGCTTAATGTTTTATTATTTTTTTTTGATTTTATGACTGTTCTGTGTATGGTCGCAGGGATGGGCGTTCAGTTTGACAAGTACATGACTGACGGGGACATGGGGGGGGGGGGGGGGCGGGTTCTGAACACGCAACACCGCAAAAAAAATTAACGACCACCGCATCACCGCAAGAAAAGTCAACGAAACACCGTCACCGCAACACGTATTCTTAGCGCCATGATTCGTTCATCTACACTTAAAATAATACTTTTATACCTCAACAATTTTCCACAAAATAAACACATCACAACACTTTTCATTGCGCATATGTTGATACTGCTGATGCCTGTAAATCAGTTTTGTTGCTCTTGTGAAGAAACCTTGCGTGAAGTTAGGAAGCGGACGAAGAATAATGAGAGGACCCTTAAGAGATGGCCTTAACCTCAGATCCCTCCCTTCTTTTACTTCGCTCACTTTTCTTGGTGTATAAACCCACTGACTGAAGCCCTATCTTCACTGAAAGTATTGCTTTCCGGAGCTTGCTACGTTTGCGTTCGATATTGATAATCGCAAAAATAATTGAAAAAATTAAATAGGAGGTGTAGAAAGTCGCAAGACCTTGGAGCGGGTAAAGACCGGTATCAGAATGACCTGTAGACGAAGCCGAATAGCAAAAGGAAAAAAAAAATAGTAATGTACTCCCTTATATGGGCTATATAGGTATGTGCGGCCCCAACGGGTAGGGTTTTTCAGCCGTTTTAGTCATAGATAGGGTATCGATTTTGGCCATTTTGGTTATAAATACGGTATGGTTTTAGCACTCTAGTCTTTAAGTGGACCTTTGCTTGGAACCATTGCTTTACTTTTACTGACTTTACGACGACGAGCCGCGTCCCCCCCCCCCCCCCCGGTCTCACCTGAGCAGACTGGGTCTGAGAAATAGACACACATGACGTAGTAGCCTCAATGTCGATATATCGATTGGAGAAGTTCGATTATGCCACTTATCGAAAGCTTATTAACGTGTATGTGACAGAATGTCTTCCAAATAGCTGTTTTGGTGGTCAAAGGACATCATTTAAGTCTGGCGATCGGTAACGTGACATGCAGCATTCGAAGAACTGAATGTTTGCGGCAGTTCGCGATTCCAAGAGTGCTGTTAAGCGCTAACACATGGAAACTTGGTTCGCGACTGTGTCAGGCCAAAACAGAGCAGGTCTAAAAGCAGGTCACTTCAAGGGGACAAAAAAGGTATTTTGGCGAGTTACATGACAAGTAGTAGGTACCGGGCCTATGAAGTGTGAATGTCTTGATTTGGCGGGAAGGTGCATTCCGTGTCACAACAGTATAGTTACCCATAATGCATTGCAAGGTGTATGTGACAATAAAGGCTGCTGTTAGCCAGGAACCAGAAGAAGCAAAGTCAAGACTATAGCATATTTGAGGAAAACAGTGACCCCTTGAATTGCTCTGTCTAAAAGCTTTCCCCAGGATTGAGATAATTATCACAAACAATGCAAAATAGCGACCTACACGAACTCGTTGGCGAGGTGATTTTCGACGTAGCAAAATTCTGAACTTGGAAATTCTGTAGGTTTCTCAGAGTTGAAAATAGGCGAAGACGGGTTTTCTGCCCATGAAGAAAACAAGTAAAAGACAAAATAACGAACAAATTTTAAACCAAGGTAGCCGGGTTGATGATTAGAATTAACGCTACTGGACTATAGTAAATCTAAGACTTGAGAATGTGGACTGGACTTGGAAATCCGGATCATCAATTTTTCTGCCTCATTTGGTTCACCTTGTCGATGTTTAAATGTGAGTTTCTATAGTTCATTGTGCTTAACCAGTGACCCAAAATCAGCTCCAGAGTGAAATTCTTATTCTGAACCATCTTTCTGGCAGATAATTTTGCACAAACGTACAGAAACTGGTGTTTGAGGCTCTTCCAACACACCCCAGCAGAGAACATAAATGTTTCGAAACGCCCATTTTATCAAAAAAGAAAACTACTCTGCTAGGTGTTTTGGAAGGAATCTTATATTTTATCATATCAAGGGTATAAAAGTGATCTTCAGTGTCGGATGACACGTTTTGTGGTCATGACGTCACAAAACACATTTTTGTAAATAAGCTAGTTTGCAAAAGAACTTTTACGCCAATTTGCTGTCGACGTGTTGCTTAGGAAAAGGAAATGCTGATAATATGATACAACATTAACTAACCCGTTTTTAAAAGATTTTATGAATACTTTAATATTGTCACGTGACCTGTTTCCTAACATTGCACGGATTTAATGCAAAACAGGCAAAATTTAAAACACGCTATAAAAACGCCTTTGTAAAGAAAAGGAAATTACTAGTCTTACTCACTATCAGTTGCTTTTTCCGCTCAAACAGGGTACAAAGTTTTGAAATAATAATTAGTCACCTGACCAGGCAATGGAGCGGTAACTCTATGGGTGTTGCTTAACAATGTCAAACTATTACGGGTGCAGCTTTTTAGGCTAAATGATCATATATTTATCACTTTATTAGTGAAATGAAGACTTGTTATCGCGTTCAAGCATCCAGCATCTTATGCATGTAGTTCTTCTAACGTATTTATAAACAAATAGTACTGTTTCGTCCTCAAAGTGTAAAATCCTATGTTTAAATGACGTGAATAACTTCTAGCATCCAGTTCTTAACTAAAGCGAACATTTTTTATTGCTACTTACCGAAAAAAAACAAACGTCAAGTGCTATTATTTTTCCTTTAAAACAAATATATATTTCTATTTCTCAAATGATATGCTGACCCTAAGATAACCCTAGCCCTAGCCCTCGCCCTAGCCCTAACCCTAAGCCTAACCCTAAAAGCTAACCCTAACCCTAAGCCTGACCCTAAGTGAGATAACCCTTACCCTAACCGTACCCCTAAACCTGACCCTATTTTTTCATCTATTTTGTAAAAAGCTTCCGTAGTTGTAGGAAATGTTCCTTTTCATAAGGGAAATGAATGACTCTGTAATCGTAAATCAGGTCATATTGGGTGCCTTATTTACCTCACAAGGTTATTAAGCGTCTCCAGCAATGATATTCCTAGACAAGGGGCTAAATTTTCCTTCATTTTATGAAATATTGAGGAATTTTATATTCATTACGCAATAACTCAGCAATGATATTCCTAGACAAGGGGCTAAATTTCCCTTCATTTTATGAAATATTGAGGAATTTTATATTCATTACGCAATAACTCAGAGTGGCCTGGCGACATGCAGTATCTTCAGGGGTCGGGAGGGCTGAGAATACCAGAAATGACCAGCAGGCCTTGAAGAGAACCAGAAGGAAGACCAGGGCTGCCTCAATTGTAGCACCATCCTCCTTCGTCTGCGTTATTTGCAACAGAGACTTCCACTCCAGAGTGGGACTCTACAGCCACTCGAGACGATGCTCCGCATCGACATAGCGCTACACCATCGTCTCCCGAGACGAACGGCTACCGACGCAATAACTCAGTGGGGGGCAGTGTAGCAATCACGTGATAGTCATAAATCACAAGAGAGCTTTGTTTTACTTAAAATAATATATGGTAAATTTGGCATGGCATTTGCCATTTGCCATTTGTTCTGTGATAGACCAGTGCAAATCCAAAGAACCTACAAACACTCAAAATGTCCACTTAAGGGGGTATAGTACCCTAAAATATGGCGATGTTCATGAAAAATTCAATTTCTTGGAAATAAAAGATTTAAGACCCTTGAGGACTTGTCAAAAACATTTTGAAACGATCTTGCCGAATTTCCTTCCAGATGAGTGTGAAATTTAAGGAAAGTACACAGTGGTATAAGTTTTTTCACATAGCAACGGCCATAGCAACGACTGTTTACTATAAGAACGTGACCAAAAATATAGATTATTTTTAACTTATATGAACGAAACTACTTAGAAAAAAGCTTTTAAGACATGCACAACTCGATTGGTATAATTAGTTGTGAAAAGCTTTGCCTCAAATTGCCATCACAGGCTCATTCATTTCCCTTATGAAAAGGAATATTTCCCACAACTGCGGTAACTTCTTACAGAATAGAACAACCATTGCACCCCCTCCCCCGAGATCCAATCTGCACCCCCCCCCGCTATTTGTGGCTCGTTAAATGCTTAATACTTCGTGTAAGAAACTTAAAGTGCATTTTTCTCAAAAGTTTACTTTTGTACCGACTGACTTCGCGCGAACATTTCTACTTTGCAAGGTTTTTAAGTAGAATTCCCGAAACTTGGGCTCATCAAAGACCAATAGTTTCGTGATGCTATCAACCAAAAAAATCGTAACATTTTAAAGTCTGTCACGTGACATGAGATGATTTGTCCACTGGGTGTGGTAAAAAATAGGGTTATTTCCAAATAAAGCCTATAAAAAGCACTGAATATAAGAGTTAACTGTCAAAACTTAGCTTCATTGCACAGAAGAAAACAGAAACTTACACGATATGCTTATTTGACAGTCAAATATTGTTTTGTAAAAGAGCAGGAAGTGTTGGCGTCAATACTATAAAACACTACCTCAAAACGCTCCAGGTTAATAAGTTGTTTACTATTTGGCGTTTTGCTCTGTCTTTTCAGGCCTGTAATCGGCCCGCTGCCCATAGTTAGCTACTCAGAGCGCACATTAGATCGGCTACAAACACCAGCCATTTAATAGATGACTTAAAGTGCCACTGAAACGAAATTTTCGTATGTGAGATTTTTGTTTAGTAATAAAGTTTCAACCTTACTTGGAAACACTGCAGACTTTTTTTTCGCATACGGTAAGTGAAAACTGCTTTTTCAGCCGTTCGAAATTGGCTGGTTAAGCCCAAAATTGGCGGCCATCTTGGCGCGGCCAAAACAGCCTAGTGACGTCACTGGTTGTATTGCTCTCATGCCGCGCTGAAAATTTAGAGTGATTATGGGAGAAGAGAATACTGTTCGAAGCCCCCCAAAAAACATCTTAAGGACATCTCAGGGCTGTAAAGCAGATAATAACAGTAGCCTTAGACATGAAAAGGTGGAGAGTCGATCCTGGGGCTTTTCAGTCTATTTAATTGGATATTTTATGTAAGCAAGCAAACGAGTGGGAGTTCTTAGATCGCAAAATGATCGGGACTCTTAGTGAAATGGCCAGCACTCAATTAAACAATATCTACACTCATAAAGTTAAAAGACATGAAAACAAGAGAAAGCGGCTTTTGAAAATATTATCCGGAGTGCTGCTGCACGAATCGTAGAAACAACGTTTCGAGTTTTCGAGTCGCTTCGCTTCGAGGAAACCGGACGCTTTGTGAGTTTCACCGCGGACGAGATTGTGCCACAGTGACCTTTAGTCTAGTTGTATCTGCTACATCCTACAAGTTATCACAACAGCAACAATTTAAGAAACCCTCTTCTTTTATATGAGGGAGCGAATTTAAACTATAAAGGTAAACTTAGCTGCCATAACCCTACAATTATATGTTTTCAGGAAACGAGAGAAAGCGTGACAATGTCGGCGGCGAAAGGTCATATATGCAAATTAGTTCAAATTCTGTTTAATAAACCTTCGACTAAATAATAAACTAGTGACGTTTAACGAATTGCTTTGAACTTGAATACTATTAAATGAAGATCATAGACATAAGTATGTGCTAAAGAACTCCTAGTTATCCATCGGCCGTGAAATATTACAATTGGGAGATACGTGTAAAAGAGAAGCGAAATTCCCGCTTTGTTTACACTGATACGTATGCGGCGATAAAGCAAACCCTGCTGCGGATCACAATTTTCAAAGATACATTTTGTCTACCACAAGAACTCTCACTTATTAGTATCATAAAAATATGCTCTCTGTGTGCAAAGAAGTACTCGACTCAAAGCTTGTGGACCGTTAATAACTTCATGATTGTGCGGATGGCTGATGCGCTTACGGCTTTTAATGCAGCAAAGTTGCCGAGGATATATTCGAACCTTGTTAATAGACCTTAGATAAACGTGAGAATCCAAATTTCAGAACCAGGCTGAAAACAGACGACGAAATATCGTGTTTAGGCTTCAGGACGTGATACAAAAGTTGCCACACTCGTCTTCGAAATCTCCAATCGAGTACTCAAGATGTTCGAAAAGTATACTGAGCTGTTCTAATCTGTAGCATTCATTTTGGTGAATCTACATTCTTTGGCGCCCTCCAACGTTTATGATGTGTATTTCCTGTCAAGGCTGGACTGAAATTACAAGGTAGGAAACTAGTAGGTATCGACAAAATGAAGAATAAACTTAAATGAATCAAGTGAAAACAAGAGAGAATCTTAAGCGCTTCTTGCGTGAATACAACCAGTGACGTCACAAGGTCCTTAAACTCGGTTCCAGAGCCCGGACACAGTTTTGCTCCAAAAAGTCGATTTCAGCAGCTAAAAAGAGCACTTTCCGTTAGGATTTGACAGAAATAAAGTTCACCATTATTTTAAGCACGTTTGAAACTATAAATTGGGCTAAAAAAAGAGAGTACGAAAATTTCGTTTCAGTGGCACTTTAAATAAAACTTTAAGATATCAACTGTTCAACTTCTTATAGAGTTAACAACTCACAATTTAACTTACTAGAAGAATCCCTCTGTACTCCATATAGCCGCCTATTTTTTCACCTTGTCAATCCAGATCAATCGTTGTGGGTTAATTTAATTTTCTCTCCTAGAGGCATCTTATTTATACTGTTCGCACGATAAAGATGTTTTGTTTCATGCACTTTATATAACAACCGAGGAATTCATCTTTTTACCACTTCCGAAAGTTCCTGTGCAGTAAATACAAATAGTACGTGATTCTGAACTAACTCGACTGTGTTCAGTTAAACGGTTGGCTAGACAGGATGCAATACATGGAAGAAATACTTGGCACGGGATTGAACAAACGAAGAAGCCAGAAACGTAGGCGAAATACTGTATTTACTAAACGGATTCTTTTTCGTTGTGTGTAGTGACGCCCTGATAAAAAAAAAATGAAAAAAAAAAAAAATAAAAAAAAAATTCTCTAATAAAGTGTATCCGTGACCACTTCTTTCACGTTTTGTGAAACCTTGTCCCGCGCTCGGGCCAGGCATTTGAATTAAAGGAGGTTAAATTTAACAAAAACCCCTCATACTGAAAGGCTTACAGTTTTATCTTCTCGTGCTTGAAATTCAAACTGTACAGTTTTCGTCTCAGATAGAAACTTATAGAGTGGAACTAGAATTGTTAAGTTCAGAACAGAAAATTCCGGTTTCTTAAGATAGCCAGCCTTAGTAAAATAAAAACCCACACCGCTTATCTTTTCAGCACTTTAATCAGCATCTGTAACATTGGAAAAACAAAACCTCACGCATCTTATGCCACGAACATCATTCTTAAAAGAGACGTTTACTACTTTAATTATCAAAACACAAAACAATTCAGTCTCTGCCGGTTTAGTTGTTGTGACGACATAGGTAAAGCTAGTTATCTGTTTACCTGAAAAATGTTTAATGTTCGATTTCACTAACATTTCAACAAAAATATCACTCACTCAAAACAAATCATTGAACAAACAGAGAAATGGTATTTTGAAAGTTTTTTTTTACCATCACAACACCCTAGCTAAGTGATTATCAAACTTACTCAATCATAAAATCAACACTTCCCGTGTAATAGAAACAAGAGTGGAAGTTTTAGGGGATTCGCTTACGGCCTGCATGAATTCATCCGGTCCGCCCCCTCCCTTCGTCTCCTCATGTTCCTGATTCTACTTTTGTGTCAGTAAACCAATCAGTAATATATTCTCTACCAAGATTCTTAAAAAGCTTTTTGCAAATAGTACACTCAATACAGTTGGCTCGTTACACGCCATAAATTAAGTTTTATTCCACCGTCAGGAGTACAGTAGTGAGAGGGCTCGAGCTACCAGCTGTGCCTCGTGGGTTGGAGTACTTTACAAAGCGTCATAATTGATTTGGGTTGAGTTTGTTGTTGGTTTCCTCCCTTGGTCCGAGTGATTTTATCAGGGGTTTACTCCTTCCACAGAATCGTACAAAATGTTCCACTGAAATCCCAATTGGACTGAACTGCTAAAAGTGTACGAATAGTTATACTCTGGATGGGCCACGACTTCTTCTTTTTTATATTTACACTTTACATTCCACGTTCTATGGATACGTAATTATAAAGGTCTTTGGAAGTCGTTATATTTTGCTAGCAACAGTTATTATTTTTTTAGCTTCAAACTGATTTTAAACAATGTTCCCGATCTTTGTACACTTTAATTATAACGCCCAGCTATTTATCAGTTTGACGATTAACCGCTGCTCAGATCAAAGAGACTAACCGCAAAGGGTCAGATCAAAAAGGCTAACCGCAAAGAACTTCTTAAGCTAAAAGGTATACATGCGGGCAAACTGCGGTTACAAGATAATAACCTGCATCGAGTAAAGATTACTCAAAGAGGTAATGCAACTTTTAATTTTACTGTTTTCAGTGTTCCGGCGTGTTTCACGAAGACTGTGCTCGCAATTTGATCGATGCCCAGCTCAAGCGCCATGGATTTTCTTTTAGACGTGGAAAATGAGATTTAATCACAGTGCTCTTGTGCGGAAGATCGATGGCTCAAAAGTGAGGTCTCCAAAGATGACAAAATGCCCTGTACATGTTTTGATCTTGAATAAAGATCACTGATTCTAATAATACATGACCGCAGGAACATAAATAATAAAAATAAGCATTATTTTGAGTCAGTCATGCTTAATAAGACTTATAAGAGATGTTAAGTGCTAACAGAACCTGAACCATCTCTAGCTGGATCTCTTTTAAAACTAGATCTAGCCTGTTAATACAACTCCGTTTCAAGTCGCTTTATTCTATAGTCTCCCGTCGTCGCATAACGCTTCCTCGGCGAGGAGCGTTTCGTGTGACCCCAACGGAAGACTACCCCTTCTCAGTAGATAAAACAAAGCCAAATAAACAAGCCTGACCTCTCACTCATAATTTATCAAGACTTAGCGTATAAAGAAAACACACAGCACTTAACGGAATATCTCTCAATTATCACGTTTCCTTTTCCTGTTTTGTGAGTATCTCGACGGTCAACAAGCGACGGAGAAATATATCCGATTCTATAATGGTTAATAGGATTGCATAATGACGTTGAAACTCGCTGAAGCACCCCGCTAAGTGCACCTTCTTCGCTCCACTTAAAAAGTCTTAAAAGGTGGAAACAATCCACCGGCGGTCGGGAAGACACGTTTATGTTCTTGCTATTGGAATCCCAAACTGACCTAACTTTATGGAATGATTTTGCTGGACGATATAGTACGAAAACTATAAAGCTACACAGTTAATTACGGACAGACAGGTACTCAGTAAGTCACAGCGGAAGTTACCGTGCTGACTTTTCTTTAAGAGGCATGGCCCGGGGGAAATGCTCCCTTATATGGGCTATATAGGTATGTGCGGTCCCAAAGGGTAGGCTTTTTCAGCCGTTTTAGTCATAAATAGGATATCGATTTTGGCCATTTTGGTTATAAATACGGTATGGTTTTAGCACTCTAGTCATTAATTGGGTATATTTCTTAGAAGAAGCTACTTTTTCATCGTTATCAATAAGAACGTCAACAAAAGTCCTTCATAACTTCAGTTTTAAGGCAACTGCGCCAGCCGCAACGGTCAGAAATAGGGTATCGAATTTTTGGTCAGGTCATAAATAGTGAAGGTGAATTAATCAACACGACACTAGCATGGGACAAAGAAAAATTCTGAATCCCCGACAGGAATCGAACCCATGACCTCCCGAACGCCGGGTGGGCGCTCTATTCACTGAGCTACGAGAACTCATGGAGGGTAAGGTCATTTACTGAGTTCATATATGAAAGGTGTCCTGCATCCTGCTAGGATCAACGCTATCGAAGTCATCGTGAGTGGTGATAAGTTAATAAAGATGGTGAATTTTAAGCTCGGTAATGAAATGTGAAGGTGAATTAATCAATAGGGTAGGAAAATAGGCTAGGAAAAATCGCAGATTTTGGTCATAAATAGAGCAAGGGTTATGGGAAGTGGGCCGCACACCCTCACCCAACTTTTCTGGGAGTACCTCCCCCCAGGAGCCATGGAAAACGCGAAACAAATAATAGAACCATCACGGACTCTTATTGACAGGTCAAACTAGATGTCTTAGACTCTTACAGCCTAGGTCAAACTAAATGTCACGGAACGAAATTGTGTCTGCGCAGCAAGGTAAATCGTCTCCCCAAGTCACCTCAATTCGGTGAATTTGGTGAATAATTGTTAATTATACGAGAGTAAACGAGACGAGTACATCAATTTCTTATACGGCAAGGTAGTCTAGTAGCAAATTTCTTTTTTTTTTTTTTGGTTGATTTAAGGATATCGATAACAGGAAGGGGGGAAACACAGGAGAGATTTAGGACTACAGCGTAAAAACCCCGTATAATTCTCTGTACTTTATTAAAACAATTAATTCTGTGCTGGTCTAGTTCATGTGACTACATAGATAAAGCCAGTTATCGCAGTTAGATTTAAATTCAATAACATTTTAACGAAAATATTACTCCGTCAAAACATATTATTAAACAAATGGTAGCCTGCGTAGCTTGGCGGTTTTTAAGCAATTTGAGCGCGTTTCGCAGAAAGCGGCGAGGCCGTGATAACGAGCGCCAAAGCCGGCGAAGCCGCGAGGAGCGAAATTGCTTAAAAACTTCCTTCAACCGCCAAGCTACACAGGCTAACAAATGGTAGTTTGAAAATTTTTATTTATCTGTTATGTTTACTTTGCTTTGTTTACCACTTCTAGTTACTTAAATGACAAAGAAGTTAAATGGAATGAATTAAATACCATGCCGGCTAAGTGTTGTTTGTAACAAAACTTACACAGGTATTTTTCGGAAGAGACATTTCCTATCCATCATATCGTTAACGCTAATCAGAGATAGTCCTCCATGGCAGTGGCCTGTTAGACACTTGGCCACGTAATTACTCGGCCTGTATGTATATCTTGTTGGGTAACTGGTCGTAGCCAGCTCTTCAAACAGAGAATCACTACCTATATTACCGTGACAAGCCCCTTCCTGTGAATGCAATTGAAAGAGAGTGACAAATCAATATATACATAATTTACAATCAAGAAGAACACTAACTGTCAGTAAATCACAGAGTTAATTAACTATACAAAAAAAATGGACTGTGCGCGACATTCATTCATAATTTCCGGCTAATGCACTGTGGCAAAATTAAACAGACTACTGGAGCTACAGCAGAACGAACCTTGCGCACTTTCCATATTAGGTCCAGCCCACACTACCCCGGAGAAATTTGAAAACGCAGCTTTATTTCAACGGTTTACAGGTCTACGGTGCACACTAATCCGGAAAAATTGCTTACGGAAAACAAAACCCACGATAGTCATGTGATTAACCCTGACCGTTAAATGGTACACACACAAGCGTTTCTGCCGCCAATGATTGTTGTATTCTCAAAGGTCGATCGGGGCCTTAGTCATAATTATATCAAAATACTTCGAATCTGATTGGTTATCAGCACGCTCTCTTTGTAATGGGCAACTTAGCTATCCAATAACAAGGTGTCAAATAGCAACATTTGCGCGGCGTGCAAGCTTTATTTGCTTTTTCTTGAGAATGAACACTTCGCTATCAGTTTCCAAAACTTTTCAGAAATTATTTTTCCCTCGAGAATTTTGTCATCTAAATGGTAAAATCGTAAACAAGCTTGGCTTCGTCTAAACACTTCCACGATTGTTAATGGTTAGATTTATTGGTAACCCTGTCTTAAATCACACTTAAGGTCATTCCCCAGTATTGCATTGCGCATCCCTACTGCGCATAATTTCAAGCGTGATTAGAGCGCGCGCATTAAAAAATGGCGGCTTTTTCTTTTCAGCTGGACCTCGCCATACTGGTAAATCGTCATTTTCTCGCAAACTGGTATGGTGACCTATCATTTTTTTCTGTGTTGTTTTGAATTGAGTAATAAATTTCTCTGTGTAAAATAAATATGGACCAATTCTCAGTGTAGAACAAAAAGCAATCGTCAAAAAAGGTGAATTTAGCAAGCAATCGTGACTCCAATCATGTTTCTATTATAAGGATTTTTATGGGTATAAACAAGGTGCTGTTGCACCTAAACGAACATGGGGACCCCTCATTTTTATTTCAAAATTTAAGTTCCTATAATATAAACAGTCAATAGGCAAAGTTTCACAAAAGTCTCAGTGCAGGTTCTACTTTAGTGGAATGACCTTAAATGAAACACTATCTTAGCCACTTATAGGTCGAATGTTGGGTGTGGTATATATACTTCATTATAAAAGTGATGACGATGACGATGATGATGATAATCATAATAAATGATTTGGCATTTTAAAGCAGTTTAGTTTTGCTGTAGTCCATTTGTACCCAGAGCGGCGTAAATGCATCTAATCACAGTATTTTATTTTTAAAGGCCAATTCTCGCGATGAGACATCGTACGGAATCATGGCAGTTGTTTCATCCAAACAAGTATCCAGGCCAAGATGATAAATGCAACTACCATGATTCTCTGCATTCGCATCCCATTGTGTTTTAGATTTCTTTTGAACTCACCTCAAAAGCAAGACTAACCCCATTGATGGCCTTTAGTGCGTATTTCTTATTAGAATCGTGTATATCAGTGAACTGAATACAGTACAACCCGGGCTTGTTCTTCTTGTCCGGCTCTTCAATCTTAAATCCTTTAAGAAACGAAATAAAACGAGAGCTGATGCGTCACTGCAGTAAGCACTAGAAAGTTTATGTCTTCCACGTCATGATGTAAATATCGTATACAGGCGACTCCCGATGACTCGCACACTCGCTCAACTGAACCATTTACTACAATTTTAACCTCGGTAACTCGAGCCATCTACAACTCGAACCTTCCGCTAACTCGAAGCAATTTTCAGTTTCCCTTCAACCCTGCACAGTTCTTAGTACCTTGACTTCTCCTGCTGCTTTGCTTTTCTCTTTTTTTCCACTACGTAACTAGTACGTTCTGATTTATAAGGTAAGTTAGAAATGTACTGATGTAAATGTACTCGATCGACGTCTCTACAATTAAATTTCGATAAAATGTAGACTGTATGAATACAAGCACAATAAATACCGTTTTCCCCTCATTGTGGTCATTTGTTCCCTACTCCAAATAACTCAAACTACCTTCAACTTGAACCTTGTTCAATTTCCCTTAATTACAGGTTCGAGCTATCGGGGGTTGACTGTATTATGTCGACTGAGAGTCTACTGTTGGTGATTGGCTTATTTCACTCCGGCCATCAGCAAAAATCTGTAACTTTACTTATTTATTGTTGAAATTAGACCTGCAACGTGTTTGATTGGTGTGGACAACAAATTTCTCTAATTATAATAGGAATCAATGGCGTTTGTACGACTATCATGACGATAAACTTCACCTCGAATCTTATGAAGTCGACTGAGTTTAAAAAAAAATGGCTCTTTTCTTCAATAACTTACGTGTGCTGGTATCTTGGGTAGCTGTGCCAGTAACTGTTACTCCACATTGCTTGCTGCCAGCAACTGTAGGACAGTTAGTGGTATTGTTAATCTTCATAAGATTGCCTCCACCGCATGATCTCTGACTCAGTTTCCAAACCGAGCTCAGGCAATGTAGACTTGATACAACTTCCATGCGAGCCAGCAAGCACGCGACAGCAATCTATAGGTAAAGATTAACAAGACAAATAAACGCTTCTAAGTCACCAAAACAGATTCTGCTAACATATTAAACACGATAAACGTACGAGCAGCTGTTTTCAACGTAGGCATATCAGAATCCAGTTACAGAAATATAGTGAAAAGGAGTTTAACAACTTTTTTTAGTGAGAACATTTCATGAAAAGCCTAGGGCATTTAATGCACATAAAGTTTCTCTTTGCGTTGGAATTAAGGTTTAAAGCTAAGGCCAAAGGACATTGCAGAAAGAATTTCAAACTATTCTCTTAGGGAAAACATCTTAATAGCAGTATCAAAGTTTTAAGTTTCTCTAAAGTTACTTACTACAAAAATCCCCTTCAACGCCATTTGATGCTCTCTCTTTTCGGTCAGCTCAGATTCCAATGTTGAAATTTTCATGGCTAAGCTTCCTTTTATACCATTTTCACAATACAGGTATACATATATGTGGGATACATGTAACTGCCCAAGAATTCGCCTCTCTTTGGGGCTCTTTCGAAGCGCTTCTTTTTGGGGCTCTTCCGAAGCGCCTGGAGCAGTTTTGAAACAGTTTGGTGATAATGCACTTATTCATTCAAAATGAAAGTCCTGCTTTTGAAAGAGACATATCCGACGACTGCCGAAACGGAAAACCCAATTTGAAAAAGTGTGGTTCTAAGTTTTCTGGAACTGAGGCTACGTGTGGGTGTGTTCGACGGAAGTTTTGCAGCTTTAACGGCTTGGCTTCAAACTGATTTTAAACGACGTTCTCAGTCTGTGTACACGATAACAGTAACGGGTCTATTGACAAGGTTGACGACTAAACCGATGTAGCGAGCTTATGAAGCTCACTTTTCAAGCTTTAGCTCTTCGTCGATCAATGTTTTTTTTTTTTTTTTTAACTTTTACCAACTTCAAGTTGATACCCTGCTTAACTTTAGAGGCAGTCATTGAAGTGGAACATCCAGAAACAGGTCCGGGACACTGACAAATATTTAAGCTATTTGGTCTCAAACTTTTACGTATTTCCAAATAGTTGAACGATGATTGCCAATTACTTGAACTAAATGAGATGAAAATAAAAGCGTCAAACGCATAAAATTAAACTAGTCAAGGATGTGTAAAAAAAAAGGTAACGCGAATCCTTGAGCGGTAGTAGATGTCATAACGTTAAAGGAATGCAAAGAAAATAAATTTAAACGCGAACGAACCTACGCCAACTGTTACAAAGTATCATTTTTCACCTCTCGCAACAAGCAGGCACTACGACACTGCTTAAAAATTGGCCTGCTACATGTATGTGACGTGGATAGGAGAGGTGAAAACCCTGGCAGCAAATAAAAGCACCTTACACTATTGCCGATGATCATGATTTTGAAGAGCTTGTTGGCGAAAACAGCCCAACTAAAAGAACACCGTACTGACGTCATGAAGAGCTTATCCCACGCGAGCAGAAAATGTTTTAATATGTCTTATACATGTATGCTTTCAACCGGTTTCGCCTTGTTCTCAGAAACATTCGAAAAAAAATGTCTCGGCTTGAAGTCTGAGAAACATCTCTGGTAGCTGCTGAAAGTTTTGTGCTATTGTTCTTTTGCAGTTTTTTGCAGGCAAAAAGTAAGACCAGCTTAAGAGCGGAAGCAGTCCTACCTCGTTTCGTTTTTATGACACAGCTTGTTGCCGTGACATTCAGTTTGACCTAGGCCGCTGTGCATTGATAGATAAATGTTCATGGTTGAGAGTTTTTTAAGTATTTAAGTGAAATCATTTTTATTTGTACCGCACGGAAACTTCCTCTGTGCTTATTTCGTTAAGTGCTATATGTTTTCCTTATACAATAACAATAAGTCTTGATAAAATACGAGTGAGAGATCAGGCTTGTTTATTTGGGCTTCCTTTATTTATTGAGCGGCGGGGGTCGTCTTCCCGTTTGTGGTCATCAGAAAACACCGGGGACCACTGAATAAACATGAAAATAGAAGTTAATTAAGTGTATAAGCATTCTACTCAATACAGGTTATTATCTAGTGACCACAGGTTGCCTGCATGTATACTTTTTAGCTAAAGGAACTCTTTTTGGTTGGTTCTCTCCTGTCGCGACTTTTATATAAACAGTATTCTCTCTAAGAGCATGACATCCGCAGTCAAGAAAGCTTATGTCGTTCACAAATTATTGTTTTAATTTTCGATCTTGTCGTCTTCTGTCGACTAAACTTGGAGCTAGTTCAACACCTGTTTGCTGAAAAGGGAAGTATTTAGAGCGCTAAGATACCTCTGTTTATTATACATAGCGACTCCAAATCCATAAGCCTATATCACTTGTACTTGACGCTTAACTTTGCGTAATCGGCTTCTTCCCGGGGATGTGGAGTTGAAAAGAAGGGAAGTAGCCTGCTATTTAACCCCCCAAATCCGACACTGCTCTACCACTGAAAACTATTAATACATTTTTTGTCTTGACTTTTCTTTGCTGATCAAATATACAAAATATGCATTACAATCCACATAACTTGACTTGTAATGGCTATTAGTGGTAATTCTTATGCTACGGTATTAAATTATTTATATACTGACATATTAATTACAGTATCAGCGGAAAAGAGAGGTTAAACATTGTATGTGATTCAATTCATTCTAGATTAGGAAGTAGTTAATTTGATGCATTCGTAAATAGTCGTCATGACAGCTAGCGGTTCCGCTTTAACTTGACCCTAATGATCTCAAGTAGGAAAACAATTAATTGTTTAAAAACAATCACTTTGAACGAAGAAATTTCTAAAAAAAAATTGAACCTCCGACAGAAAAGTGAAAAAATTAAAAGAAAGCTATAATGAAAACAATGTAGCTACACAGAACATGAATGACGAGTAAACTATAACGCACATCTTTGTGACAGCAAAATTTAAAAACAGGCGCAGCGGAAACTTCGTTGTTCATTCATGAAAATGACATGTACGTTGGCGGGGAAGTCGAAACACTTACGCCCGATATTGACAAAGAAAATGATTATATTTTCTGAGTCAGTCAAGGTTTGCGCATCTTGGAAAGTTTAATTTAGCCTAATTTTTTTTCCTTGGTCGTTTGTTTTGCAAAGTAGATTTCATGCCTCGACAGCATAGAATTTATTGAGTATCATTCGTCAGGCTTACGACGTTTTTTCAATTTAAATTGGCATAAGTTGCGCATGCACTCATATTTACGTCAGAAAATCTAATTCACTAAAACTAACTAAATCAATCATCTTTGTTGCGCGTAAAATAGGTGACTCGAGTCGCCCAAAACAAAAGATTTCATAATCATATCTATGCAAAAATTTCCTTTTCAAGAGACTCTTATGCAAAAGATTGTTTATAGAAAAGAAAGTAACTAGTCTGGGAGTTAGTTATGATCTTGGTGTAGGTTCTGAACAAAAGTAAATTGAGTTTTAGATTGAAAGAGAAGCGAAATTTACTTCTAAACTCATGGATTGAGGGTAAAGGGCCTCAGAGGTGTTAGAAATAAAGAGGTCAGCAAAATTTTAATAAAATTGAGAATTCTCCTCAGCACGCATCAATGTGTGGTGAACTCGATACAACCAAAAACAAGCTTAATGTTTTATTATTTTTTTTTATTTTGTGACTGTTCTGTGTATAGTCGCAGGGATGGGCGTTCAGTTTGACAAGTACATGACTGACGGGGACATGGCGGGGGGGGGGGGGGGGGCGGCTTCTGAACACGCAACACCGCAAAAAAAATTAACGACCACCGCATCACCGCAAGAAAAGTCAACGAAACACCGTCACCGCAACACGTATTCTTAGCGCCATGATTCGTTCATCTACACTTAAAATAATACTTTTATACCTCAACAATTTTCCACAAAATAAACACATCACAACACTTTTCATTGCGCATATGTTGATACTGCTGATGCCTGTAAATCAGTTTTGTTGCTCTTGTGAAGAAACCTTGCGTGAAGCTAGGAAGCGGACGAAGAAAAACGTGAGGACCCTTGAGAGATGGCCTTTACCCCAGATCCCTCTCTTCTTTTACTTCGCTCACTTTTCTTGGTGTATAAACCCACTGACTGAAGCCCTTTCTTCACTGAAAGTATTGCTTTCCGGAGCTTGCTACGTTTGCGTTCGATATCCATAATCGAAAAAATAATTGAAAAAATTAAATAGGAGGTGTAGAAAGTCGCAAGACTTTGGAGCGGGTAAAGACCGGTATCAGAATGACCTGTAGACGAAGCCGAATAGCAAAAGGAAAAAAAAAAAATAGTAATGTACTCCCTTATATGGGCTATATAGGTATGTGCGGCCCCAATGGTTAGGTTTACTCATAGATAGCCGGGGTATCGATTTTGGCCATTTTGGTTATAAATACGGTATGGTTTTAGCACTCTAGTCTTTAAGTGGACCTTTGCTTGGAACCATTGCTTTACCTTTACTGACTTTACGACGATGAGCCGCGTTCCCCCCCGGTCTCACCTGAGCAGACTGGGTCTGAGAAATAGACACACATGACGTAGTAGCCTCAATGTCGATATATCGATTGGAGAAGTTCGATTATGCTACTTATCGAAAGCTTATTAACGTGTATGTGACAGAATGTCTTCCAAATAGCTGTTTTGGTGGTCAAAGGACATCATTTAAGTCTGGCGATCGGTAACTTGACATGCAGCATTCGAAGAACTGAATGTTTGCGGCAGTTCGCGATTCCAAGAGTGTTGTTAAGCGCTAACACATGGAAACTTGGTTCGCGACTGTGTCAGGCCAAAACAGAGCAGGTCTAAAAGCAGGTCACTTCAAGGGGACAAGAAAGGTATTTTGGCGAATTACATGACAAGTAGTAGGTACCGGGCCTATGAAAGTGTGAATGTCTTGATTTGGCGGGAAGGTGCATTCCGTGTCACAACAGTATAGTTACCCATAATGCATTGCAAGGTGTATGTGACAATAAAGGCTGCTGTTAGCCAGGAACCAGAAGAAGCAAAGTCAAGACTATAGCATATTTGAGGAAAACAGTGACCCCTTGAATTGCTCTGTCTAAAAGCTTTCCCCAGGATTGAGATAATTATCACAAACAATGCAAAATAGCGACCTACACGAACTCGTTGGCGAGGTGATTTTCGACGTAGCAAAATTCTGAACTTGGAAATTCTGTAGGTTTCTCAAAGTTGAAAATAGGCGAAGAAGGGTTTTCTGCCCATGAAGAAAACAAGTAAAAGACAAAATAACGAACAAATTTTAAACCAAGGTAGCCGGGTTGATGATTAGAATTAACGCTACTGGACTATAGTAAATCTAAGACTTGAGAATGTGGACTGGACTTGGAAATCCGGATCATCAATTTTTCTGCCTCATTTGGTTCACCTTGTCGATGTTTAAATGTGAGTTTCTATAGTTCATTGTGCTTAACCAGTGACCCAAAATCAGCTCCAGAGTGAAATTCTTATTCTGAACCATCTTTCTGGCAGATAATTTTGCACAAACGTACAGACACTGGTGTTTGAGGCTCTTCCAACACACCCCAGCAGAGAACATAAATGTTTCGAAACGCCCATTTTATCAAAAAAGAAAACTACTGTGCTAGGTGTTTTGGAAGGAATAACTTATATTTTATCATATCAAGGGTATAAAAGTGATCTTCAGTGTCGGATGACACGTTTTGTGGTCGTGACGTCACAAAACACATTTTTGTAAATAAGCTAGTTTTGCAAGAGAACTTTTACGCCAATTTGCTGTCGACGTGTTGCTTAGGGAAAGGAAATGCTGATAATATGATACAACATTAACTAACCCGTTTTTAAAAGATTTTATGAATACTTTAATATTGTCACGTGACCTATTTCCTAACATTGCACGGATTTAATGCAAAATAGGCAAAATTTAAAACACGCTATAAAAACGCCTTTGTAAAGAAAAGGAAATTACTAGTCTTACTCACTATCAGTTGCTTTTTCCGCTCAAACAGGGTACAAAGTTTTGAAATAATAACTAGTGACCTAACCAGGCAATGGAGCGGTAACTCTATGGGTGTTGCTTAACAATGTCAAACTATTACGGGTGCAGCTTTTTAGGCTAAATGATCATATATATATCACTTTATTAGTGAAATGAAGACTTGTTATCGCGTTCAAGCACCCAGCATCTTATGCCTGTAGTTTTTCTAACGTATTTATAAACAAATAGTACTGTTTCGTTCTCAAAGTGTAAAATCCTATGTTTGACTACCTTAAATGACGTGAATAACTTCTAGCTGCTAGTTCTTAACTAAAGCAAACATTTTTTATTGCTACTTACCGAAAAAAAACAAACGTCAACTCCTATTACTTTTCCTTTAAAACAAATATATATTTCTATTTCTCAACTGATATGCTGACCCTAAGGTAACCCTAGCCCTAGCCCTAGCCCTCGCCCTACCCCTAGCCCTAGCCCTCGTCCTAGCCCTAACCCTAAGCCTAACCCTAAAAGCTAACCATAACCTGAAGCCTGACCCTAAGTGACGTAACCCTTACCCTAACCGTACCTGTAAACCTGACCCTATTTTTTTCATCTATTTTGTAAAAAGCTTCCGTAGTTGTAGGAAATGTTCCTTTTCATCAGGGAAATGAATGAGCCTGCAATGGTAAATCAGGTCATATTGGGTGCCTTATTTACCTCACAAGGTCATTAAGCGTCTCCAGCAATGATATTCCTAGACAAAGGGCTGAATTTTCCTTCATTTTATGAAATATTGAGGAATTTTATATTCATTACGCAATAACTCAGAGTGGTCTGACGACATGCAGTATCTTCAGGAGTCGGGAGGGCTGAGAATACCAGAAATGACCAGCAGGCCTTGAAGAGAACCAGAAGGAAGACCAGGGCTGCCTCAATTGTAGCACCATCCTCCTTCGTCTGCGTTATTTGGAACAGAGACTGCCACTCCAGAGTGGGACTCTACAGCCACACGAGACGATGCTCCGCATCGACATAGCGCTACACCATCGTCTCCCGAGACGAACGGCTGCCGACGCAATAACTCAGTGGGGGGCAGTGTAGCAATCACGTGATAGTCATAAATCACAAGAGAGAGCTTTGTTTTACTTAAAATAATATATGGTAAATTTGGCATGGCATTTGCCATTTGCCATTTGTTCTGTGATAGACTAGTGCAAACCCAAAGACCCTACAAACACTCAAAATGTCCACTTAAGGGGGTATGGTACCCTAAAATATGGTGATGTTCATGAAAAATTCAATTTCTTGGAAATAAAAGATTTAAGACCCTTGAGGACTTGTCAAAAACACTTTGAAACGATCTTGCCGAATTCCCTTCCAGATGAGTGTAAAATTTAAGGAAAGTACACAGTGGTATAAGTTTTTTCACGTAGCAACGGCCATAGCAACGACTGTTTACTATAAGAACGTGACCAAAAATATAGCTTATTTTAACTTATATGAAGGAAAAAAGCTTTTAAGACATGCACAACTCGATTGGTATAATTATTTATGAAAAGCTTTGCCTCAAATTGCCATCACAGGCTCATTCATTTCCCTTATGAATAGGAATATTTCCCACAACTGTGGTAACTTTTTTACAAAATAGAACAACCATTGCATCCCCTCCCCCGAGATCCAATCTGCACCCTCCCCCCCGCTATTTGTGGCTCGTTAAATGCTTAATACCTCGTGTAAGAAACTTAAAGTGCATTTTTCTCAAAAGTTTACTTTTGTACCGACTGACTTCGCGCCAAAATTTCTACTTTGCAAGGTTTTTAAGTAGAATTCCCGAAACTTGGGCTCATCAAAGACCAATAGTGTCGTGATGTTATCAGCCAAAAAAATCGTAACATTTTAAGGTCTGTCACGTGACATGAGATGATTTGTCCACTGGGTGTGGTAAAAAATAAGGTTATTTCCAAATAAAGCCTGTAAAAAGCACTGAAAATAAGAGTTAACTGTCAAAACTTAGCTTCATTGCACAGAAGAAAACAGAAACTTACACGATATGCTTATTTGACAGTCAAATATTGTTTTGTACAAGAGCAGGAAGTGTTGACGTCAATACTATAAAACACTACCTCAAAACGCTTCAGGTTAGTAAGTTGTTTACTATTTGACGTTTTGCTCTGTCTTTGGAGGCCTGTAATCGGCCCGCTGCCCATAGTTAGCTACTCAGAGTGCACATTAGATCGGCTACAAACACCAGCCATATATTAGATGACTTAAATAAAACTTTGAGATATCAACTGTTCAACTTCTTATAGAGTTAACAACTCACAATTTAACTTACTAGAAGAATCCCTCTGTACTCCATATAGCCGCCTATTTTCTCACCTTGTCAATCCAGATCAATCGTTGTGGGTTAATTTAATTTTCTCTCCTAGAGGCATCTTATTTATACTGTTCGCACGATAAAGATGTTTTGTTTCATGCACTTTATAAAACAGCCGAGGAATTCATCTTTTTACCACTTCCGAAAGTTCCTGTGCAGAAAATACAAATAGTACGTGATTCTGAACCAACTCGACTGTGTTCAGTTAGACGGTTGGCTAGACAGGATGCAATACATGGAAGAAATACTTGGCACGGGATTGAACAAACGAAGAAGCCAGAAACGTAGGCGAAATACTGTATTAAATAAACGAATTCTTCTTCGTCTTGTGTAGTGACGCCCTGATAAAAAAAAAAAAAACGAAAAAAAAATTTAAAAAAATTCCCTAATAAAGTGTATCCGTGACCACTTCTTTCACATTTTGTGAAACCTTGTCCCGCGTTCGGGCCAGGCATTTGAATTAAAGGAGGTTAAATTTAACAAAAACCCCTCATACTGAAAGGCTTACAGTTTTATCTTCTCGTGCTTGAAATTCAAACTGTACAGTTTTCGTCTCAGATAGAAACTTATAGAGTGGAACTAGAATTGTTAAGTTCAGAACAGGAAATTTCCGTTTCTTACGATAGCCAGCCTCAGTAAAATCAAAACCCACATCACTTATCTTTTCAGCACTTTAATCAGCATCTGTAACATTGGAAAAACAAAACCTCACGCATCTTATGCCACGAGCACCATTCTTAAAAGAGAGGTTTCCTACTTTAATTATCAAAACACAAAACAATTCAGTCTCTGCCGGTTTAGTTGTTGTGACGACATAGGTAAAGCCAGTTATCTGTTTACCTGAAAAATGTTTAATGTTCGATTTCACTAACATTTCAACAAAAATATCACTCAGTCAAAACAAATCATTGAACAAACAGAGAAATGGTATTTTGAAAGTTTTTTTTTACCATCGTTGTTATATTTACTTAACAAACTACTTCCTGTTAATTTAAAGAACAAATACAATGATTTAAATACCTAACTGTTGTTGGATAACAAAACTTATACAGATATATATTTCTCGAAAGAAACATTTCCTATTTTTTACATTGTCAAGGCTAGACACGGTTTGACACTTGCCCGTATATTGACGTTTTTGATCCAAAACTGAGAGTTTGTGGTAGTTGATTTCCCAGCCAAGTTTTTATCAACTAAACCTGAACACACAAACTTATCTAATTTGTGTTATGTCGAATTATGTTGCTTTAACACAACACCCTAGCTAAGTGATTATCAAACTTACTCAATCATAAAATCAACACTTCCCGTGTAATAGAAACAAGAGTGGAAGTTTTAGGGGATTCGCTTACGGCCTGCATGAATTCATCCGGTCCGCCCCCTCCCTTCGTCTCCTCATGTTCGTGATTCTACTTTTGTGTCAGTAAACCGATCAGTCATATATTCTCTACCAAGATTCTTAAGAATGGCTGACTGTTAGGATCCAGAACCGCCGGTCAACGACCCATTTGGCAAATCGCTCATATTTTGCCCAAAGATACCCTTAGGTGAGCTAATTCTAAAAATCATATTTCAAGGTTCCAGCGAATTTTTATTTTTCAGAAATTCGCGAAAATTTGAAAGCGCGGTCAAAGTGCGGTTTTTCGTGTAATAAAATGACCGAAATAAGGTGCGAGGCCGAAACGCTGGTAAAGTCTTAAAATAAATTCAGTTGACTTCAAACTTCACACAAATGTGGAACAACCACTCTAATTTATTCCTCGTTTTAAACTAATCTCAGAGATGTTGATATAGTGGCTTTCCGAACAATTTTAAACACACCTATGAAGCGTGTGAAAAATAACGGAAAAATATAGATCATGTTTAACAGCTTAAAAATGCATCTGGTACCTCACTTTCCGATTATTTTACTTTACAGCCTAGAAATATCATTATTAAACATATATCATGCCAAGTTTCATGCTCGAACTCGCAGTATTTCCCTTTGAGAAAAATGAAAATCTATGTCAATGTGTTGGGCGCAAATAACACAATAATTATACACGAACAAGAGACAAATCAGTTTCAACGGCGAAAGTAAAAGGCCATCATTCATTAAAATCCCGTCAATTCACTGCTATCAGTAGAAACATAATGTCCACTACATAGAAACTGTTTTTAGACGTTTTCGAAACATTGCGCGTTAACTTTGTTTAATTTCCTGTCCGCCGTCATGTCTAGTCTGTCATCGCGTGTATTTCCTTAATGTAAACAACACTGTGAATGGTTTTCACGACAAACGCAAGAGATTTCCTGTAACCTTAATGTTTTCGGCTCACCAAAACGCTTTAAGTTCGTTAAGACACAATAATGGGGCAACTTGGAATGCTGTTTAGCATTAAGGACGTTAAAGGACTGTAAATTAATCGAGTTGAAATATCTTGAAGCAAATCAAAATCGCGCCCTTATTCTAATTTGGCAAACAGCCGACCTCCGTTCAAGCTCAAGAAGTCGAGAGGTTAATTCGGCAATGTATTACCGGTACAACAACAGAATCATACCGAGGTCACAAAAGTGTAAGTTTAAAAGTGTATTGGCAAGTCCCAAATAAATTTCGCCTATATAAAATGGAAACAAGAAGTGAAACGCTCTGACCCGAAACAAATAAACAAAATATTAATACGACTAATTTAATCCGAAAATGGTACAGAAAACATACCTAAAAGCCGTCGATTCCCCTCAATACCACTCCACATTGCCTTAAAGAGCCCAAGCTTTCTGCTGTAAGAATCAGGGGCCCCAGGAATCTGTTTTTATCATATCGGCAACCATGCTGCGTGGCTGATATTCGAGACTCAGTAAAAGTTGTCACACAACCGTACGAGCAGCCCAGTCACGCTTTCACTGCTCTTGCGCAAATGTTCAACATTTCGCAATTTACATAAACCGATTACAAGTTTAAAGTAGTGACAGTAGATTGAAATGCGCTTCTTAAAGCTGACCTATCCAGGAGCAATTATTTCTTGTTCTTGAATGGCTCTTAGTTGTAGCTACAGTCGGGAAAGGGGGGGTGGGGAAGGGGGTACTCCTGGAAATTTCGGATATCTGTATGCCGTGGAAGATTAAGTGGTCTCCAGCTCTTAACGCCAACACTGACACACCAGATGATTCTCGAAGTATCACAGGGATCACTAAGCTAAATAATTTTGAGTTTAGCTCCGCTGAGTCAATTACCTGTTGGCGCGCATATTGCATTGACCGTGGACAGGTGGAAAAACAGTTAAACCGGAAAAGCCTGGTGTACATTGTAATTTAGCGTTGTCCAACACGCAATCGGTCAGGTTGTAATGCTAATCGTATTTGACAGAATCTCAAGTTTTCTTTCGACACATACTGGGGTGACATACTCCTAGATGGGCATGACCGGGAGCCATGAGTCAAGTCAGTCAACTCGCAAAGCTTAACAGAAGAGTGATAGTGAACCACTGGTGGAAGGACTGCAGATTGTCCCTACGCTTTACCCAGATAGGCCTCTGTTTTATTCTAATGAACTGATGCTGTGACAATGATGCCATGTAGCTTTACGAACATGCTAATTGTCAAGGGTTTCTTTTGTAATTTAGTCAGACATCGCTCTTTCTTTATTTCTGCTGGAAACATCGTTCTCTAAAGGAGACTTCAGGTCATTTTCTAAAAAGGCACGAACACTGCGACTCCAGCATCGGTGCCATTATCAACAGGTGTGAGCGAGAAAGCGTCTGGTGATGCTTCCATGGATAGTAACCATGCATGGCAGGGGTGTATTGATGTCTTCAAGGCAGCTGCATTCGTGTCTTTCATAGTCTGTCCACTTTAGAGAGGCACTTGTCTCTGGAGAAATATACTCAGTCACTGGAGAGACATTCCCTTATGGACTTAGCCAAAATGTGCTACAAACCCTGCTTGGAGCAAGCGTTGGCGCGTTACTCAAAGCCACAATAGGTCACCAAGAAGCCCTTGTTGTTTCAAAAGAGGGTTGGGCTCTCAGGGCAGTCAGTGACAAGCAGCACTCGTATCTTATGGTAAAATTCCGCACTGGTCAAACGACAGGCCGAAAGCTTGACGCCGAAATGGTGGCGCGGGAAATGCGCAGAGCCCAGGATCCTTATAATATTCGTCTTTTTCAGGTGCTAGTTTTTCGGGGCGGGGAGGATCGTTAAATTTTTGTAGAGAGGGAGAGGGAGTAGAGGAGAAAGACCTTTAGAGGAAAAACTCATGGCCGAATCGTCTCAACCTCGTTCCCAGGGTCTTTCATCTTACCGCACCCTGGAGCGTACTCCAGTCGGGCGGTAAGATGAGAGACTCTAGGAACGAGGTTTGAATCACCCTTTTGATTTGAGTCACCCTTTCCAAATTCGCTGCAACGATTAATTTACCTTTATCGGCTTAAAATTAGATGATCTAATGCATTTTGTTTCCGACACTGCGCGTAGACGCAGCGCAACAGTGCCTTAACAAACTAATCACTCTAGAAGATCTGAAAACATAGATCTCCCAAACAGCTTACTTTCCTGAAAATAGTTTTTCACAAAGAACTACTTATTTATGATTTTTTTATACTGCAAAAGAAACCCTTGACCATTAGCATGTTCATAAAGCTAAATGGCATCATTGTCACAGCATCCGTTCATTAGAATAAAACAGAGGCCTATCAGGGTAAAGCGTAGGGACAATCTGCAGTCCTTCCACCAGTGGTTCACTATCACTCTTCTGTTAAGCTTTGCGAGTTGACTGACTTGACTCATGGCTCCCGGCCACGCCCATCTAGGAGTATGTCACCCCAGTATGTGTCGAAAGAAAACTTGAGATTCTGTCAAATACGATTAGCATTACAACCTGACCGATTGCGTGTTGGACAACGCTAAATTACAATGTACACCAGGCTTTTCCGGTTTAACTGTTTTTCCACCTGTCCACGGTCAATGCAATATGCGCGCCAACAGGTAATTGACTCAGCGGAGCTAAACTCAAAATTATTTAGCTTAGTGATCCCTGTGATACTTCGAGAATCATCTGGTGTGTCAGTGTTGGCGTTAAGAGCTGGAGACCACTTAATCTTCCACGGCATACAGATATCCGAAATTTCCAGGAGTACCCCCTCCCCCCCCCCCCCCTTCCCGACTGTAGCTACAACTAAGAGCCATTCAAGAACAAGAAATAATTGCTCCTGGATAGGTCAGCTTTAAGAAGCGCATTTCAATCTACTGTCACTACTTTAAACTTGTAATCGGTTTATGTAAATTGCGAAATGTTGAACATTTGCGCAAGAGCAGTGAAAGCGTGACTGGGCTGCTCGTACGGTTGTGTGACAACTTTTACTGAGTCTCGAATATCAGCCACGCAGCATGGTTGCCGATATGATAAAAACAGATTCCTGGGGCCCCTGATTCTTACAGCAGAAAGCTTGGGCTCTTTAAGGCAATGTGGAGTGGTATTGAGGGGAATCAACGGCTTTTAGGTATGTTTTCTGTACCATTTTCGGATTAAATTAGTCGTATTAATATTTTGTTTATTTGTTTCGGGTCAGAGCGTTTCACTTCTTGTTTCCATTTTATATAGGCGAAATTTATTTGGGACTTGCCAATACACTTTTAAACTTACACTTTTGATGACCGCGGTTTGATTTTGTTGTTGTACCGGTAATACATTGCCGAATTAACCTCTCGACTTCTTGAGCTTGAACGGAGGTCGGCTGTTTGCCAAATTAGAATAAGGGCGCGATTTTGATTTGCTTCAAGATATTTCAACTCGATTAATTTACAGTCCTTTAACGTCCTTAATGCTAAACAGCATTCCAAGTTGCCCCATTATTGTGTCTTAACGAACTTAAAGCGTTTTGGTGAACCGAAAACATTAAGGTTACAGGAAATCTCTTGCGTTTGTCGTGAAAACCATTCACAGCGTTGTTTACATTAAGGAAATACACGGGATGACAGACTAGACATGACGGCGGACAGGAAATTAAACAAAGTTAACGCGCAATGTTTCGAAAACGTCTAAAAACAGTTTCTATGTAGTGGACATTATGTTTCTACTGATAGCAGTGAATTGACGGGATTTTAATGAATGATGGCCTTTTACTTTCGCCGTTGAAACTGATTTGTCTCTTGTTCGTGTATAATTATTGTGTTATTTGCGCCCAACACATTGACATAGATTTTCATTTTTCTCAAAGGGAAATACTGCGAGTTCGAGCATGAAACTTGGCATGATATATGTTTAATAATGATATTTCTAGGCTGTAAAGTAAAATAATCGGAAAGTGAGGTACCAGATGCATTTTTAAGCTGTTAAACATGATCTATATTTTTCCGTTATTTTTCACACGCTTCATAGGTGTTTTTAAAATTGTTCGGAAAACCACTATATCAACATCTCTGAGATTAGTTTAAAACGAGGAATAAATTAGAGTGGTTGTTCCACATTTGTGTGAAGTTTGAAGTCAATTGAATTTATTTTAAGACTTTACCAGCGCTTCGTCCTCGCACCTTATTTCGGTCATTTTATTACACGAAAAACCGCACTTTGACCGCGCTTTCAAATTTTCGCGAATTTCTGAAAAATAAAAATTCGCTGGAACCTTGAAATATGATTTTTAGAATTAGCTCACCTAAGGGTATCTTTGGGCAAAATATGAGCGATTTGCCAAATGGGTCGTTGACCGGCGGTTCTGGATCCTAACAGTCAGCCATTCTTAAAGAGCTTTTTGCAAATAGTACACTCAAAACAGTTGGCTCGTTACACGCCATAAATTAAGTTTTATTCCACCGTCAGGAGTGCAGTAGTGAGAGGGCTCGAGCTACCAGCTGTGCCTCGTGGGTTGGAGTACTTTACAAAGCGTCATAATTGATTTGGGTTGAGTTTGTTGTTGGTTTCCTCCCTTGGTCCGAGTGATTTTATCAGGGGTTTACTCCTTCCACAGAATCGTACAAAATGTTCCACTGAAATCCCAATTGGACTGAACTGCTAAAAGCGTACGAATAGTTATACTCTGGATGGGCCACTACTTCTTTTTTATATTTACACTTTACATTCCACGTTCTATGGATACGTAATTATAAAGGTCTTTGGAAGTCGTTATATTTTGCCAGCAACAGTTATTATTTTTTAGCTTCAAACTGATTTTAAACAATGTGCCCGATCTTTGTACACTTTAACTATAACGCCCAGCTATTTATCAGTTTGACGATTAACCGCTGCTCAGATCAAAGAGACTAACCGCAAAGGGTCAGATCAAAAAGGCTAACCGCAAAGAGCTTCTTAAGCTAAAAGGTATACATGCGGGCAAACTGCGGTTACAAGATAATAACCTGCATCGAGTAAAGATTACTCAAAGAGGTAATGCAACTTTTAATTTTACTGTTTTCAGTGTTCCGGCGTGTTTCACGAAGACTGTGCTTCCAATTTTATCGATGCCCAGCTCAAGCGCCATGGATTTTCTTTTAGACGTGGAAAATGAGCCGTGAAACTCACAGATCCATTTTTTTTGAGATTTAATCACAGTGCTCTTGTGCGGAAGATCGATGGCTCAAAAGTGAGGTCTCCAAAGATAACGAAACGCCCTGTACATGTTTTGATCTTGAATAAAGATCACTGATTCTAATAATACATGACCGCAGGAACATAAATAATAAAAATAAGCATTATTTTAAGTCAGTGATGCATAATAAGACTTATAAGAGATGTTAAGTGCTAACAGAACCTGAACCATCTCTAGCTGGATCTCTTTTAAAACTAGATCTAGCCTGTTAATACAACTCCGTTTCAAGTCGCTTTATTCTATAGTCTCCTGTCGTCTCGTAACACTTCCTCCGCGAGGAGCGTTTCGTGTGACCCCAACGGAAGACTACCCCTGCTTAGTAGATAAAACAAGGGCAAATAAACAAGCCTGACCTTACACTCATAAATTATCAAGACTTAGCGTATAAAGAAAACACACAGCACTTAACGGAATATCTCTCAATTATCACGTTTCCTTTTCCTGTTTTGTGAGTGTCTCGACGGTCAACAAGCGACGGAGGAATATATCCGATTCTATAATGGTTAATAGGATTGGATGATGACGTTGAAACTCGTTGAAGCATCCCGCTAAGTGCACCTTCTTCGCTCCACTTTAAAAGTCTTAAAAGGTGGAAACAATTCACCGGCGGTCGGGAAGACACGTTTATGTTCTTGCTATTGGAATCCCAAACTGACTTAACTTTATGGAATGATTTTGGTGGACGATATCATTGTACGAAAACTATAGAGCTACACAGTTAATTACGGGCAGACAGGTACTCAGTAAGTCACAGCGGAAGTTACCGTGCTGACTTTTCTTTAAGAGGCATGGCCCGGGGGGAATACTCCCTTATATGGGCTATATAGGTATGTGCGGCCCCAAAGGTTAGGGGTTTACAGCCGTTTTAGTCATAAATAGGGTATCGATTTTGGCAATTTTGGTTATAAATACGGTATGGTTTTAGCACTCTAGTCATTAATTGGGTATATTTCTTAGCAGAAGCTACTTTTTCATTGCTATCCGATAAGAACGACAACAAAAGTCCTTCATAACTTCAGTTTTAAGGCAACTACGCGAGCTGCAACTGTCATAAATAGGGTATCGAATTTTTGGCCAGGTCATAAATAGGGTAGGAAAAATCGCAGATTTTGGTCAAAAATAGGGTAAGGGTTATGGGAAGTGGGCCGCACAACCCCACCCAACTTTTCTGGGAGTACCTCCCCCCGGGAGCCATGGAAAACGCGAAACAAATGAAAGAAACATCACGGACTCTTATTGATAACGAACAGTAATCTATCAATTCACAGCCTAGGTCAAACTAAATGTCACGGTAACAAACTGTGTCTTCGCAGCAAGGTAAATCGTCTCCCCAATTCACCTCAATTCGGTGAATAACTGTAAATTATACAAGAGTAAACGAGACGAGTACATCAATTTCTTATAGGGCAAGGTAGTCTAATAGCAAATTTTGTTTTTTGTGTTATGCTGATTTTGTTAAAATAAACCAACCGAGCCACAACTATCCAGGACTTTTAATCTAAACTGAACACATTACTCGTGTACATCGTCATGTAGGATCAAAAACCTAGTCAAACAACAACAACATGGCGGGAACTTGAAGCGTGCATTAAAGAGAATCAACCAATCAGCTTCTATTGTAACGCATACATTATCATAAATATTTCAACAGATTTAAGGATATCGATAACAGGAAGGGGGGAAAAAACACAGGAGAGATATACGACTACAGCGTAAAAAACCCGTATAATTCTCTGTACTTTATTAAAACAATTAATTCCGTGCTGGTCTAGTTCATGTGACTACATAGGTAAAGCCAGTTATCGCAGCTAGATTTAAATTCAATAACATTTTAACGAAAATATTACTCCGTCAAAACATATTATTAAACAAATGGTAGCCTGCGTAGCTTGGCGGTTTTTAAGCAATTTGAGCGCGTTAAGAAAGCGGCGAGGCCGTGATAACGAGCGCCAAAGCCTGCGAAGCTACGAGGAGCCAAATTGCTTAAAAACTTCCTTGAACCGCCAAGCTACACGGGCTAACAAATATGGTAGTTTGAAAATTTTATTCATCTGTTATGTTTACTTTGCAAATTACTTCTAGTTACTTACATGACAAACAAGTTAAATACAATGAATTAAATACCATGCCGGCTAAGTGTTGTTTGGTAACAAAACTTACACAGGTATTTTTCGGAAGAGACATTTCCTAACCTTCATATTGTTAACGCTAATCAGAGATAGTCCTCCATGGCAGTGGCCTGTTAGACACTTGGCCACGTTATTACTCGGCCTATATTACCGTGACAGGCCCCTTCCTGTGAATGTAATTGAAAGAGAATGACAAATCAATATAAACATAATTTACAATCAAGAAGAACACTAACTGTCAGTAAATTACAGAGTTAATTTAACTAAACAAAAAAAAAAAAAAAAAAACTCGACTGTGCGCGACATTCATTCATAATTTCCGGCTAATGCACTGTGGCAAAATTAAACAGACTACTGGAGCTACCGCAGAACGACGCTTGAGCACTTTCCATATCGGGCCCAGCCCACGCTATCCCGGAGAAATTTGAAAACGCAGCTTTATTTCAACGGTTTATAGGTCTAACGTGCACACTAATCCGGAGAAACTGTTTACGGAAAACAAAACTCACGACAGTCATGTGATTAACCCTGACCGTTAAATGGTACACACACAAGTGTTTCTGCCGTCAATGATTGTTGTGTTCTCAAAGGCCGATCGGGGCCTTAGTCATAATCATATCAAAATACTTCGAATCTGATTGGTTATCAGCACGTTCTCTTTGGAACGGGCAACTTAGCTATCCAATAACAAGGTGTCAAATAGCAACATTTGCGCGGCGTGCGAGTTTTATTTGCCTTTTCTTGAGAATGAACACTTCTCTATCAGTTTCCAAAACTTTTCAGAAATTATTTTTCCCCCGAGAACTTTGTCATCTAAATGGTAAAATCGTAAACAAGCTTGGCTTCGTCTAGATACTTCCACGATTGTTTATGGTTAGATTTATTGGTAACTCTGTCTGAAATCATACTTAAGGTCATTCACCAGTATTGCATTGCGCATCCCTACTGCGCATAATTTCAAGCGTGATTAGAGCGCGCGCATTAAAACATGGCGACTTTTTCTTTACAGCTGGACCTCGCCATAGCGGTAAACCGTCATTTTCTCGCAAACTGGTATGGTGACCTATCATTTTTTCTCTGTTGTTTTGAATTGAGTAATAAATTTCTCTGTGTAAAATAAATATGGACCAATTCTCAGTGTAGAACAAAAAGCAATCGTCGGAAAGATGAATTTAGCAAGGAATCGTGACTACAATCATGATGGTATTATAAGGATTTATATGGGTATAAACAAGGTGCTGTTGCTCCTAAACGAAAATGGGGACCCCTCATTTTTATTTCAAAATTTAAGTTCCTATAATATAAACAGTCAATAGGCAAAGTTTCACAAAAGTCTCAGTACAGGTTCTATTTTAGTGGAATGACCTTAAATGAAACATTATCTTAGCCACTTATAGGCCGAATGTTGGGTGTGGTATATATACTTCATTATAAAAGTGATGACGATGACGATGATGATGATAATCATAATAAATGATTTGGCATTTTAAAGCAGTTTAGTTTTGCTGTAGTCCATTGGTACCCAGAGCGGCGTAAATTCATCTAATCACACTATTTTATTTTTAATGGCCAATTCTCGCTATGAGACATCGTACGGAATCATGGCAGTTGTTTCATCCAAACAAGTATCCAGGCCAAGATGATAAATGCAACTACCATGATTCTCTGCAGTCGCATCCCATTGTGTTTTAGATTTCTTTTGAACTCACCTCAAAAGCAAGGCTAACCCCATTGATGGCCTTTAGTGCGTATTTCTTATTAGAATCGTGTTTATCAGTGAACTGAATACAGTACAACCCGGGCTTGTTCTTCTTGTCCGGCTCTTCAATCTTAAATCCTTTTAGAAACGAAATAAAACGAGAGCTGATGCGCCACTGCAGTAAGCACTAGAAAGTTTATGTCTTCCACGTCATGATGTAAATATCGTATACAGGCGACTCCCGATGACTCGCACACTCGCTCAACTGAACCATTTACTACAATTTTAACCTCGGTAACTCGAGCCATCTATAACTCGAACCTTCCGCTAACTCGAAGCAATTTTCAGTTTCCCTTTAACCCTGCACAGTTCTCAGTACCTTGACTTCTCCTGCTGCTTTGCTTTTCACTTTTTTTCCACTACGTAACTAGTACGTTCTGATTTATAAGGTAAGTTAGAAATGTACTGATGTAAATGTACTCGATCGACGTCTCTACAATTAAATTTCGATAAAATGTAGACTGTATGAATACAAGCACAATAAATACCGTTTTCCCCTCATTCTGGTCATTTGTTCCCAACTCCAGATAACTCAAACTACCTTCAACTTGAACCTTGTTCAATTTCCCTTAATTACAGGTTCGAGCTATCGGGGGTTGACTGTATTATGTCGACTGAGAGACTACTGTTGGTGATTGGCTTATTTCACTCCGGCCATCAGCAAAAATCTGTAACTTTACTTATTTATTATTGAAATTAGACCTGCAACGTGTTTGATTGGTGTGAACAACAAATTTCCCTAATTATAATAGGAATCAATGGCGTTTGTACGACTATCATGACGAGAAACTTCACTTCCAATCTTATGAAGTCGACTGAGTTAAAAAAAAATGGCTCTTTTCTTCAATAACTTACGTGTGCTGGTATCTTGGGTAGCTGTCCAGTAACTGTTACTCCACATTGCTTGCTGCCAGCAACTGTAGGACAGTTAGTGGTATTGTTAATCTTCATAAGATTGCCTCCACCGCATGATCTCTGACTCAGTTTCCAAACCGAGCTCAGGCAATGTAGACTTGATACAACTTCCATGCGAGCCAGCAAGCACGCGACAGCAATCTATAGGTAAAGATTAACAAGACAAATAAACGCTTCTAAGTCACCAAAACAGATTCTGCTAACATATTAAACACGATAAACGTACGAGCAGCTGTTTTCAACGTAGGCATATCAGAATCCAGTTACAGAAATATAGTGAAAAGGAGTTTAACAACTTTTTTTAGTGAGAACATTTCATGAAAAGCCTAGGGCATTTAATGCACATAAAGTTTCTCTTTGCGTTGGAATTAATGTTTAAAGCTAAGGCCAAAGGACATTGCAGAAAGAATTTCAAACTACTCTCTTGGGGAAAACATCTTAATAGCAGTATCAAAGTTTTAAGTTTCTCTAAAGTTACTTACTACAAAAATCCCCTTCAACGCCATTTGATGCTCTCTCTTTTCGGTCAGCTCAGATTCCAATGTTGAAATTTTCATGGCTAAGCTTCCTTTTATACCATTTTCACAATACAGGTATACATATATGTGGGATGCATGTAACTGCCCAAGAATTCGCCTCTCTTTGGGGCTCTTCCGAAGCGCTTCTTTTTGGGGCTCTTCCGAAGCGCCTGGAGCAGTTTTGAAACAGTTTGGTGATAATGCACTTATTAATTCAAAATGAAAGTCCGGCTTTTGAAAGAGACATATCCGACGACTGCCGAAACGGAAAACCCAATTTGAAAAAGTGTGGTTCTAAGTTTTCTGGAACTGAGGCTACGTGTGGGTGTGTTCGACGGAAGTTTTGCAGCTTTAACGGCTTGGCTTCAAACTGATTTTAAACGACGTTCTCAGTCTGTGTACACGATAACAGTAACGGGTCTATTGACAAGGTTGACGACTAAACCGATGTAGCGAGCTTATGAAGCTCACTTTTCAAGCTTTAGCTCTTCGTCGATGAATGTTTTTTTTTTTTTTTTTTTTAACTTTTACCAACTTCAAGTTGATACCCTGCTTAACTTTAGAGGCAGTCATTGCAGTGGAACATCCAGAAACAGGTCCGGGACACTGACAAATATTTAAGCTATTTGGTCTCAAACTTTTACGTATTTCCAAATAGTTGAACGATGATTGCCAATTACTTGAACTAAATGAGATGAACATAAAAGCGTCAAACGCATAAAATTAAACTAGTCAAGGATGTGTAAAAAAAGGGTAACGCGAATCCTTGAGCGGTAGTAGATGTCATAACGTTAAAGGAATGCAAAGAAAATAAATTTAAACGCGAACGAACCTACGCCAACTATTACAAAGTATCATTTTTCACCTCTCGCAACAAGCAGGCACTACGACACTGCTTAAAAATTGGCCTGCTACATGTATGTGACGTGGATAGGAGAGGTGAAAACCCTGGCAGCAAATAAAAGCACCTTACACTATTGCCGATGATCATGATTTTGAAGAGCTTGTTGGCGAAAACAGCCCAACTAAAAGAACACCGTACTGACGTCATGAAGAGCTTATCCCACGCGAGCAGAAAATGTTTTAATATGTCTTATACATGTATGCTTTCAACCGGTTTCGCCTTGTTCTCAGAAACATTCGAAAAAAAATGTCTCGGCTTGAAGTCTGAGAAACATCTCTGGTAGCTGCTGAAAGTTTTGTGCTATTGTTCTTTTGCAGTTTTTTGCAGGCAAAAAATAAGACCAGCTTAAGAGCGGAAGCAGTCCTACCTCGTTTCTTTTTTATAACACAGCTTGTTGCCGTGACATTCAGTCTGACCTAGGCCGCTGTGCATTGATAGATAAATGTTCATGGTTGAGAGTCCTTTTAAGTACTTAAGTGAAATCATTTTTATTTGTACCGCACGGAAACTTCCTCTGTGCTTATTTCGCTAAGTGCTATATATTTTCCTTATACAATAACAATAAGTCTTGATAAAATACGAGTGAGAGATCAGGCTTGTTTATTTGGGCTTCCTTTATTTATTGAGCGGCGGGGGTCGTCTTCCCGTTTGTGGTCATGACACAATACCGGGGACCACTGAATAAACATGAAAATAGAAGTTAATTAAGTGTATAAGCATTCTACTCAATACAGGTTATTATCTAGTGACCACAGGTTGCCTGCATGTATACTTTTTAGCTAAAGGAACTCTTTTTGGTTGGTTCTCTCCTGTCGCGACTTTTATATAAACAGTATTCTCTCTAAGAGCATGACATCCGCAGTCAAGAAAGCTTATGTCGTTCACAAATTATTGTTTTAATTTTCGATCTTGTCGTCTTCTGTCGACTAAACTTGGGGCTAGTTCAACACCTGTTTGCTGAAAAGGGAAGTATTTAAAGCGCTAAGGGACCGTTCATTTTTTATAAGGTAGGGGGGGCTGGTGGGATTTGGGGGGGGGGGGCCATGCGAAAAAAAATGGCTTTCGAGGGGGGGCCATCCCAAAAAAGTAAGGGAAAAAGGGGGGGGGGATCACGTGAAATATTTTAGTAAAACTTTAAAATGGCATAATGTTTGAATATCAAAAAAATTGCTATAGAATAAACATAGAAGGCAGGATACAAATTTATTACAAACTTTCCTTCTGCTTTAAAAAAACGTTTAGCGACAAAAAGCATTTGTAGCTACTGAAAAGAAGTATTTAACACTGTTATTTTCGAATGCAACTTTCACTGGCACTCATCTTCATCTCCGCTGTCGTCGAGTTCTTCGTCGCCGCTTGTGCTGCTATGGGAGTCTCTTTCATCAATGCTGCAAGAAGCAGCACTGCTTTCCGTCGGAGTGTACTCTTCAGGGTACATGAAGGTGTAAACATAATCTCTGACTTCCCGCTCAAGGTTGGTGATGATTCTGCTTCTTGCAGCATTGGTGAAATAATTCCCTTCCAAGAGCTGTGCGATGTATGGCCCATCTCTTCTAAATATCGACGTGGCAACATCCTCAACTTTAAGACACTCTACCGGGACGGCCGTTCTAGGAGGGTACACAAGGCATTGTGGAAGATCATTTCCTAGCGGTTTTCCAACACAGATTCCATAAACTCGTTGGACGTTGTTTTCAGTCCGCTTCCTCTTTCTTTCATTTGACTTTCTGCGGTTTTCTTTTTTCCTTCTCCTTTTGTTGATGTGCTGTTTGAGTATGCCTTTGAATATGCTGTTATAATTGCTCTTCTTATTTTCTAGTGCTTCCATGTCCTGCGTGACCTTCGTCAACTTAGCTTCTGTACATTTGATCTGTTCTACATTAAAACTGTGGGCAAATTCTTCGCCCCGCTTTAAAGCAAGCCCATTGGACTGAAAGAGTGTGGAATCGTGTTCCTTTACATCTTTCAATATGACATTCAACTTTTCCACCACTGCTCTGTGTTCTTTGATGGAGAAGTTCAGTTTTCTTCCATCACTGGGCTTCAACTGGTACCCTTGCATGGAAAACTTACTCGCCCTTTCTGAACAGCCATCCGCACCTAGAAAAATTGCTTCTTTTGCTTGTAAGATGTCAAACTGCCTGGATCGTTCAGCTGTAAACCTTTTCTTAAACGACTCGTCGCTTTCGCCATTATTGCGCATTTTGGAATGAGCCTCTTTCATGATGCTCATGTAGTAATGCGCTTTTTCCCCGGTTGGATTAACAATATAAAGAAGAACGAGCATGGAAGTGGCAGGCTGGTTTTATCTGACCCAGAGAGCGTTGCTCTATTTGCAGATAAGTTTATTGTCAAATCGAAGTTTGTGGTGGATTATCTTCAGCATCTTGAAGTGCTGGAATTTAAAAGGAAAAAGAGAGCACAAAAAAAGGCAAAGTTAAGTAGGGAGGAGGATTATCCTTGGACTGAGTTGTGCGAAGATCTAACCAAGCTTAAAAAGCTACGTGTTCCAGAACTAAACAAGTACTCAAACCACCACGGGCTGAAGCAGCATTTGAAAAGCAGCAAGAGTGAGAAAGTAAAGGCAATTGTAAGACATTCATGCTTGCGGCAGAAGAGTCCTCCCAGAGCTGGCCAACCAACACTGAGAAATGCCAGGACATTGACACAAAATGACAACAGGGCAAGTGCTGACAGCAGCGAAACGGATGAAAGTGACAATGATGAGTATGACAGTGATGCCATTGACTCTGGGGGAGAAGATGACTCAAGTGACGTCACTCTTGTTTTCATCAATTCAGATGAGGAAGATGCCAATTAGAGGCCAAATGCCACACGCTCAGGGCGAGCCATAACTAGGAGATCCGAAATTGACTTCTCTTTCTTTTGATTTGTTTTTTAAACAACAGCTCTCTGTCGTATAGAGATTGTAAATATTGTCTTCATAGTGAGCACAATAACGTGAAGTAGGGGGATAAAAGAGAAATATTAAAAAAAGTTGAAATCTAAATATTGTTTGTTCAATTTTTTTTTGGGGGGGGTCATCCCAAAAAATGTCCGCTATAAGGGGGGGGGGCGATGTGAAAAAATTGGTAAGCTGAGGGGGGGTCATGCGATTTTTAAATGGTGCTTCCCAAATCCCACCAGCCCCCCCCCCCTCCCTCATAAAAAATGAACGGTCCCTAAGATACCTCTGTTTATTATACATAGCGACTCCAAATCCATAAGCCTATATCATTTGTACTTGACGCTTAACTTTGCGTAATCGGCTTCTTCCCGGGGATGTGGAGTTGAAAAGAAGGGAAGTAGCCTGCTATTTAACCCCCCAAATCCGACACTGCTCTACCACTGAAAACTATTAATACATTTTTTGTCTTGACTTTTCTTTGCTGATCAAATATACAAAATATGCATTACAACCCACATAACTTGACTTGTAATGGCTATTAGTGGTAATTCTTATGCTACGGTATTAAATTATTTATATACTGACATATTAATTACAGTATCAGCGGAAAAGAGAGGTTAAACATTGTATGTGATTCAATTCATTCTAGAGTAGGAAGTAGTTAATTTGATGCATTCGTGAATAGTCGTCACGACAGCTAGCGGTTCCGCTTTAACTTGACCCTAATGATCTCAAGTAGGAAAACAATTAATTGTTTAAAAACAATCACTTTGAACGAAGAAATTTCTAAAAAAAAATTGAACCTCCGACAGAAAAGTGAAGAAATTAAAAGAAAGATATAATGAAAACAATGTAACTACACAGAACATGAATGACGAGTAAACTATAACGCACATCTTTGTCGAAGACAGCAAAATTTAAAAACAGACGCAGCGGAAACTTCGTTGTTCATTCATGAAAATGACATGTACGTTGGCGGGGAAGTCGAAACACTTACGCCCGATATTGACAAAGAAAATGATTATATTTTCTGAGTCAGTCAAGGTTTGCGCATCTTGGAAAGTTTAATTTAGCCTAAATTTTTTTCGTTTGTCGTTTGTTTTGCAAAGTAGACTAAATCAATCATCTTTGTTGCGCGTAAAATAGGTGACTCGAGTCGCCCAAAACAAAAGATTTCATAATCATATCTATGCAAAAATTTCCTTTTTCAAGAGACTCTTATGCAAAAGATTGTTTATAGAAAAGAAAGTAACTAGTGTGAGAGTTAGTTATGATCTTGGTGTAGGTTCTGAACAAAAGTAAATTGAGTTTTAGATTGAAAGAGAAGCGAAATTTACTTCTAAACTCATGGATTGAGGGTAAAGGGCCTCAGAGGTGTTAGAAATAAAGAGGTCAGCAAAATTTTAATAAAATTGAGAATTCTCCTCAGCACGCATCAATGTGTGGTGAACTCGATACAACCAAAAACAAGCTTAATGTTTTATTATTTTTTTTTGATTTTATGACTGTTCTGTGTATGGTCGCAGGGATGGGCGTTCAGTTTGACAAGTACATGACTGACGGGGACATGGGGGGAGGGGGGGGGGGGGCGGGTTCTGAACACGCAACACCGCAAAAAAAATTAACGATCACCGCAAGAAAAGTCAACGAAACACCGTCACCGCAACACGTATTCTTAGCGCCATGATTCGTTCATCTACACTTAAAATAATACTTTTATACCTCAACAAGTTTCCACAAAATAAACACATCACAACGCTTTTCATTGCGCATATGTTGATACTGCTGATGCCTGTAAATCAGTTTTCTTGCTCTTGTGAAGAAGCCTTGCGTGAAGCTAGGAAGCGGACGAAGAAAAACGAGAGGACTCTTGAGAGATTGCTTTTACCCTAGATCCCTCTCTTCTTTTACTTCGCTCACTTTTCTTAATGTATAAACCCACTGACTGAAACCCTATCTTCACTGAAAGTATTGCTTTCCGGAGCTTGCTACGTTTGCGTTCGATATCCATAATCGAAAAAATAATTGAAAAAATTAAATAGGAGGTGTAGAAAGTCGCAAGACCTTGGAGCGGGTAAAGACCGGTATCAGAATGACCTGTAGACGAAGCCGAATAGCAAAAGGAAAAAAAAAAATAGTAATGTACTCCCTTATATGGGCTATATAGGTATGTGCGGCCCCAACGGGCAGGGTTTTTCAGCCGTTTTAGTCATAGATAGGGTATCGATTTTGGCGATTTTGGTTATAAATACGGTATGGTTTTAGCACTCTAGTCTTTAAGTAGACCTTTGCTTGGAACCATTGCTTTACTTTTACTGACTTTACGACGACACGCCGCGTCCCCCCACCCCGGTCTCACCTGAACAGACTGGGTCTGAGAAATAGACACACATGACGTAGTAGCCTCAATGTCGATATATCGATTGGAGAAGTTCGATTTGCCACTTATCGAAAGCTTATTAACGTGTATGTGACATAATGTCTTCCAAATAGCTGTTTTGGTGGTCAAAGGACATCATTTAAGTCTGGCGATCGGTAACTTGACATGCAGCATTCGAAGAACTGAATGTTTGCGGCAGTTCGCGATTCCAAGAGTGCTGTTAAGCGCTAACACATGGAAACTTGGTTCGCGACTGTGTCAGGCCAAAACAGAGCAGGTCTAAAAGCAGGTCACTTCAAGGGGACAAAAAAGGTATTTTGGCGAGTTACATGACAAGTAGTAGGTACCGGGCCTATGAAAGTGTGAATGTCTTGATTTGGCGGGAAGGTGCATTCCGTGTCACAACAGCATAGTTACCCATAATGCATTGCAAGGTGTATGTGACAATAAAGGCTGCTGTTAGCCAGGAACCAGAAGAAGCAAAGTCAAGACTATAGCATATTTGAGGAAAACAGTGACCCCTTGAATTGCTCTGTCTAAAAGCTTTCCCCAGGATTGAGATAATTATCACAAACAATGCAAAATAGCGACCTACACGAACTCGTTGGCGAGGTGATTTTCGACGTAGCAAAATTCTGAACTTGGAAATTCTGTAGGTTTCTCAAAGTTGAAAATAGGCGAAGAAGGGTTTTCTGCCCATGAGGAAAACAAGTAAAAGACAAAATAACGAACAAATTTTAAACCAAGGTAGCCGGGTTGATGATTAGAATTAACGCTACTGGACTATAGTAAATCTAAGACTTGAGAATGTGGACTGGACTTGGAAATCCGGATCATCAATTTTTCTGCCTCATTTAGTTCACCTTGTCGATGTTTAAATGTGAGTTTCTATAGTTCATTGTGCTTAACCAGTGACCCAAAATCAGCTCCAGAGTGAAATTCTTATTCTGAACCATCTTTCTGGCAGATAATTTTGCACAAACGTACAGACACTGGTGTTTGAGGCTCTTCCAACACACCCCAGCAGAGAACATAAATGTTTCGAAACGCCCATTTTATCAAAAAAGAAAACTACTGTGCTAGGTGTTTTGGAAGGAATCTTATATTTTATCATATCAAGGGTATAAAAGTGATGTTCAGTGTCGGATGACACGTTTTGTGGTCATGACGTCACAAAACACATTTTTGTAAATAAGCTAGTTTGCAAAAGAACTTTTACGCCAATTTGCTGTCGACGTGTTGCTTAGGGAAAGGAAATGCTGATAATATGATACAACATTAACTAACCCGTTTTTAAAAGATTCTATGAATACTTTAATATTGTCACGTGACCTATTTCCTAACATTGCACGGATTTAATGCAAAATAGGCAAAATTTAAAACACGCTATAAAAACGCCTTTGTAAAGAAAAGGAAATTACTAGTCTTACTCACTATCAGTTGCTTTTTCCGCTCAAACAGGGTACAAAGTTTTGAAATAATAACTAGTGACCTAACCAGGCAATGGAGCGGTAACTCTATGGGTGTTGCTTAACAATGTCAAACTATTAGGGGTGCAGCTTTTTAGGCTAAATGATCATATATATATCACTTTATTAGTGAAATGAAGACTTGTTATCGCGTTCACGCACCCAGCATCTTATGCCTGTAGTTTTTCTAACGTATTTATAAACAAATAGTACTGTTTCGTTCTCAAAGTGTAAAATCCTATGTTTTACTACCTTAAATGACGTGAATAACTTCTAGCTGCCAGTTCTTAACTAAAGCAAACATTTTTTATTGCTACTTACCGAAAAAAAAAAACCGTCAACTCCTATTACTTTTCCTTTAAAACAAATATATATTTCTATTTCTCAACTGATATGCTGACCCTAAGATAACCCTAGCCCTAGCCCTAGCCCTCGCCCTACCCCTACCCCTAGCCCTCGTTTTACCCCTAACCCTAAGCCTAACCCTAAAAGCTAACCATAACCTGAAGCCTGACCCTAAGTGAGGTAACCCTTACCCTAACCGTACCTATAAACCTGACCCTATTTTTTTCATCTATTTTGTAAAAAGCTTCCGTAGTTGTAGGAAATGTTCCTTTTCATCAGGGAAATGAATGAGCCTGCAATGGTAAATCAGGTCATATTGGGTGCCTTATTTACCTCACAAGGTCATTAAGCGTCTCCAGCAATGATATTCCTAGACAAAGGGCTGAATTTTCCTTCATTTTATGAAATATTGAGGAATTTTATATTCATTACGCAATAACTCAGAGTGGTCTGACGACATGCAGTATCTTCAGGAGTCGGGAGGGCTGAGAATACCAGAAATGACCAGCAGGCCTTGAAGAGAACCAGAAGGAAGACCAGGGCTGCCTCAATTGTAGCACCATCCTCCTTCGTCTGCGTTATTTGGAACAGAGACTGCCACTCCAGAGTGGGACTCTACAGCCACACGAGACGATGCTCCGCATCGACATAGCGCTACACCATCGTCTCCCGAGACGAACGGCTGCCGACGCAATAACTCAGTGGGGGGCAGTGTAGCAATCACGTGATAGTCATAAATCACAAGAGAGAGCTTTGTTTTACTTAAAATAATATATGGTAAATTTGGCATGGCATTTGCCATTTGCCATTTGTTCTGTGATAGACTAGTGCAAACCCAAAGACCCTACAAACACTCAAAATGTCCACTTAAGGGGGTATGGTACCCTAAAATATGGTGATGTTCATGAAAAATTCAATTTCTTGGAAATAAAAGATTTAAGACCCTTGAGGACTTGTCAAAAAACATTTTGAAACGATCTTGCCGAATTCCCTTCCAGATGAGTGTAAAATTTAAGGAAAGTACACAGTGGTATAAGTTTTTTCACGTAGCAACGGCCATAGCAACGACTGTTTACTATAAGAACGTGACCAAAAATATAGCTTATTTTAACTTATATGAAGGAAAAAAGCTTTTAAGACATGCACAACTCGATTGGTATAATTATTTATGAAAAGCTTTGCCTCAAATTGCCATCACAGGCTCATTCATTTCCCTCATGAATAGGAATATTTCCCACAACTGCGGTAACTTTTTTACAAAATAGAACAACCATTGCATCCCCTCCCCCGAGATCGAATCTGCACCCTCCCCCCCGCTATTTGTGGCTCGTTAAATGCTTAATACTTCGTGTAAGAAACTTAAAGTGCATTTTTCTCAAAAGTTTACTTTTGTACCGACTGACTTCGCGCCAACATTTCTACTTTGCAAGGTTTTTAAGTAGAATTCCCGAAACTTGGGCTCATCAAAGACCAATAGTGTCGTGATGTTATCAGCCAAAAAAATCGTAACATTTTAAGGTCTGTCACGTGACATGAGATGATTTGTCCACTGGGTGTGGTAAAAAATAAGGTTATTTCCAAATAAAGCCTGTAAAAAGCACTGAAAATAAGAGTTAACTGTCAAAACTTAGCTTCATTGCACAGAAGAAAACAGAAACTTACACGATATGCTTATTTGACAGTCAAATATTGTTTTGTGCAAGAGCAGGAAGTGTTGGCGTCAATACTATAAAACACTACCTCAAAACGCTTCAGGTTAATAAGTTGTTTACTATTTGACGTTTTGCTCTGTCTTTGGAGGCCTGTAATCGGCCCGCTGCCCATAGTTAGCTACTCAGAGTGCACATTAGATCGGCTACAAACACCAGCCATATATTAGATGACTTAAATAAAACTTTGAGATATCAACTGTTCAACTTCTTATAGAGTTAACAACTCACAAGTTAACTTACTAGAAGAATCCCTCTGTACTCCATATAGCCGCCTATTTTTTCACCTTGTCAATCCAGATCAATCGTTGTGGGTTAATTTAATTTTCTCTCCTAGAGGCATCTTATTTATACTGTTCGCACGATAAAGATGTTTTGTTTCATGCACTTTATATAACAACCGAGGAATTCATCTTTTTACCACTTCCGAAAGTTCCTGTGCAGTAAATACAAATAGTACGTGATTCTGAACTAACTCGACTGTGTTCAGTTAAACGGTTGGCTAGACAGGATGCAATACATGGAAGAAATACTTGGCACGGGATTGAACAAACGAAGAAGCCAAAATCCCTAATAAAGTGTATCCGTGACCACTTCTTTCACGTTTTGTGAAACCTTGTCACCGCGCTCGGGCCAGGCATTTGAATTAAAGGAGGTTAAATTTAACAAAACCCCTCATACTGAAAGGCTTACAGTCTTATCTTCTCGTGCTTGAAATTCAAACTGTACAGTTTTCGTCTCAGATAGAAACTTATAGAGTGGAACTGGAATTGTTAAGTTCAGAACAGAAAATTCTGGTTTCTTAAGATAGCCAGCCTTAGTAAAATAAAAACCCACACCACTTATCTTTTCAGCACTTTAATCAGCATCTGTAACATTGGAAAAACAAAACCTCACGCATCTTATGCCACGAACATCATTCTTAAAAGAGAGGTTTACTATTTTAATTATCAAAACACAAAACAATTCAGTCTCTGCCGGTTTAGTTGTTGTGACGACATAGGTAAAGCCAGTTATCAGTTTACCTGAAATATGTTTAATGTTCGATTTCACTAACATTTCAACAAAAATATCACTCACTCAAAACAAATCATTGAACAAACAGAGAAATGGTATTTTGAAAGTTTTTTTACCATCGTTGTTATATTTACTTAACAAACTACTTCCGGTTAATTTAAAGAACAAATACAATGATTTAAATACCTAACTGTTGTTGGATAACAAAACTTATACAGATATATATTTTTCGAATTTAAAGAAACATTTCCTATTTTTCACATTGTCAAGGCTAGACACAGTTTGACACTTGCCCGTATATTACCGTTTTTGATCCAAAACTGAGAGTTTGTGATAGTTGATTTCCCAGCCAAGTTTTTATCAACTAAATCTGAACACACAAACTTATCTAATTTGTGTTATGTCGAATTATGTTGCTTTAACACAACACCCTAGCTAAGTGATTATCAAACTTACTCAATCATAAAATCAACAAAATCAACTGTTAATTGCACTTCCCGTGTAATAGAAACAAGAGTGGAAGTTTTAGGGGATTCGCTTACGGCCTGCATGAATTCATCCGGTCCGCCTCCTCCCTTCGTCTCCTCATGTTCCTGATTCTACTTTTGTGTCAGTAAACCAATCAGTAATATATTCTCTACCAAGATTCTTAAAGAGCTTTTTGCAAATAGTACACTCAAAACAGTTGGCTCGTTACACGCCATAAATTAAGTTTTATTCCACCGTCAGGAGTGCAGTAGTGAGAGGGCTCGAGCTACCAGCTGTGCCTCGTGGGTTGGAGTACTTTACAAAGCGTCATAATTGATTTGGGTTGAGTTTGTTGTTGGTTTCCTCCCTTGGTCCGAGTGATTTTATCAGGGGTTTACTCCTTCCACAGTATCGTACAAAATGTTCCTCTGAAATCCCAGTTGGACTGAACTGCTAAAAGTGTACGAATAGTTATACTCTGGATGGGCCACTACTTCTTCTTTTTATATTTACACTTTACATTCCACGTTCTATGGATACGTAATTATAAAGGTCTTTGGAAGTCGTTATATTTTGCCAGCAACAGTTATTATTTTTCAGCTTCAAACTGATTTTAAACAATGTGCCCGATCTTTGTACACTTTAACTATAACGCCCAGCTATTTATCAGTTTGACGATTAACCGCTGCTCAGATCAAAGAGACTAACCGCAAAGGGTCCGATCAAAAAGGCTAACCGCAAAGAGCTTCTTAAGCTAAAAGGTATACATGCGGGCAAACTGCGGTTACAAGATAATAACCTACATCGAGTAAAGATTACTCAAAGAGGTAATGCAACTTTTAATTGTTCCGGCGTGTTTCACGAAGACTGTGCTCCCAATTTTAACGATGCCCAGCTCAAGCGCCGTGGATTTTCTTTTAGACGTGGAAAATGAGCCGTGAAACTCACAGATCCATTTTTTTTGAGATTTAATCACAGTGCTCTTGTGCGGAAGATCGATGGCTCAAAAGTGAGGTCTCCAAAGATGACAAAATGCCCTGTACATGTTTTGATCTTGAATAAAGATCACTGATTCTAATAATACATGACCGCAGGAACATAAATAATAAAAATTAGCATTATTTTGAGTCAGTCATGCTTAATAAGACTTATAAGAGATGTTAAGTGCTAACAGAACCTGAACCATCTCTAGCTGGATCTCTTTTAAAACTAGATCTAGCCTGTTAATGCAACTCCGTTTCAAGTCGCTTTATTCTATAGTCTCCTGTCGTCTCGTAACGCTTCCTCGGCGAGGAGCGTTTCGTGTGACCGCAACGGAAGACTACCCCTGCTCAGTAGATAAAACAAGGCCAAAATAAACAAGCCTGACCTCTCACTCATAATTTATCAAGACTTAGCGTATAAAGAAAACACACAGCACTTAACGAAATATCTCTCAATTATCACGTTTCCTTTTCCTGTTTTGTGAGTGTCTCGACGGTCAACAAGCGACGGAGGAATATATCCGATTCTATAATAGTTAATAGGATTGCATAATGACGTTGAAACTCGTTGAAGCACCCCGCTAAGTGCACCTTCTTCGCTCCACTTTAAAAGTCTTAAAAGGTGGAAACAATCCACCGGCGGTCGGGAAGACACGTTTATGTTCTTGCTATTGGAATCCCAAACTGACCTAACTTTATGGAATGATTTTGCTGGACGATATAGTACGAAAACTATAAAGCTACACAGTTAATTACGGACAGACAGGTACTCAGTAAGTCACAGCGGAAGTTACCGTGCTGACTTTTCTTTAAGAAGCATGGCCCGAGAGGAATGCTCCCTTATATGGGCTATATAGGTATGTGCGGCCCCAAAGGGTAGGCTTTTTCAGCCGTTTTAGTCATAAATAGGATATCGATTTTGGCCCTTTTGGTTATAAATACGGTATGGTTTTAGCACTCTAGTCATTAATTGGCTATAGTTCTTAGAAGAAGCTACTTTTTCATCGTTATCAATAAGAACGTCAACAAAAGTCCTTCATAACTTCAGTTTTAAGGCAACTGGGGCAGCCGCAACTGTCATAAATAGGGTATCGAATTTTTAGCCAAGTCATAAATAGGGTAGGAAAAATCGCAGATTTTGGTCAAAAATAGGGTAAGGGTTATGGGAAGTGGGCCGCACAACCCCGCCCAACTTTTCTGGGAGTACCTCCACCCGGGAGCTATGGAAAACGCGAAACAAATAAAAGAACCATCAAGGACTCTTACTGACAACGAACAGTAATCTACCAATGCACAGCCTAGGTCAAACTGAATGTCACGGTAACAAACTGTGTCTTCGCATCAAGGTAAATCGTCTCCCCAATTCACCTCAATTCGGTGAATAATTGTAAATTATACGAGAGTAAACGAGACGAGTACATCAATTTCTTATACGGCAAGGTGGTCTAGTAGCAAATTTCGTTTTTTGTGTTAGGTTGATTTAAGGATATCGATAACAGGAAGGGGGAAAAAACACAGGAGAGATATACGACTACAGCGTAAAAAACCCGTATAATTCTCTGTACTTTATTAAAACAATTAATTCTGTGCTGGTCTAGTTCATGTAACTACATAGATAAAGCCAGTTATCGCAGTTAGATTTAAATTCAATAACATTTTAACCAAAATATTACTCCGTCAAAACATATTATTAAACAAATGGTAGCCTGCGTAGCTTGGCGGTTTTTCAGCAATTTGAGCGCGTTAAGAGAGCGGCGAGACCGTGATAACGAGCGCCAAAGCCGGCGACGCCGCCAGGAGCCAAATTGCTTAAAAACTTCCTTGAACCGCCAAGCTACACAGGCTAACAAATGGTGGTTTGAAAATTTTTATTCATCTGTTATGTTTACTTTGCAAACTACTTTTAGTTACTTAAATGACAAACAAGTTAAATACAATGAATTAAATACCATGCCGGCTAAGTGTTGTTTGGTAACAAAACTTACGCAGGTATTTTTCGGAAGAGACATTTCCTATCCTTCATATCGTTAACGCTAATCAGAGATAGTCCTCCATGGCAGTGGCCTGTTAGACACTTGGCCACGTAATTACTCGGCCTGTATGTATATCTTGTTGGGTAACTGGTCGTAGCCAGCTCTTCAAACAGGAAATCACTGCCTATATTACCGTGACAGGCCCCTTCCTGTGAATGCAACTGAAAGAGAGTGACAAATCAATATAAACATAATTTACAATCAAGAAGAACACTAACTGTCAGTAAATCACAGAGTTAATTAACTATACAAAAAAAACTGGACTGTGCGCGACATTCATTCATAATTTCCGGCTAATGCACTGTGGCAAAATTAAACAGACTACTGGAGCTACGACAGAACGACACTTGAGCACTTTCCATATCAGGCCCAGCCCACACTATCCCGGAGAAATTTGAAAACGCAGCTTTATTTCAACGGTTTATAGGTCTACCGTGCACACTAATCCGGAGAAATTGTTTACGGAAAACAAAACTCACGACAGTCATGTGATTAACCTTGACCGTTAAATGGTACACACACAAGTGTTTCTACCGTCAATGATTGTTGTGTTCTGAAAGGTCGATCGAGGCCTTAGTCATAATTATATCAAAATACTTCGAATCTGATTGGTTATCAGCACGCTCTCTTTGGAACGGGCAACTTAGCTATCCAATAACAAGGTGTCAAATAGCAACATTTGCGTGGCGTGCGAGCTTTATTTGCTTTTTCTTGAGAATGAACACTTCTCTATCAGTTTCCAAAACTTTTCAGAAATTATTTTCCCCCCGAGAATTTTGTCATCTAAATGGTAAAATCGTAAACAAGCTTGGCTTCGTCTAGATACTTCCACGATTGTTTATGGTTAGATTTATTGGTAACTCTGTCTGAAATCATACTTAAGGTCATTCCCCAGTATTGCATTGCGCATCCCTACTGCGCATAATTTGACGCGTGATTAGAGCGCGCGCATTAAAAAATGACGACTTTTTCTTTACAGCTGGACCTCGCCATAGTGGTAAACCGTCATTTTCTCGCAAACTGGTATGGTGACCTATCATTTTTTTCTGTGTTGTTTTGAATTGAGTAATAAATTTCTCTGTGTAAAATAAATATGGACCAATTCTCAGTGTAGAACAAAAAGCAATCGTCGGAAAGATGAATTTAGCAAGGAATCGTGACTACAATCATGATGGCATTATAAGGATTTATATGGGTATAAACAAGAGCTGTTGCACGTAAACGAACATGGGGACCCCTCATTTTTATTTCAAAATTTAAGTTCCTATAACATAAACAATCAATAGGCAAAGTTCCACAAAAGTCTCAGTACAGGTTCTATTTTAGTGGAATGACCTTAAATGAAACAAATTATCTGAGCCACTTATAGGTCGAATGTTGGGTGTGGTATATATACTTCATTATAAAAGTGATGACAATGACGATGATAATGATAATCATAATAAATGATTTGGCATTTTAAAGCAGTTTAGTTTTGCCGTAGTCCATTGGTACCCAGAGCGGCGTAAATGCATCTAATCACACTATTTTATTTTTAATGGCCAATTCTCGCTATGAGACATGGTACGGAATCATGGCAGTTGTTTCATCCAAACAAATATCCAGGCCAAGATGATAAATGCAACTACCATGATTCTCTGCAGTCGCATCCCATTGTGTTTTAGATTTCTTTTGAACTCACCTCAAAAGCAAGACTAACCCCATTGATGGCCTTCAGTGCGTATTTCTTATTAGAATCGTGTATATCAGTGAACTGAATACAGTACAACCCGGGCTTGTTCTTCTTGTCCGGCTCTTCAATCTTAAATCCTTTAAGAAACGAGATAAAACGAGAGTTGATGCGCCACTGCAGTAAGCACTAGAAAGTTTATGTCTTCCACGTCATGATGTAAATATCGTATACAGTCGACTCCCGATGACTCACACACTCGCTCACTCGAACCATTTACTGCAATTTTAACCTCGTTAACTCGAGCCGTCTACAACTCGAACCTTCCGCTAACTCGAAGAAATTTTCAGTTTCCCTTCAACCCTGCAAAGTTCTCAGTACCTTGACTTCTCCTGCTGCTTTGCTTTTCTCTTTTTTTTCCACTACGTTTCTACGGTACGTTCTGATTTATAAGGTAAGTTAGAAATGTACTGATGTAAATGTACTCGATCGACGTCTCTACAATTAAATTTCAATAAAATGTAGACTGTATGAATAGAAGCACAATAAATACCGTTTTCCCCTCATTCTGGTCATTTGTTCCCAACTCCAGATAACTCAAACTACCTTCAACTTGAACCTTGTTCAATTTCCCTTAATTACAGGTTCGAGCTATCGGGGGTTGACTGTATAATTTCGACTGAGAGACTACTGTTGGTGATTGGCTTATTTCACTCCGGCCATCAGCAAAAATCTGTAACTTTGCTTATTTATTATTGAAATTAGGCCTGCAACGTGTTTGATTGGTGTGAACAACAAATTTCTCTTATTATAATAGGAATCAATGGTGTTTGTACGACTATCATGACGATAAACTTCACTTCGAATCTTATGAAGTCGACTGAGTTTAAAAAAAATGGCTCGTTTCTTCAATAACTTACGTGTGCTGGTATCTTGGGTAGCTGCGCCAGTAACTCTTACTCCACATTGCTTGCTGCCAGCAACTGTAGGACAGTTAGGGGTATTGTTAATCTTCATAAGATTGCCTCCACCGCATGATCTCTGACTCAGTTTCCAAACCGAGCTCAGGCAATGTAGACTTGATACAACTTCCATGCGAGCCAGTAAGCACAGGACAGCAATCTATAGGTAAAGATTAACAAGACAAATAAACACTTCTAAATCACCAAAACAGATTCTGCTAACATATTAAACACGATAAACGTACGAGCAGCTGTTTTCAACGTAGATATATCAGAATCCAGTCACAGAAATATAGTGAAAAGGAGTTTAACAACTTTTTTTAGAGAGAACATTTCATGAAACGTCTAGGGCATTTAATGCTTATAAAGGTTCTCTTTGCGTTGGAATTAATGTTTAAAGTTACGGTCAAAGGATATTGCAGAAAAAAAATTTCAAACTATTCTCTTAGGGAAAACATCTTAATAGCAGTATCAAAGTCTTAAGTTTCTCTAAAGTTACTTACTACAAAAATCCCCTTCAACGCCATTTGATGCTCTCTCTTTTCGGTCAGCTCAGATTCCAATGTTGAAATTTTCATGGCTAAGCTCCCTTTTATACCATTTTCACAATACAGGTATACATATATGTGGGATGCATGTAACTGCCCAAGAATTCGCTTCCCATTGGGGCTCTTCCGAAGCGCTTCTTTTTGGGGCTCTTCCGAAGCGCCTGGAGCAGTTTTGAAACAGTTTAGTGATAACGCACTTATTCATTCAAAATGAAAGTCCTGCTTTTGAAAGAGACATATCCGACGACTGTCGAAACGGAAAACCCAATTTGAAAAAGTGTGCTTTTAAGTTTTCTGGAACTGAGGCTACGTGTGGGTGTGTTGGACGGAAGTTTTGCAGCTTTAACGGCTTGGCTTCAAACTGATTTTAAACGACGTTCTCGGTCTGTGTACACGATAACAGTAACGCGCCTATATGATAAGGTTGACGATTAAACCGATGTAGCGAGCTTATGAAGCTGACTTTTGAAGCTTTAGCTCTTCGTCGATCAATGTTTTTTTTTTTTTTTTTTTTTCAACTTTTACCAGCTTCAAGTTGATACCCTGCTTAACTTTAGAGGCAGTCATTGAAGTGGAACATCCAGAAATAGGTCCGGGACACTGACAAATATTTAAGCTATTTGGTCTCAAACTTTTACGTATTTCCAAATAGTTGAACGATGATTGCCAGTGACTTCAACTAAATGAGATGAACATAAAAACGTTTAACGCACAAAATTAAAGTAGTCAAGGATGTGTAAAAAGAAGGGTAACGCGAATCCTTGAGCGGTAGTAGATGTCGTTACGTTAAAGGAATGCAAAGAAAATAAATTTAAACGCGAACGAACCTACGCCAACTATTACAAAGTATCATTTTTCACCTCTCGCAACAAGCAGGCACTACGACACTGCTTAAAAATTGGCCTGCTACATGTATGTGACGTGGATAGGAGAGGTGAAAACCCTGGCAGCAAATAAAAGCACCTTACACTATTGCCGATGATCATGATTTTGAAGAGCTTGTTGGCGAAAACAGCCCAACTAAAAGAACACCGTACTGACGTCATGAAGAGCTTATCCCACGCGAGCAAAAAATGTTTTAATATGTCTAATACATGTATGCTTTCAACCGGTTTCGCCTTGTTCTCAGAAACATTCGAAAAAAAGTGTCTCGGCTTGAAGTCTGAGAAATATCCCTGGTAGCTGCTGAAAGTTTTGTGCTATTGTTCTTTTGCACTTTTTTGCAGGCAAAAACTAAGAACAGATTAAGAGCGGAAGCAGTCCCACCTCGTTTCTTTTTATGACACAGCTTGTTGCCGTGACATTCAGTCTGACCTAGGCCGCTGTGCATTGATAGATAAATGTTCATGGTTGAGAGTCCTTTTAAGTATTTAAGTGAAATCATTTTTATTTGTATCGCACGGAAACTTCCTCTGTGACTTATTTCGTTAAGTGCTATATGTTTTCCTTATACAATAAGTCTTGATAAAATACGAGTGAGAGATAAGGCTCGTTTATTTGGGCTTCCTTTATTTATTGAGCAGCGGGGCTCGTCTTCCCGTTTGTGGTCATCACACAATACCGCGGACCACTGAATAAATATGAAAATAGAAGTTAATTAATTAATTAAGCAATCTACTCAATACAGGTTATTATCTAGTGACCACAGGTTCCTGCATGTATACTTTTTTAGCTAAAGGAACTCTTTTTGGCTGGTTCCTCTCCTGTCGCGACGTTTATAGAAACAGTATTTTCTCTAAGAGCATGACATCCGCAGTCAAGAAAGCTTATGTCGTTCACAAATTATTGTTTTAATTTTCGATCGTGTCGTCTTCTGTCAGGGGCACCCAACGGATCGTTTCGGTAAATTATCTGTTCGGAAGGTCTTTAATCCCCTTTGATTTTCTCAAGAGAATTGTCACCTCGAACTTTCATGATATGAGAAATTTAATGTCTGTTGTTTTCGGATTGTTAAAAATGTCGTTTTGGGTACGCTAAAAAGGTAAGCTATCATTTTCGGAAAGGCGATAAGACCTAAGGGTTTCGGGGAATGGACAAAAAAGCCCTAATAAATTCGACAATACTCAAGTTCCCCTAGAATAACCGAACAGATAAATTTTTTTTAGCGCAACCTAAAATTAACCTACAGAGCTTTAAAAGTACTCTACGTAGCCTAAAACAGCGTTTAAAAGCATACGAGAGAAAACGGTCGTTGGGTGCCCCTGTTCTGTCGACTAAACTTGGGGCTAGTTCAACACCGGTTTGCTGAAAAGGGACGTATTTAAAGCGCTAAGATACCTCTGTTTATCATACATAGCGACTCCAAATCCTTAAGCCTATAACATTTGTACTTGACGCTTAACTTTGCGTAATCGGCTTCTTCCCGGGGATGTGGAGTTGAAAAGAAGGGAAGTAGCCTGCTATTTAACCCCCCAAATCCGACACTGCTCTACCACTGAAAACTATTAATACATTTTTTGTCTTGACTTTTCTTTGCTGATCAAATATACAAAATATGCATTACAACCCACCTAACTTGACTTGTAATGGCTATTAGGGGTAATTCTTATGCTACGGTATTAAATTATTTATATACTGACATATTAATTACAGTATTAGCGGAAAAGAGAGGTTAAACATTGTATGTGATTCAATTCATTTTAGAATAGGAAGTAGTTAATTTGATGCATTCGTCAATAGTCGTCCTGACAGCTAGCGGTTCCGCTTTAACTTGACCCTAATGATCTCAAGTAGGAAAACAATTAATTGTTTAAAAACAATCACTTAGAACGAAGAAATTTATTTAAAAAATTGAGCCTCCGACAGAAAAGTGAAGAAATTAAAAGAAAGATATAATGAAAACAATGTAACTACACAGAACATGAATGACGAGTAAACTATAACGCACATCTTTGTCGGAAGACAGCAAAATTTAAAAACAGGCGCAGCGGAAACGTCGTTGTTCATTCATGAAAATGACATGTACGTTGGCGGGGAAGTCGAAACACTTACGCCCGATATTGACACAGAAAATGATCATATTTTCTGAGTCAGTCAAGGTTTGTGCATCTTGAAAAGTTTAGCTCATCTTTGTTGCGCATAAAATAGGTGATTCGAGTCGCCCAAGACAAAAGATTTCATAGTCATATCTATGCAAAAATTTCCTTTTCAAGAGACTCTTATGCAAAAGATTGTTTATAGAAAAGAAAGTAACTAGTCTGAGAGTTAGTTATGATCTTGGTTTAGGTTCTGAACAAAAGTAAATTGAATTGTAAATTGAAAGAGAAGCGAAATTTACCTCTAAACTCATGGATTGAGAGTAAAGGACCTCGGAGGTGTTAGAAATAAAGAGGTTTGCAAGACTTTAATAAGGTTGAGAATTCTCCTCATCACGCATCAATGTGTGATGAACTCGATACAACCCAAAACAAGCTTAATGTTTTATTTTTTTATTTTTATTTTATAACTGTTCTGTGTATAGTCGCAGGAATAGGCGTTCAGTTTGACAAGTACATGACTGAGGGGGACATGGGGGGGGGGGGGGGGGGGGTTCTGAACACCGCAACACCGCAAGAAAAGTGAACGAAACACCGTCACCGCAACACCTATTTTTAGCGCTATGATTCGTTCATCTACACTTAAAATAATACTTTTATACCTCAACAATTTTCCACAAAATAAACTCATCACAACGCTTTTCATTGTGCATATGTTGATACTACTGATGCCTGTAAATCAGTTTTCTTGCTCTTGTGAAGAAACCTTGCGCGAAGCTAGGAAGCGGACGAAGAAAAAAGAGAGGACCCTTGAAAGATGGCCTTTACCCCAGATCCCTCTCTTCTTTTACTTCGCTCACTTTTCTTGGTGTATAAACCCGCTGACTGAAGCCCTATCTTCACTGAAAGTATTGCTTTCCGGAGCTTGCTACGTTTGCGTTCGATATTGATAATCGAAAAAATAATTGAAAAAATAGGAGGTGTAGAAAGTCGCAGGACCTTGGAGCGGGTAAAGACTGGTATCAGAATGACCTGGAGACGAAGCCGAATAGCAAAAGGAAAAAAATAGTAGACGTGTGTAATTTACAAAGTTTTCTTTAATAGCTTAGAAAGCCTTCTTTCTTCCCTGCCGACGCGACGTCTGAATATATTTTGTGGCCGGTAGTTTTTGCCACCTTTTCCTTTCTTCGAAGAAAAAAGCTGCGCAGTCAGTAATACATTATATTCGGCCTTGGCGTTTCCAGAATTTCCAGGATTGTTTCTGTCCTCGCTCCTCCACGTGTCTACCGAACACTGAGCTCCGGGTGGCAGAGGTCGAGTTACTTGTCAAGTTACGTATAAATGAAAACGGCTTTGGATTGGCAGCCGAGGCATATTGAAGATTGACTGGAAATTGGTCTGTATTTTGTTACAAATTATTATGCATCAGTCAATTCTAGCAGTGCGCATCCCCCCCCCCCACCCCCGGGGAACCGCGGGGCATTTGCTCACGTTGTCAGTCCCGGGGGTGGGGCATTCGCAATTTTATCGCGGCCCGGGGGCTGGGCATTTGCGTACCCCTAGGCGATCGCCGGACATATGACGCACGTGTTTTCGAAAGTGCCATGGATGAGTTCAGCGGAAAAGCCGAGGCGTTTGTGGAGCAATGGCTTGTCCGTCAGGGTCTAGAGAAAGTTGTCGATGTTTTTAAAGGTATGTTTATGCCATTTTTGTGGATGGAAGGGTCCAGCTTTGTTACGTGCTTTTGACACTGTTGAACAAAATAATCTAGGTTTAAATTTTTTGGTTATTGATTCAACGAACTGTTTATAATCAAGTATTGAAATAAAATATTAAAGTTGTGAGATTTCTAAAACAATGATACTTGTTTTATTGTAAACATTGTTAACGGGATTGTCGTTATTCTAGTCGAAATATTCAAAACAAATGGTTTTTATGTAACAAAATATTTAATGTTAAAATCAAAATATAAAGAAATAAATATAATCAGAATCAACTAACACGTACTGTTGTCCTAGAAGTCTTACCACTGCATTAACATACTGAGCAGTTGAACGTTTTATTCACTGATTAACAAAAAAAAACTCCAGAGGTGTTGGAAGGCGACGATCCCGGGGCAGGGCATTTGCCCTCATTATTCGTCCCCACCCCGGGGCATTTAGACAGCTTATGTGTCCCCACCCCGGAAAATTTTCCCATTTTTTAAAAAAAAAATGCTAATGCCCGGGGGTTAGCCCCCGGGGGGGGGGGGGTGGACACTGCTGGAATTGACTGATGCATTAACCTCAATGATACGTGTTTGCATAAATTAGCATCGAAAACGAAGTTTACATGCTAAATTTAGGTCAAATTTAGGTTTGAGAGAGGTAAATCAAAAAAACCCAGCACCGCAAACAATTTCATTTCACCGAACACCGCAGCGTGAAAAACACAAACATTGGACACCGTAGGGTTTGAGATCACCGCAACACCGCAAGTTGAGATTTTATTCACCGTATCACCGCAATAAATAAAAAACATCAACACCGCAACACCTTAAATTCCCATTCCCCCTCATGACTTAATACTTAAGTCAAGATCAGACTCTGTCACTTCAAGGAAAAAAAAATACCGGCCACTCTTAGCCGAGTCATATCATGTTTGCGAGATGTTTGTTTACTTATTTAAGCAGTGTTTTCGTCGAACAGCAATCAAGTCCAACTTAAGTGCTTATTTAATTTATTTAAAGATTTATTTGAGAAATAAAAGTGTTCTGTGTTTGACCCTTCTGTTCCCTGACCAGGTTAAATTAAACCTGTTTTGGTTGTTATGTGGCTCTGGGTTTTATCAGAGATCTCAGTGAAACTCTTAAAATAGAGAAACGTGTTTACAAACATCGCGAGAGCATAAAATAAGGCCCGGGTCAAACGCATTAGCCGAACCCAATTCAACCAATTGGGCTCATGTGAAGTTCTGCGTTTGACCCCATTAAGTTCGACTGATTTTATTTGGAGCGGCTGAGGCGTTCTTCACGCCTGGCCAGCCGTGAACAACGCCTGAAGACCGACTTTGGGTCAAACGCCGATCTTCACATGAGCCGAACCAAACGCATAATCGAAGGTCTAAAGGCACCATTTTGACTTTACCTTGAAAAACAACTGACCAACAAGACCGCTTTTGTTATTTGTTTGGTGTAGCAGTTTTGTTCGACTGAATTAAGTTCGACGTTTAACTCAAACAGGCGTTCTTGTAGTTATTTGAGTCGACCCAAACTGTCATTAGGTTCGGCTCATGTGAAGTACGGCGTTTGACCCAGGCCTAACGGTTTGGTGAAGTTATTCACAATTAATTTCTTGTTGACACTCTGTGAAGGTACATATTGTAAACCTTATAGAAAAAACTACGTCATTGAAACTAATGCTTTTAATTCAAAACCGAAACTACAATGACACCTTGGTTATGTTCGTTCTTTGTTTTAGTGGAGCATTTAGATGGGATGAGAAAAGAGACAAAATTCTGTTGGGTGAAGTAAGGCAAAAGGGGTCTTGTATAAAAAGGATTGGAAGCAAGGAAGCAGGCCAAAAGTGGTCAGAGATTGCAGCTGCAATAAACACCCATGCTGACTTTGCTGTAATGCCAAGGGATCAAAGACCAGTGAGAGAGGGGTTCAATAAGCTTCTCAGTGATTTCAATGCTAAAATGCAGAAGGAGGAGAAAGCGAGTGGAATTAGTCCTGATGACTTAAGCGAAGAGGACCTGATTCTGGAAGGAATTCAAGAAGTCATTGCCTCCAACGCCATCGCTCCATGTGCCCCCAATGACAAAGGAATTTCAGAGAGAACGACCTAAAGCATTGACCACTAGCAACAGAGTAATGACATCTTGGGGAAAGGGCACAGCTGCAGATGGTAATGAGGAGGAATGCATCAGTTTGATGAATGGAGACAACAACCCTGCTGGGGTTAATTTGCCACGATTGTGGCTTTTATTCTTACGTAGCGTTAACACTTATCCTGTCACTTCATGGAGTAATGACAGCAATAGCCACCATTCATCAAAGGTGGGGACAACTACAACGCTAATTGCATAAATGTGAACTAGATATATACCTTAATCAAAAATTAAGAGTAGCGCTAATGTTAAGGAGGTGAACAAGAAGGGGCAGAGGAGGGTTAAATCTTTTGACAGATACGCATTTTCACCCTTGGTTGAGAACTTTATTAAAACAATTTATGTTTGCATTAAATAATGTGCTGGTGATCATTTCAAATAAGGGGCTTTACCCACACAACTGAATATACAATAGGCTCCAGTCACTAATAACCACTGGCACACTTAACCTCTACTTTATTTACATTTTTTTTTTTTTTTTTTTTTTTTGGGTAAAACTGGCTATTAGGATTTCGTGATTAATTACTTCTCAAACTCATTAATAATTCATCAAGTAAAAACAAAGAAAATCACAACCGTGAAGGAGGTTTGGATACCAGGTCTTAATTAGCATAGATTTTGACGATTTTACTTCTCCTTTCACTCCTTAGTTTTTGTTTCGATTGAGAAGATATATCAAACACTCAAGACTGTGTTTTATCGGCTATCCAAACATCTCGAATTTCGTCAATAATACTCCGCTGCCCGTCATATTTTCAACTCTCTTCTCGGTGTTTGGATATCCCGATGAAACACAGTCTCTCTTGTATGGTATATTACATGAAATTTAGTTTGACGGATTTCAAACATCCACTTCACTGACTGTCAAATGGTTGTACAAAAAATGCCTTAAATGCCTTAAAACTCATTACAAATGTTTATGCAAAGTAGCTTTCAATAGCAGGTGGATCTAACTGAAAATTTTCTGATGTAGTGTTTCCATATAAGCAAGTCATTGCATTTCTCTACAGAGCACGGACTATGTGAAACTGCACTACGCGGTTGAAGTTTGTAGCCTCGCAACAAACAACTCTTAGGCCTGGGTCAAACGCCGTACTTCACATGAGCCGAACCCAATGACAGTTTGGGTCGACTCAAATAATCAAAAGAACGCCTCTTTGAGTCAAACGTCGAATTTAATTCAGTCGAACCGATCTGCTACACCAAATAAATAACAAAAGCGGTCTTGTTCAGTGGTTTTTCAAGGTAAGGTCAAAATGACGCATTTAGACCTTTGATTATGCGTTTGGTTCGACTCATGTGAAGATCGGGGTTTGACCCAAAGTCGGTCTTCAAGCGTTATTCTCGGCTGGCCAGGCGTAAAGAACGCCTCAGCCGCTCCAAATAAAATCAGGGTCGAGCGCCGAGCTTCACATGAGCCTAATTGGTTGAATTGGGTTCAGCTCATGTGAAGTACGGCATTTGACGTGGACCTACGTGCGTAGGTCTTCCATGAAGGCTTTGTTATCTTTCAACAATCTCGGCTCTCTCTCCAGTTTCTTTTCAACCAGTTTGCGCGCTGCATATCCTGAGACATGTTGTTTGGTACTGAGGCCTGACGATTTTTGAATGGTAACTGAGATTTGATAGTGTCCATTTTTTAACTCCACTGTTTCTTCGGCGTTTTGCATAAAACGACATTTGTCTTGAGACATCTCTGTCTTATCGTCAACGATATAGAATCGGTGAAGTCAGGATTGTAGAAGTCCTCTACCATCAGTTGGAGCTGAAGAACGACTTTGGCGAAGAAGCCTGATTCCTGGAGGCATCAACTAGCATCCCGTCCAGGGGGAGTAGAAATACTCCTAGCCGCTTCATGCTACAGAAACCGGGATAAGCTCCGGCAGCCTTGAACCAGTCGGCTGCAAGGCTTCACGAACACACACTAACATTACTCACAAAGCTAATTACAAAAAATATCAAGCAATACTCAGGTTAAACACTACTGAGCTTACTCTGGGCAATTTTGATAACTGAATCATGATTACTTGATGCTGATTGGCTGAACGCGCCTGCAGTAAGTTGCTTTCCGGCTTCAAACGAATTTTGAAAAGGAATTTCAGAAACGTATCGCTTCTGAGTTTGATCTAAACGCGTTTATTTCATTCCAACGCGAAACAAAGTCGACATGCAACAAAGCGCATTTTTCAAATTGCCCTCGTTCGCGACGAGGGCAAAAGGAACATTCAAATTGAACTTTAGTACAAACTCATGCCATTTCAAAAAGTTGTGATTTTGGTTTAATATGCCGCTTATCTCGGTATTGCCGGCGTCATACCAATTTTGTTCAAAAAACAGGTTTTTTCTTGCAAGAATTTTCCTGTTATTCCACACCTTTGGTTTTTAGGATTTGTTTTGGAATCGATGCCCGCTGAGATTTTGAACTCGCACCAATAATATAACATTTTTTTTTATAAAATGTGGGAAGCTTTTCATCAAGGTCTGGTATACTTGTTGCAAAGTTGCATTTTGTTAGGAAGGCAAGACTACCATGTTTGTGCGAGAGCTGGTTGGGGATTATTTTCCAGGAGGCTTGTGACTCGTCTTGAATTCTTTTGACCCAGGCTATTTTGAGCGCTCTTTCTATGATATTAATATCACACTTTTTCAATCTGCCATCTTTCTTTTCTCCAATTATAGTGTTTTTTTAATTTTATTTTAGGGGGCTTCCCTACCCAAATAAAATTGAAAACTAACTTATTTACTTCTTGTACGTAGTCATCTGGAACAGGGAGCAGCTAAGTAAATTAATTTAGATGTCCCAAGTGTAATGACTATGTTTTTCTTTCCATAAAGAGTTAGACTTCTTCGTTGCCAAGTGTTCAGCGTTTTCTCGAGGTTAAGTATTTTTTCACCGAAGTTCAGCCTAATAGCACTTGCTTGGATGTAAGAAAAGAAGACACCAAGAACGTTGATAGCCCGGGGGGTTACTTTGGGAGTTTCTGGGTGGGGATGTGCCGCTGGGACCCTGGAACCCTTAGCCTATACCAGAGCTAGTTCAGCTGAATTTTGCTACCCTATACTAGAGTAAACTCCCTAAATCTCCCCATCTATCGACACTGTTGAGGCTGATTTGCGTAAATTTAAACTTGCCGATTTGATTTTTTTATATTTTTGAGTGGCAATTCCTGGTTTCCTTAGTCTAGATAAAATCTTCAACCAACTAGTCAGTTTTGTCAAAAATTATACCCTATTCTAGACCCAAACACTCTGATTTATATACCCTATCCTAGAGTAAACTGCTTGAAAACCATACCCTTCACAGCGGCACATACCTATATAGCCCATATATGGCTGCCCTCCCCAGGGGTTGATAGGTTCTTTTGGCCAATTAAAACCAAATGGTTCATCTGCTCTATTATCTGTTGTTATGACGCAATTTATCATCAATAAGAGGACAAACGCATAAAAAACTGACGTCAAAGCTAGAATTAAAAATGAACTTTTACTAAGTATGCTGGACAAAAAAAAATGCCTTTCTTCAGATACACAAGATTATTCATAAACTGACATCTCTTAAGTAATTAAATCAATGTCTTCTGTCATTATTCTCCCCTGATTTTATTTTAGTAGTCTTAAAGTACAGAAACGATAATAATATTAACTCATTAATTACATCTTTAATCTTAAATTAATTATAAACAATTATTGGATGAGGTTTTTGTGATATCCAGAATAATCAAGGTCGAGGTAGGGGTTATCAGCCGAAGCCGAAGGCTAAGGCTGATAACCCTTACCGAGACCTTGATTATTCTGGATATCACAAAAACCGAATCTAATAATTGTTTTATTATACAATGAACGAAAAAAATGGAAGTCACGTGTTTGCTTCTGCACTGACGCCAAGCAAGTGAACACAAAGCGCGCGAACTTGACATGATTACCCGTGACCTTAAGTGTCCTTGACATGATTATTGTATAATCTGCAGCTAGATGACGTCACAGGCGCTGATTTCGAGAATGCAATCTTTTGCAACTCAAAGTTTGAGGCTTTTATGTAAAAGTTAACCAGTTGTTGATGTTATTATGTGACAGGCTCAGTCATTACTGCAGTAAACCATCTTAGCACTACACAGTACAAGTTCACTTGACATGTGTAAACGGTGCCGAGCTCAGAGAGTTAAAGTGCACCTAGCTCCAATTTTTTTTTTTTTCGCTAAAACAAATCTACTTGTTATTTGAAATACTTTTGCGAAAAAAATTTTGGATTCGGTTTAATCCTCGATTTTCTGTGCCCCGACGAAATCTCGAAAATTGAACCAAAACGCCGCCATTTTGTTTCGCGACCGAGTTTGAGGAGAATGGGTCCAGTGGCTATTGCGACGTCTACCCAGGAAGGTTGAATATCTCACGTCCTCTTATTTCCTTCAGGATGGTGCAACAGATATTTGAAAAGTGCTCAGAGACGCCTTCCATAAGGGCTATCGGCTGTTGCAATAATATCCCAGATTTAACGAAAGATATACTGTACAATTTACTCGCGACTAACGGTCCATGGTACACGACGTAAAGACGTGAACGAAGGGTTGATTTTGTCGAACCGAAACAAGCGGAGTGAGTCTGTGAGAACCATTGAAGAACTCTCACTGGAATTACTTCCGCAGACGTCCAAACGCTATTTTCAAAATTTTACGCTTAAAGCCAACCAGCAATTTTTCCATTTTGTTGAACAAATACAGAGAGCTGACTGAGGCGATATTGTGTTTGGTCCCCGGGTAGACGTCATCAGCAACTACCGCCCAGACTCCCTAAACGCGGTCGCGTAAGAATTCAAGCGCGACTTTGAAAGGGCATATAAAATCGAGGATTTAACCAAATTCAAAACTTTTTTCGCCCAAATGCTTCGAATAACAAGTGGATTCGTTTTAATGAAAAAAAAAAAAAAAAAAAAAAAATGGGTTAGGTGCACTTTAAACTCACATGGGACAAGGCACAACATACTGCATAAAATAAACCTAAATGAAGAGAGATTGTTGTTGTGTTGTCTCATGAGGCCTAAGAGCTAAATAAAGAATTATTATTAGAGGATAAAGTTACTAAGTAAACAGTATTCTGCAACAAATTTCCCACTTACAATTTGCAACGACTTGACTAAATTGATGTCAGAAATAAAAAAAAATCTATGTTCCTTAATTCACTCATTTCCACACCTATATCAGGTTCAAGTGATTGCCTTCTCGCTCGTCGCAATTTAACTCCCAGATACTGGCATTTAAAAACAACACTCCAACCGAATGGAACCAAACTAAGCATAAGCTCACAAATATGCATTGCGGACCTATTTTTGTCAATCGATAGCAACCGAGTAGAAACATTTTCGGTGAGTTCGATTGTTATTGATTGGAAATATCGAGCGATAGCAATTGGCGATTGATATCGATTGAATCGATGGATTTCCGATATCGATTTTTATCGATCAAGGACTACGCCTGCTTGTTTAGTTTCACTCTCTCGTAGGAACCTCTTCGCACCACATCGTGGAGGCGAGGAACTTCAATCGTCCATCTGGACCTGTCATGAGGATGACGCGTCACGCTTCGGTCCTGCGATTAAAGGTTAGTTCTAGTCACAAACTAAGCGACTTTAAGGATTTGCCGACAAAAGTAGTGGAGCAGGAACAGGTGGCTCAACAACCGGGACGTTTCGGTTTCCACGTACAGCGGACAACAATAAAACATTGATCAACCTCTTACCTTAAAACTTAAAAATGCTATATAGGTGCGTAAAACACAGCGGTCAAACGTCTGCGCATGTGCGAGCTATGGAGCAACTAAAGGCGGCCAAAACATTTTCATAACCTTGTTCTTTTCGTGGGTCATCGGCATCCTATAAATGACATTGTTCTCGTTATTTATATATTTGTTTGTGTTTTAGCTTTTACAACGAGAGCTAACAGAAATAAGAGTTAAAAATTGTTCCACCTTCTGCTTGTTGCAGGTCTTTCCTTTCCGCGGTATGTATTTTCCGCGCTTCTTGAATTGTTTGCCCGCCTCGACTTTGCATTTAGTGTACCAGTTTGTCCCCGGGTTTGTAGTTTGGAAAAGATTTTCCCACCTGGTCAAAGACCTGGTACAGGTGGTTTGGGATTGGTATTTTGGCCAGCTATGCCTCATGACGATGGACAGGAACATCGTTTGTAGTTCGATTCATCTCGTTCCTGTGCTTCCGACAAATCCAGGATCCAGACGGAATCCTCCTAGACCTTCACAAAATTTTTCCAGCTCGCCTGAGCGAAGCCGAATCACTTCAATTGTCTTTTTCTTCTCCAGTTTTTTCTTCTTTTACACACCGCTTGTCGTCCGTTTCCGGCGTCACGCATCGTATGATTAATAAAAACAAACAAAAATATACTACGCCGTCGGCTCGTAGCATGACACGGGTTTTCAAGACTTATAAACGTTTTTGGTAACGCTTAAAACAAAATGGTAAATTAACAGAAAACCGGTAACTTAATTAACTTTGTGGCTGAAAAGTCTTAAGTATTCCTTTTACCTACTTTCTTTTCCTTTTACAGATTTCTATGAACTTTTCAATTTTTTTTCGTAAATTTTGCGTGACACCAGTTGTTTCCCATGTTTTCATTTAAATGTTTGCGTGGGAAATTGGCGCGCGGCGGCCAAAAATATATCCATTCGCGCATGCCCGAGTTTGACCGCTGTGTTGGTACGTAACGACGTCGGAACATGGACTTGTATTTCTTTCAGAACCAACAAGTATATAGCGTTACAGTAGCAAAGGAAAAAACATAGAAAAGGAAAGAGACCGTAAATCTAAGCAATGTTTAACGTCCTTAAGTCCTGTAAGCGAGACATAAAGACAATTTGTTAGTTTGAAGCTACGAAGGAAAAGAACACTAAAAAAGGTGGCTATGTTTACAGATGATTTCCAATCCGTACTGCGCAGTCTCGGCACCTTAATGTTTATAGCGGAGCTCCTGCGCGCCGAAGGCGCGCGAGCGGAGCCCCATACCTTAGAAAATTTGGTAACCTTTGGTCACGTGACTGTCCGTGCGTACGTACGTACGTCCGTCCGTCCTTACGCCTATGCTTTGAAAACTAAGAGAGTAGCACCATTACCATAGCTACATCTTTGATTTTGGGCGTCCACGCTATTGTTAATTGACAGCTGTCACAACAAGCTATCCGCTGACCAGTATCATGTGACTACATCACGGGCTCAGGTTTAGAGCTCGTCGAGATTGTGTGTTTTCTAAAGTTGACCGCTGACCAGTTACTGGTTAGATTGGATCACGGGCTCAAGTCACGTTATTTCTTTGGGGGAGAAGGAAGGAGTACTCGCAAATGTAAAACTTTCGGCGCAAATTAACCCCCGGCGCGTTGTTGACTTTTCTTCTGACATATTCTTTGTACAATCGTCTCTTCGAAAGTCCCTGATACATTGCGTACGTAATTTCTACAATCTTGGTTAGGCTTGTTGGGTATAGTTTGCTAGACGTCATCTTTAAAGTTCTGCTAGTAAAGAAAATTAATGTAAATCTTTATTTCTACAGGGTGCCCATTCAGCTTCAAGGGTGGTATCCATAGGGGCCTTGTAGATATAAAATTAATTAAATATCTATTTATAGCATTAATTAAATTGTACTGTATATTAGAAATATAAGAATGTAAGAATACTATGCTATGCTTATGCTACTAATTTATTATCCTCTCTTTCATACCAGATCATCTCTAGGATAGTTGAAGTAAAGCGTTGTTCAGTGCCGGAGTTGTCACGTTTGACAGTTACGTGATCGTAACTGAACGTTACTTCACTCTTACATAGTTCATAAACTACACACCGCCTATTTCTTAATTTCACATCTTTTGATAGGAAAGTGCATTCCTTGAGAAGAATGCAAAAAGGAGGGGGACATGGGGGGGGGGGGGGGGTTTCTGAACACCGCAACACCGAAAAAAAAAAATTAACGAACACCGCATCACCGCAAGAAAAGTCAACGAAACACCGTCACCGCAACACGTATTTTTAGCGCCATGATTCGAGTGTACACTTACCGTAATACTTTATACCTCAACAATTTTCCACAAAATAAGCACATCACAACCCTTTTCATTGCGCATATGTCGATACTGCTGATGCCTGTAAATCAGTTTTCTTGCTCTTGTGAAGAAATCTTGCGCGAAGCTAGGAAGCGGACGAAGAAAAGAGAGAGGAGCCTCGAGAGATGGCCTTTATCCCAGATCCCTCTCTTCTTTTACTTCGCTCACTTTTCTTGGTGTATAAACTCACGGACTGAACCCCTATCTGGACTGAAAGTGTTGCTTTCCGGAGCTAGCTGCGTTTGCGTTCGATATCGATAATCGTTTGAAAAAAATAGCTAGAAGGTCAAGCGAAGCGGGTATAGACCGGTATCAGAATGACCTCTAGACGAAGTCGAATAGCAAAAGGAGAAAAAATAGTAAACGTGTGTAAGTTACAAAGCTTCCTTAGCTTAGAAAGCCTTCTTTCTTCCCTGCCGACACGACATCTGAATATATTTTGTGGCCGGTAGTTTTGGCCGTCTTTTCCTTTTTTCGTAGGAAAAAGCTGGGCAGTCAATAATACATTATATTCGGCCTCGGCGTTTCCAGAATTTCCAGGATTGTTTCTGTCCTCGCTCCTCCACGTGTCTACCGAACAGTGAGCTCTGGGTGGCAGAAGTCGAGTTACTTGTCAAGTTACGTGTAAATGAAAACAGCTCCGGATTGGCAGCCGAAGCATATTGAAGGTTGACTAGAAAGTGATGGTCTGTATTTTGTTACAAATTATTAACCTCAATGGTACTTGTTTGTCATAAATTAGCATGGATTAACGAAGTTTGGTCAAATTTAGGTTTGAGAAAGGTAAATCAAAACACCACAGCACCGCAAACTATTTCATTTCGCCGAACACCGCAGCGTGAAAAACAGAAACAACGCACACCATGGGGTTTGAGATCACCGCAACACCGCAAGTTGAGATTTTTTATTCACCGCATCACCGCATTAAAAAAACATCAACACCGCAACACCGCAAATCCCCATGTCCCCCTCAAAAAGGTAACTCATGAAAAAGTGAATGTATCTGAAAACAAAAGAACGAAAGTTTGAGTCAGCTAGACGTTGTTTACATTTTTCTTAATCAGCATACGACTTTCGTTAGCGAAGGTAGAATGCTCCAGATTAATCACAACCGTCCCAAGTTCACGTCTCGAGAAAGCGTTCGGGCTATCTTTGCCATCACTGTTATCGTCTTATGAACGGAATACAGTGATGGCAAAGAAAGCCCAAATCGGCAGAGATCACAAAAAATCACAACGGACACACAAGAAATGAGTAAGTTTTATTAATCTTACGTGTAAAATGTTCATAATTGACCGTATTTCGTTCCCAATACATTCCCTTATAAATTGTTCAAATTTTCAACGGCTCCTCGCGTGACGTAACGCTGCGTCAGTTCAGAATCACTAAGCATCATACCGCCCTGGACTCACACAACGTACACTTAACGCTTTCATGAATAAACTCGCAGTACGTGTCTGAGAATTCATTTATTTTTAGCTTTTCTCGAGACGTGAGCTTGGGACGCCGGTGGATTAATTGACTGCAAATCTGGTATTCTTTTAGCTCGATGAAAAACTGAAACACTCATGATGCTAATGTAGCAAATATAATTGGGTTTGTTGAGGCTTGAAATTATACATTCTCCATTATACGCATGTACAAAATGTCACCCACGATCAACGCATTATTTCAGGCCTGAACGGGATCCCAACCCATCACCTCTGCGATACCGGTGGAGTGCTCTACCAACTGAGCTATCAAGCCAACTGTGCTGGTGATATTGTGAAGAATACATGTGAATACACCCGGCATAGTCAATCGAATCCAATCGAACTGTATTTCAATCGAACTCAAACGACCTAAATCGAACTCAATCCATGGATTGAGTTCCATTGAGTTCGGCAATCGAACCAAATCGAAATCACACAAAAATAATTGGACAATCGAACTAAATCGAACTTTTAATTTCTAAAGTCATGATATTGGATTTGTGAGCGTTCTAAATCGGGTTTTGACGCCGTTTTGAATGGCATTATTCAACAGTTTTGTTAACTTTCAATTCGTTTCTAAGTATAGTTTGTACGTGATGATAGATTGACCTAAATTAAAGAAGCATGACCTTGCGCCTTTTATCAGAGCTAAACGTAGAAAGAAAACATTTCATGCTAAATTCCTCAATACTGAGCGCCAGAAGGCACAATCAATACCTCCTGCTGAGAAATATAACCGATCTTATAATGATCTTAAGTATGAAACACTGTTTGTTTAGTAGCACTCTGTCATAGGAACACTTCGTGGAGGCGACAAACTTCAATTGCATCCATCAGAGCTATCATCACGATGTCAGACCTTTGGTCCTGCGATTAAAATGCAGTTCTTAAGAAAAACAAGTGACTTTGGCGATTTGCCGACAAAAGTAGCGGAACAGGAACTGGTGGCTCAACAACCGGGAGATTTCGGTTTCCTTGAACATTCCACAACAATAAAACATCGATCAACCTCTTCCCTTAGAACTTAAATCGCTATATGGAACATGGAGTTGTACTTCAACCAGAATTAAGATGCCCTGCGCCTAAGAAACGACCGATGATTTCCGGCTAAAAAATGAAATCGGCCGATTTTTATCTCCCAAGTAGAGGTTACCGAATACTATTTAAAAATGAATTTCTTTTGTTTCAGTTTCGCTTTAAACCAAAAACATTGAGCCGCAAACTTTTTCCGTCTGATAGCAGCAAAATCAGGCCGAAAATAAGCCCCCGCAAAAAACTGTTCAGAAATTACTATCGCAAAGCAAAATAATGAGAAAACTACACAGTGTTGAAGAAAAAGGCCTTTTAATGCAATATCATTCGATAAACATCAAAAAACTGCCGAAGCGATTAAAAAATAAAGTTTCAAATATTGCATACTAAATTAGATGGAGCGTTGGAGCTGATTTTAAAATAATTATTTCTCAAAAGTTCAACGCTTTTGAAAGCAATCGCAGTGATGAATTAGACATTGGAGGGATATACATCACGTTTCTGGAAAAACATTTTTCGGCCAAAGTATATTGACCTTGTACAAAGCGTTCAAAGTTACCGTGTTTACCGTTGTCCTGCTACTTCGGCGAAGTAGCAGGACAACGGTAAACATACGGTATACGGCAGGACAACGGTAAACGGTAACGCCACTTTAAACCTTGCTAGGCATTCAAAGACCATCCTGAGTAGAAGGATGTAGAATTGAAAGAGAAAGGAAGATGAAAAATACGCAGAAAAAGAGAATAATTCGAAATTACCATCTGCTAACGAAAGTTGAATCTGGAAAATGTCGTCGCGTGACAGCGGCCATTGACGTCATTTGTCACGTCAAGTCGCAAGAGCGTGGGAAAACGAGTCTGCAATGTCCTTCGGGCGGTCAGCGGCTGGGGATCCAGTCATGACCCCATAACTCAGATCACGCTGCGGCCAAAACGGTGTGGCGGTTGGGGAAGTTTTCTTTTTGAGTGACCATCATTTGTGAAAAATAACATAACAATGTTCCACTAAACGTTTTCTGGCCGTGAAAAATTGTTTTCCTATTTGTACATTCGTTTGGATTCCGCCGCTATTTATACAAATGACGTCAATGGCCGCTGTCACGCGACGACATTTTCCAGATTCAACTTTCGTTAGCAGATGGTAATTTCGAGTTATTTTCTTTTTCTGCGTATTTTTCATCTTCCTTTCTCTTTTAATTCTACGTCCTTCTACTTAGGATGGTCTTTGAATGCCTAGCAAGGTTTAAAGTGGCGTTTAACACGCTATCCACGGCCGTATTGGCAAAAGAGAAGTGTTTCGCCGAAGTAGCAGGACAACGGTAAACACGGTAACTTTGAACGCTTTGTACAAGGTCAATATACTTTGGCCGAAAAATGTTTTTCCAGAAACGTGGTGTATATCCCTCCAATGTCTGATTCATCTCTGCGATTGCTTTCAAAAGCGTTGAACTTTTGAGAAATAATTATTTTAAAATTGTAAAATTAAACGAAACTTACCTAAGTTGAAGTTTGATTGAGATTCTACGAAGTCATTGGTCTGGAGCTAGGGAGTCAGGTGAGATATGCGCGCGAAACCAGAGCGGTCACACTTTAAAGGCGAATGATCAGGACTGTTGTAAATCAGTAGGGTGGGTAGCCCAGATGGGAGGGCACCTGACTCCCTAGCTCCAGACCAATGACTTCGTAGAATCTCAATCAAACTTCAACTTAGGTAAGTTTCGTTTAATTTTACAATTCTACTTCGTCATTGGTCAATGTCGCTAAGGAGTCACGTGAGACTTTAAAGCGTCATGATCATGAGCAAAACCATGAACATCAATCTATTTAATGCAATATAGATGACAACAGGGTGCTGTAACAAGGTACACACCACATCAAAATGTCATGTCTCTTCAAGTAACCTTACAGTAACAGTAACAATATGGTAAACAATTCTGGTTGAAACAGCTGTGTAAAAAGCATTTAACGGTGACTATGCAGCAGTTCATGTCCGAAGTTTGCGGCAGTGTCTTGGATAGGCTTATCATAAAACCGAGCAAAGGTGCTCACACTACTCCAACCTGCCGCAGACAAGATAGTGTCAATAGGGACCTGTTTCCCTTTTGCAGCTGATGTGGCGGCTGCTCTTGTGCTATGTGCTTTATATACACTAGTGTCAATTCCTGCTTTGGCCATGACATTCTTGATCCAGCGAGCGATAGTGTCAGTTGACACAGGCTTGTGAGGCTTCTGATAGCCAATCAGCAACTGGTCAGTTTCTCCTCGTAAGTGAGATGTTCTATCGATATAGGCGTGCAAATGTTGTACAACACACAGGTTCCGGTCAGCCTCGTATGCCAAAAACTCAATTCGACCTAGGTGCTTGCCCGGCCGAGTGGTCTTCAGTGGTGTTTCAATGGTAAATACACATGTGTTTGCAGTTAAATTCATTGAGGTCAGATTAAGCGCCTTCAGCGTCTGTACTCTCTGGCCAGACAAGAGGGCAAGCAACATGGTAAGCTTCCAGGACAGATCTCTCAGACTTAAATCCACTCCAAGAGTCCAAGTGGCAAGTACCTTTAGGACAGAGTTTACATCCCATATTTCTTTGTATCGTGGGAGGGAAGGCCTACTTTCGAAAACGCCTTTCACAAACCTGGTAACGAGCGGATGGCTGCCAAAATGAACACTCCCAGGAAGCACAATAATAGAGGACAGGGCACTACGTGCAGTGTTAATACAGCTGTATCCCACACCAGTAGCAAAGAGGTCTCCAAGGAAATTTATGCCATCCTGTAAAGTGGCCTGAAGGGGATTAATTTTCCGTCGACAGCAGAATGATTCCCACTTCTTGTAGTAAGTTTGGTACTGGGTTGTGGTGCCCGGTCTCCAGGACTGCATAATGATTCTGGAAGCTGCTGTCGAAATTCCTTGGCTTTCAAGGGATCTCCAGACAAGTGGCACATCAGCAGCTCCAGTTTTGGATACAGAGGGTGAATCTTTTCTGGACTGCTCGGAAGAAACAGCAGTTTCTTTCTTTTGGGTAGTAGTACTGGATTGTCGATCAGCATTCTCATCAAGACAGGCCACCACGTTTGGGTTGGCCATTTTGGCACAATGATAATTCCTTGAACTTTCTCCTGTTGGAACTTCTGCAATACTCTGGAGATAAGAGAAAATCGAGGGAACATGTAAGGCACATATTGCTTCCATGATAAATGAAATGCATCAATTGCCACAGCCCCTGGATCAGGATGCCAGGATACATAGGGCTGAAGCTGGTGGTTTATTCTGGAAGCAAATAAGTCAATGTTGGGCTCAACCTTTGCTGCATTGATGCAGTCCCTGAAAATAGTTCTGTCTAGTGTCCACTCAAGTTGCGAGTGAGACCGTCTAGATTGTCTATCAGCTTCCACATTCTCTACACCAGGGATATGGACAGCTGTCAGCCAAATATTTCTTTGGGCACACCATAACCAAATTTCTTTGGCTAGGTCATTTCTTTTTTCAGAGCTACTAGTACCCATATGGTTAATATCAGACAGGGCAGTCATATTATCCACCATGACCTTCACATGCTGCCCATTAATGATAGGTGAAAAAGATTTAAGAGCCAAGTATATGGCTAGGAGCTCTAAATAGTTTATGTGGTTTCTGGCTTCCTCTGCAGTCCACTGTCCACCTGTACTGGTATCGTTTAGGGCGCAGCCCCAGCCAGTGGATGAGGCATCAGTTGACATGACAACAGTAGGCTCACCATGACTAATGACATTGTAACTGGCTTCAAGGTGTGTGTTCCACCACAATAATTCTGTACCAGCTTTGTCTGATACTACCATACAAGCATCATAATCACCCTTGCTATATCTTAAAGCAAGAGTTTTCTCCCTCTCTAACTGACGGAAATAGAGCGGGCCATACATGACACCTGGGAAACTAGATACCATATACCCAAGGGCCCTTGAAACCTCCCGTATAGTGGTTTCTTTGGCCTTGATAAGCTTGGTACAAATTGATTTGAGCTTGTTGACTTTTTCATTGGTCAAATAAATTTTCATCTGGACTGAGTCCAAGACAAACCCCAAAAATAATAAGTTTTGTGAAGGGATAAAAACTGACTTTTGAGGGTGAATAATGAAACCCAATGAGAGGAACATTTTCACAGTGTCTAGAACATTAGCTAGGCATTCCTCATAACTTCCACCTTGTAGGTACGAGTCATCAATATACGGTGAGTTTATATGCCCAAGTTGTCTCAAAACAGAGTAGGCTGGCTTCATTAGTTTAGTAAACTTCCTTGGGCAGAAAGCTAAACCATTAGGAAAACAGGTAAACTGATACAATTTGCCACCCCATTCAAACTTAAGGTACTTCTGGTCTGAAACCGCAATAGGTACGCAGTAATATGCGTCCTTGAGGTCAACAGAGGCCATATAGCAGTTAGGGGTAATAAGACTTATTACACTTTGAAGGGTATCCATTTTAAAGTGGTTGTATTGCACATGCTTATTCAGGTTTTTAAGGTTCAGGATCATTCGGTGAGATCCATCTTTTTTGGGTCGCACAAAAACAGAAGAGATAAACTCCCCTGGTTCATGACTGGTTTCAACAACAACTGCCTTCTGAAGCAAGCTTGCAACCTCTTTGGAAATAATAGCATTTTCTTCTACACTAAAACATTTCACTGCAGGGGGGCGTGTTTGGCAAGGCTTAGTGTCAAATTCAATGTATTGTCCTGACACCATTTGAAGAATCTCAGTGTCTGAGGTGATTCTTTGCCAACAATGGACAAATTGTGCCAGCCTACCGCTTTTGAAGCAACTTGTTTGGGCAACAAGGTAAGCTATGAGTGTAGGAATAAAGCCTTCAAATTGGGTTACCTGTAACATGTGGAGCTTGGACATAATGTCATCGGCAGTATTTATTTCTTGCTGGTTTCCTCCTTTTTCTTCCAGGTTTTCTGGGGCTTCCACCTGGACTGGAAATGGCCCTTGCCTAAAAAAGGCTGGTCCTGTTTCTGGCGATAAGGAGGTTTGGTGAAAGATTTATTAGTGCTATTGTGCACTGCCGTGTGACTAATTCGGTTTGAGGCTCGAATTGCAGTAAGCTGCGACTGAAGCTCGTCGCCAAATAACAGTTGGTAACCGGCGTTTGCGAAGAACACAGCGAGCCGTATTCTTTGTTAAGGTTGGGTTTGATAGCTTCCCGTCTACGAAGCGAGAGCTCGTAATTGGTGTGACCCAACAGGGCAATGGCATCAATTTGTGCTGTGACTAAGGCGCCCGTGTCGAGCTTGCCACTTTGCGTGCCCTGGCCTCGAAAATCCATGAGCTTCTGGGTTGATTGAGCAATAATGGCTCCGACCTTCACTATCATGTTCTGAATAGCGAACAATCTGAGGTCCTGCTTTTTCCCATGATGGGTTAATTTTCCCCAAATCTCTGGGTTCACTTTGGGGGCAACAAGCTTCTCGCAGTTTTCAGGGCGAGCGTATTTCTCGACCGTCTCTTTGACCTTGTTCTCACTCAGTTTCGAAGCCCATCTCTTATTGATAATATCTGCAAGTTGCTTGGATGTTGGGCTGCTCACCTTGTCATCTTTTGAGAAGTCAAGGGCCAATTTCTTTAAAAGATCGTCTTCGCCTTCATTGTTGCAGGAGTCCTGCGTTTTGGCGGACGACGTTTTGGCGCCTTCGGAGTCGTTCTCAGCGCTGGTTGCAAGAAGCTTTTGAACGTCCGAATCATCGCTTTCACCGCCAGTTTCAACAGCATCACCGGCATCAACTCTAGGTTTCTTTGTTTCCCCATTTAAAGGGTCTAAAGTCCCAGAGCGAGCGTCTCGCTTCGCTGGGCGCTGCTTCGACAAAGCAGCGAAAGCTTCGCCCATGGCGGACAATGAACCCGCCATGTGATCCATGTTTCGGTCCAAATTAGTGAGTACTCTCAATAGCGAGTCGCTATTGTCGAGTGCAGGATCCTCTAGAAGGTCGTCTTCGACTTCCTCAGTGGGATTTTCCTTCGGTATTTCGTCGGGATCTTCTGGATGGTTTGTTTTCGCCATGATAAATATTTCTACGTGCAACTACTCTAAAGTTCGCTTGCAAGTGACCGCTCTGGTTTCGCGCGCATATCTCACGTGACTCCTTAGCGACATTGACCAATGACGAAGTAGAATCAGCTCCAACGCTCCATCTAATTTAGTATGCAATATTTGAAACTTTATTTTTTAATCGCTTCGGCAGTTTTTTGATGTTTATCGAATAATATTGCATTAAAAGGCCTTTTTCTTCAACACTGTGTAGTTTTCTCGTTATTTTACGTGGCGATAGTAATTTCTGAACAGTTTTTTGCGGGGGCTTATTTTGGGCCTGATTTTGCTGCTATCAGACGGAAAAAGTTTGCGGCTCGATATTTTTGGTTTAAAGCGAAACTGAAACAAAAGAAATTCATTTTTAAATAGTATTCGGTAACCTCTGCTTGGGAGATAAAAATCAGGGGCGGGGGAGAACACTCTGCGACGCCTGGCACTTTTTGTGTATCTGAATCATCCAACAAAAAATGACGTCACATCCGGTGAAAAAGAGCGCTGAGCGGCGAAATCAAATTTGAATATGGCATAATCGTTCTCTCAGTAAGTAAAATGGCAATATTTTGCAATCGGCCGGATATTTTTAACGTTTTATTTGGCCACGATAAACAAAATTTTGTCTTCTTTCTCGTCATATCGGTTTGTTTGAAGGACAGGGTAATTATTTATTCAAAAACACGCTGTTTTGAAGGCGGTTTTTTTACGAAATGTCGCCATTTTTTCCTCGCTGAATTCCACAGGAGTCGTCGTTTGTGCGGAAATAATGAATTCTAGGTAAGTTGCACTCAATTCAAATATCCTATTCTCTTACGTAAGCATCTAACTAAGAAAAATGCACAATGACAGGTTTCTAGACATGGGGGAACCTTATTAACAGAAGCGCATTTTTTAAAATTTACTGTTGCCAACACTCGAGAGTATTTTGAGTGCTGTTAATCGTATCACTGCAAGAATAGACCCACACACATAACGCGCTTTGCAGAACTTTCTTGCCGATCAACACTAACACAAACTCATGTGTTTGCTCATGACTCAAACTGATGCCATAAAATATGTTACGATTGGTTAAGAACCTTAAACAAGATATGTTTTCCCTAAGCAATCCCTTAATTAATAAACGCTTCGTTACGGGCAGACCGTGAACCCTTAAAAAAAGCAAGAGGATTAGTTTTACCGGCGATTAAGTAATTTGGACATGTCGTGGTTTTTTCTCATTTATAATCAAATTTATTTTTCCGTTTCAACAGTGTTAAACGTCAGCAACACTAAGTTCCAATACCCCCCCCCCCCCCACCCTCCACTGAGGTCCGGCATGCACCTTTTAGTTCTTCAAACCCTCTCATTTGCCCTGTTTGCAGACCAAGTTCCTTATTTATTAATCCCTATTTCGAAAGGTTATTAAAAAATTGTGCATTATATTTCAGTGTGCTTTCTCTATGTAATCTTACATCAAGATATTTCAATCCCTAAGGGAATGAGAGAACACTAGCAATACTGACAATTTTCAGTAATTCATCACTCTTTCAATATGCCATCTAAACAAATTGTTCGTAAACAGTAGTGAAATTTCATGCCCCTACATCTAGTCATAAAAGGAAGTCTGGGAACAGGCAATAGCAACAGTGACACTGCCAGGCTGGTGAATTTTACAAGCTAATGAACTCATGTCTAACAATGATGAGTGATGATGAAGCATGGTGCAGTGAAACTGAAGAATCAGACTGTGAGTGACATTGATAGAGTCAGTGTCGTGAGGGTGATGCTAGTGTCTGTGAACTTGGATCAGATCAGCAAAGAAAAGGTTTCCTACTAGAAATTTACAGAGAGTAACAAGTTTGTGCTAAAAAACTGAAGAAGCTGGCTCAGACCAGTCTAGAGGCCAGCTTCATCACTACTTACAGTACTTGTCAAGAGTTCCTGACTTGTGTATGTGGGAAGGCTCTCTGTAATGACCTATATGGGGAGACTCAGCTCAAGATGAGTACCTTTTTCAGGCTTCAGGTATAAAATGATAGGTATTTCACAAGTTGAGGTGTATGAAAGGGTAGGAAAATCTGTCATTTAGGGATTCCATTCTTCTGGTTCTAAAATGTTGGTGAAAAGTTCTCATTTACTCTACTCAGCCAGAATGAAGAGATTCTATAATACTGTTTATTAACTTCTTTCCAAGGGAATAGAAAAGGGATGCAGTATTCTTAAATAGATTTGTTAAAGGGGTACATTTACCCTTTTGCAATGTAAGGTCGACAAAAGAGGTGCCATTTCTATGAAAACGGTACAAATGTATACAAAAGGGTAAGGGGTATTGGACCTTGAGATAAGGCCTTTCCATTTAAAACTTTGTAGAATACCCCTCCCCCCCCCCCCCAGCTTGTGTAACAAAGATGTTCAAATTATTGTTTTGTGAAAAAAGGCAATTATTAAAAAACAAAACAGTGCCAAGAGATTAAGTGATTGTCAGTGCAAGTTTCCATTTGTATTTTGAATTAAAATGGGTATAACATTATCCTCAAGTATACTTTGCAGCTTTACAGAGAGGCCCAAACTGATAATGTAAACATATGTTTTAACACTTAAAGTTCTGTTTTTGCCCCTTCCCTTGCACCTTGTCATCTTTGTAGGGAAATTCTGAAAAAAGGTTTTGTACACCTGATCTTACAGAGTGCAACCTTTGGTTTAACTGGTTCACTTTACTGTTAAGGAATAATTAAATAAATCACACCGGAGTGGCTTTGTATCTTTATTATAATTCTCATTATCAGTAGAGAAATCACACTTGTACACTGGTCCACTGATACTCTTATGTGTATGTTAAACATGGGAAAGCAGTTTACATCATCTAAATCATAGCATTGTATGCCTGTGTGGGGTGTATATGCCAGGAGGTAACCACCTAAGAAAAGACAAACATAAATTATGTCATTGTTTCAATGACTCACTGTAAGTGGGTATTTGCTCATTTAAAGTATAATTTTTACCTCCACTTTAAACTTTTCAAACCTACAGTTTGTTTTCACTTTCAGAGAGGTTCTTAAATTCACAAGCACACCACCCACCTCCCTGAGACCCCATTCCTACTCTCCCATACCCAGGATCCCATTTCAACCTTCCAACATTTCCATAATCACATTAAATCAGTAATTTTTTTTCTAATTTTGGTCTGACTTAGATTCATCTCCACTCAGCCATGAAAGCAATGGTGGCAGATTTCTGTATATTTGTTGGTTTTCTATTGCTCTCAGATTCCCACCTCCCTTTTGACAGAATTAAATTTGGTTAAAAAATAAACAGTAGTTTAATCAAATTAATGCAGAGGCAAACACTGAACCAGAAAATTACTATAATTTTGGTATGAATGATACCTAAGTATAACTTACATAATTAATATCACATCTTTTCTATTGTAATTTAAGACAGTGTACCTACTAATAGATTGACCACAAAAACCTAAAAACATGACTTTAGAAACACAGGTAAGTGAGAATATTGCCTGAGTTTTGCTTTTGCCACCAACCACTCTGCTTTTAAAAAAAATACATGGAAGATAATGACAAAGCAATAACAAAACCAACCAACCAACCTCTGGCAATTCAATAAACACACCAAATTCCCCTCCAAAATTCTCTTCAACACCTTACAGCACACGTAAATGTCAGCAGCATAAATTCAACTCAATGATTTGGCATGCTACTATCATCAAATTTTTACCCCTTGATTCAGAATTTTTAGGAGTATCAAAGAGAATTCCACTATAGATTACAAATGCTGTTTACCTTAACAAATATCTGCATTAGTTCTGGAGATATTTCAGTTTAAAATGTGTAAAATAAATGCAAATGAGAAGACTGATGATGTCATACACCAAACCCAATATTACATCAAGTGCAGACCATATATACAGCAGAGATCATTGAAACTTGGTAGCCTTATAGTTCTACAGGCAACACACTAATATGGCTATAAAAAATATGTTACCAATTGGCAACTCAATCTTTTCCAGTCCCCTCTAACCCAATTTCAATAATGCAGTGATTTTCAGCTTGAAAAACATTAATCAAGGCCATGCCTTCGACCTTACAATTCAATAGGCTTGCTGGATCATGCAGATGAAGCACCATTGGCAAATATCAAAATGGAACTCCAAAGGTGGCCAGAAAAGCCTAGAATATCAGGGAAGGTCTGAAATGCAGTCTGTTGCCATGGTAACAAAACTGTTAAGGTCATATTATGTAGCACTCTACAAATTGCATTGTAATAGCACTGTCCCTTCTGGAGCCCATGGTTCAGTAGTTTACTTGGACAATAAATTTCATAACTTTCCTGGGGGACTGGATGATCTAAATGGTATGTGGGAGACTCCCAGAATATTTGCAAGAATGTATGACTATCTCTTCACAGGTATTCATCAATAAATAAATAAATAAATAAATAAATAAATAAATAAATAAATAGCCACTAACACTACTAACATGATTGAGTTTGGAAAATATATATATATGTTTAGTTTATGATATTTTGAAAAATTCACCTCTCCCATCTAACATGCTGATCCTCTTTAATTTGGTACTTGAAATTGACAACAAGGATGCTACACCTTAGCAACTCGTTGGCCAGGATATGTTGCACAGTCTTCACATCAGATAATGGGTCTGTACATATCATTTATGTATTTATTAAACAGAGATCTCCCCATCCCATCACTACGGAAATTCCAATTTTGATTAATACCTTTCTTTAAAAAGTTTGACTTTTGAGACCCTCCCCATCCTTGGAATTTCCAATAATCTCCTTGGGGTGGGTATGGGCATTTTCTAGAACCACACAATAAAACAAATAGACAAACTTTAAGATAGAATGTTAAAGTATAAGTCAGTGGGACATATATACATTGATTAACTTATAAAGACATGATTGATCATTGCAACTATACACAACTTAAGCAAAGGTGAAATTATAGCCTGAAAAAAAAATTAGGTGTGAACTGGATTCCAACCCATGACCTCTGTGATACCGGTACAATAACTTAATTAATTAAAGTTCTATGCTACAAAATACCAAACTGCTAATTTATTATGAAGAGACACAGCTAAAGGAGAGTTGTCAAGATATCAACTTTTTTGTGAATTCTAAAAGATCAATACGAGTCTTCTAAATTTAAGACTATTATACCTAACAAAAGACATACAGTAGGGCACTGCACTGTGTGCTCTCTCTACACACTCTTCCAGGCAGGATAGTAATATATATATGTCTTTTTTTTTTTTTTGGAATGGTTACTGCATGGTGATGCAAGAGGTACTAATTGCTGCTGAGTAGTCTTAAAACAAGTGAACTAAGTGTGACAAAATATAATGTATATTAAATATGCACCAGTTCAGTACAATTTAATACTAAATTTTAATCAGCCGCAAAAAAATATTATTGTTAGCACCTGATATTACATGTACTTTGTGAAGGCTTCTGGAGGGGTTATACCTTTATAAAGTACCTGGCAGCAAGTACTATTTTGATTTACTAAAGCAATACTGTAGTAACTGCTAAGAAAATGTGTTTGGTACATCCCAGAAAAACTGAGTGGGGTTCAGTGCGGCCCTAACCTTCACAAAAGTTAAACCCTTAACCTATTTATGACCATAATCTGCGATTTTCCCTACCCCATTTAGGACTGTTGTGACTGCTACAGTTGCCCTAAACATAAGTTTTGAAGGACTTTTGTTGATGGTCTTATCGATAATGATGAAAATTGAGGTAGCTTATTCTAAAAAAACATACAAAATTAAAGACTAGAGGGCAAAAACCTTACCCTGGAGTATTTATGACCAAAACGGCTGAATAACCATACCCTTTGGGGCTGCACATAGCTATATATAGCATATAGAGGAGAGTTCCCCCCACCTCCCGCTGGAGCAGGAATCAAAATATTACTGCCTTGATAACATAATAAAGATAAAATCTCAAAATAATCAAGAGTTACATGTATGCATGGGACTTCACTATCAAAATGATGCCTGTTGCTTACTGTAAATTGCATAAATTACTCATACAATGTACCAGAATTCTGTAAATCTGGTCACCAACAGGCCACAAAAATCTGACTGTATAATTAATAAATAAGAAAATGACCGACTGAACTAGTTTTGTTTTAGCCAGAATAGAGTGGCCATAATAATGAGGTGGCTGTGTTAACGGGGGTGGGTGTCAGGTAAAGTACATTCCACAGTAGTGATAAAGATGACACTCTCTAACACCAGTACCCATAAAGATTTTGGACAGTTTATTTCGCATAATCAGTTGGAAGAGGAAGAGGGAAAATTGAAATAAAATAGAATGGCTCTTGTGTGCCAGAGACAACCCTTTCCCCAAGTTACCCTGGTGGAGCTAACTTTTCACTTATTTCTTTGCAAAATTCAACCAACTATTTACATTAGGATCACGAACCAGACTTGAGGGCGAGACAATTCAGGTGGGCAAGATGACTCGCCTTGGCAGGTAAAGTAACCAACAACTTTTCTTTGAGTATACATAAACACTTTGGCTCGCCTAACTGGAACAACTCTCGACATGGCGAGTGTCCCACAATGCCTAGATTTAAGATTTAAAGCAGCAATTTGTATCAAAGAAGAGAAAAGTAACTCAGCAAAACCCACTGTGATTAATTGACTGAGGGAAACTTAAACAAATAGGGGTAGTTGCACATTTGATTATTCAATAACAGTTACAAATAATCATGCAGGGTCAACTTTTACTCGGCCTACAGGGGTTACATTTTCACATACAAACACTTGATAAAGGTGCCTCAGGGGGAGGGTTATCCCGGGTACCCGAGACCACATAAATGGGATCTGCGTTGCCTCAAAGAACACCCCTTCGATTTTCAAAGGGGAAGGTCCTTAAACAGAACCTTAACTTAGGGCAGCTTCAATGGCAGATTTCCTCTGATGGCTTGGATTTGAATAATTGATTTAATTACTTTTAAAGAGGACTAGAACTTAAAAATCTTGCTCGAATTTCGATCCAGCGAGACATAAGCTTCCACGCCGTGAATCAAGTTTTTACTGGGCGTCTTAAATGCACTCACCAAAGAGAAAGAGACTGATGACCCCAAAGTACCAATATATATGTACTGTATCTTACTGAAAACAACAATCTTTAACGAGAGATGTAAGAATGTGGGTACTGACCTGCAGCATGCGATCCAGCTTGTCTCTTCTACCAATGCACGTGAGCCAAGAGCAACAAAAGCTCTGGTGACAGCGACTTTCGGAGCTAAGCGGCTTCTGTTAATTATGTTCCCGTAGTACACAGTGCAAACTATGGCCAGCAATACTTCATCCAGGTTGTTGTTAACATTATAGGCTATTGCACTTATTGCTATCACTAAATCACGAACAACAACAACCAAAAGTCGGAACAACACCAGTTTTGCAAATGTGTAAAATTCGCCCGAAGATGACGGAAGGCTCTCCGTTATTTTGCTTCAAAACAATAATAAACTTTTCTCTTTTCCCGAAATTTTTGCTTAAAAAGTCGAAGTAATGTGTCTGCAATATCTTTCCATCCTCAATATAAAATGAAACGAAACTGATGGTTTACAAATAGAGGGAAATCGCGAGTAATCGAAACGCCATTTTCTCGCTTTGTGAAACGAACCGCGAAGCGCAGTTTAAACCGGATGTGACGTCATTTTTTGTTGGATGATGCCTATACGAAAATTTCAGAAGTCTTCTGCCCCGCCCCTGCCCGCCCCTGATAAAAATCGACCGATTTTATTTTTTAGCCGGAAATCATCGGTCGTTTCTTAGGCGCAGGGCCTCTTAATGAGTATATAGCGTTGTAATTCATTTTAAAACTTAGAAAAGAAAAGAGACCGGCAATCTGAGTAATCGGAAATGGAAATAAATAAACAATACACTGTTCGGCTAAACTGTAAACTGTTGGGTTTGTACCAGTTACGTCCCGTAGGCGAGACATAGAAACAACCAGCTGGTTTAAAGCTACAAAGGAAAAGAAGACTCATGAAGATGGCTATGTTTAAAGTTCTGCTTATAATTTATCGTCATCTCTGTAATACCGGATCATCTTTAAAATAGGTAAAGTAAAGTGCTGTTCAGTACATACATACATACACACATACATACACACATTTTTATTTTTGTTTTCAAGTTAAAATTACAATTATAACATGCCCGCGGATAGCTGAGCTAATCTAGGCGGGTCATGTTTACACGAATTATTAATGTACAACTAGGTACGACTAAAATACAACTGAAGGCAACAAGAGAACTAAAGAGACTAAAATTGATAACAATGACTAGAGACAACTAATAAACTAACGGTATTACAAATAATAACTAGACGCTCTAAGAGCATTTACTCGGGCTTCGTACCACAGTATCAAATCGTACTTTACGAAAACGCGTATTGGACACAATAAAAGCAAATTAAATAATCAGGATATTTTAGCACAAGAGTCCCGCTTAGATATCTACTATTCAAGTTGCTTCGTTGAGTATCCTCCTCATCCTATCGCAAGTTGTGAGTTTAAACCATTTTGGTTCAAGAATGAAGCACACCTGCCTTCGCATTGATGGAGAAGTTGTTTGCATAGAATTTTCGAGGCCTTTTTACAACTTACGGTGATTACTTTTTACATGCCAGCAGATATTGTACGAAGTTTGTTTGCTGGTCGTGGCGATCCGAGTAAATTGTGTAGCTGAAGATCTTTGCCGTGTTGCGATCTTAAACCCTTTCCAACAGTCATATCTCCTTTGGATAGCGAATAATCCCTTTCGAGAGAGCCAAAACGAATCATGATATATTCCTTCGCGAAAACAACAGTCCTGTGACTACGCTCAAATTGCATTGCACATAATTTGCATAAACTTTCAAGTTGTGTATTTTGGGGATAACTTCCAAGAATTTGCGACCCTTAACGCAGTTTATGAAGAAATATTCAAGCTACATATTTTTGTTGAATCAAGGGAGGAGTATTTTTAAAAAGGACTCTCATTTATAACGGAAGATGCGACATTCTGTTTTGCTATTTATTTTGGTTTCATGCTCGTCTAGTTCAGGTCACGCAGCATGATTTTCTTTTGCAGTCAGACACAGTTTTCTAAAAGAATTGGCGATTGCCAAGACTGCTAAATATATTTGAACTACTAGCGAAATAACTGGCTAAACTATCGTCAATGCAGATTTTCCCTAGGATTTGGCAAGAACATTGCAAACTTCCACTTGTGTTTCTATAACTCGATAGAAACATGGTACATGTTTTCTATTTCTTAAATAGGATTGGATATATTCCACGGTCGCTTATTGACCTCTGTTCAGAAAAGAATGTCAGGAAACGTGATAATTGATAAAATATGAGTGAGAGGTCAGACTTGTTCTTGGGGGCTTGTTTTATGGTAGTCTTCCGTTGAAGTCGCACGAAACGCTCCTCGCCGAGGAAGCGTTGAGAGACGACAGGAGACTATAGAATAAAGCGATTTAAAAAGGAGTTAAATAAACCGGCTAGATCTAGCTAGTTTTAAAAGAGATCCAGCTTGATATGGTTCAGGTTATGTTGTCACTTGTAACATTTCTCACGGAACTTATTATGCATGAATAACTCAAAATGATGACTATTTTTATAATTTTTCTGCTTGCAGTCATGCATTATGAGAGTCAGTGATCTTGCCCATCAAGATCAAAACATTCACAAATCATCACTTTTTAAATTTTGGTCTTCCACACAAGATAAACCTGAGTACATTTTAAGAAATCTTGATCAGTGAAAACTGCAGCACGTGCTCCACACTAAATCAAAATCCATGGCACTTGAGTTGGGCGTAGATAAAATCAGGAACACGGTACACTCCCTAACATCACGAGACACGCGGGGACACTAAAAAAAAGACATGAAAAAAAAAAAAAAAAAAAGTTAAATAAGTCTATAGATAACCTTTACTCAACGCAGGTTATTATCATGTAGCCACAGTTTGCCTGCATGTGTACAGTAAAGGAGCTCTTTACGGTTAGTTGCTCTCCTATCGCGACTTTTTCCTCGCAATTTGTTCTAAGAGCATATATCCGCTTGAGGACAGCCTAAGTCGGGCAAAAATAGCTATCATTATAATTTGAAATCTCGTCGTCTTCTGTCAGATCAGACTTGCGGCTATTTCCACTCTTGTTTCAGTGCTGAAAAGGGAAGTAGTTTACGCTTTAAGACCTCTGTTCAATATACATAGCTTAAGCATTTGTCACTATTCCGGCATGTTAAATAATTGGTTCATGCTTAGCGTGCGGTATATCGAGTTATTGATGAACGCGGAAAGTTTGGAGAGCACGAAAGAAGCTTACGTCGGAGTTGTTCGAGGCGATAGCCGAGAGCAATTCTAGCTTCGTGAGTACTTTTCAAACTTCCCAAGTGCATCAATATCTCGATATACGCACAGCTAAAAGCGTGAACCAATTTGCCGTTCTGTATATCGAAAGAATCACATAATATGTGTTTGTCTGAACGCCGTCTTTTATAACATGGCGACAACAACATGGGCGCTAAAACATGTTTTATTTGTTCTCACAGTGCACGGTGAAGGAAACAAAGGTCATTAGGATCCTAAGAGCGTTTTCCTCGGGCTCGGTATTGCAACATCAAATCGCACTTTACAAGCTTATTGAACACAGTAAAAACAAATAGAAGAATCAGGATATTTTACCACAAGAGTTACGCTTTGATATTTACTATTTAAATTGCTTCGTTGAGTGTCCTCTTCAGTCCAATTGCGTGATGTTTGTAGAATTCACCCGAGCATAGCCGGGTTTTCCGTCACTGCAGTCAGGTGGAGAACGGTCGACTTTTTGCGACTTCGGCATTCTTGTTCCGCGCTGACAAAAAGTCGACTACTGGAGATAGGATGTCCGCGAATTACCGTTGCTAATCGTATTCCAGTGCCTTGCAGTTCACAGTTGTTTTAAGTTTCGCTTATCCAGTCAGAACCCACTTTAACAATTTTTGCTATCAAGCAAACCTAGTGACCCTTTTCGTGTTTCAGCCAAATTGACAATTTGACTGGCTTCTTAGAGCAGCTATCACCGTACGTCAGTCGTGAGTGAAATAACTCTGAGTTAGAGAATATGGAGGCCTCACAAAAGTTTCCTTTTCAAGTAGTTTTCGTCGTCGTTTGACAATATAGGTTCTAAATGGCAGACTATGTTCTCAATTCTACGTAAAGGCTTTCTAACAATTTCTGCTAAAACGCCGTCGCGTAGAAAGTAGAGACGACGGGGTGTTGATGCTAGAATAACATATCGTGGCTCTACAACGTTGGGTTGATTATCAGATTGATTTCAGCTTTTTTCTCCTTTGTTGATTAAGTTGATAATGACTTTCAAAGACCTTTATAATTACGTATCCATAGAACGTAGACGTAAAGTGTAAATGTCAGGGATTTGAATTTAAGGCGATTAAAATAACAAAAAAAAACCTCATACAGAAGGGCTCAGCCGACATGGTATTTTAATCATTCTATTTAACTTGTTTTTTTTAAACATTGATGTATTTTTATTTTGCAAACTACTTAGTAGTTTGCAAATTAAAAATAACAACAATACCATTTATCCATTTATAAAATACCATTTATCTGTTTGTTTTGACTTATTTGCGTTGAAATATTTGTGAAGTCGCCCTTTTTAAAATGTTAAATTGGCAAGAACATAAACGTGTCATCCTGACAGACGGTTGACCTTTTTCGACTTACTGAAGTGGAGCGAAGAAAGTGCACTTCCAGAGATGCTTCAACATAATTATGCAATCCTATAAGGTGAACGAACACAGTTTTTGATACCTGTGTTTCATTCACCTTTTTCTCTAAAACCCTTAATCCTTTGCTAGCCAAAAATGGCAACACGCAAGTTAAAAACACAAACTTCAATTTTTAAGCTGACTTATGCGCCGTTACATGCCTTAGCTATCCGGTTTTCGGCTCTTGTTTCACGCGCACACTGAAAAGTGGGAATTAAGGTAAGCTACTTTAATTTAGAACTTGACAGTATTTATACTTCCTAAGAAGGATCGTAAATATGCGAACTTAGCTTCCTAGGCAGACGCTCTTAGGATTCGTCACGGGAAATTTGTTAGCCACTTCGCATATTTGCTAGCCAATTTCAGATAAGACTGAAGCTTTGTAATGATTTTTCCCCTTGGAGCAAGGTTTCTTAAGTGTTACATATGGTTAGCACTCGAGTTCCAATCCAGTGGATCCCAAAGTTCGATTTTAGGATCCGTCGGCTTTTTCTCGTTTTTTTTTTTTTTTTTTTTTTTTTTTTAAACCAGTGGTCCTTTTTTTTTCTTTTACCCCTTTTCTCGGTGAAGAACATCCATGTACTTATTTTAGGTTTGAAACCAATAAGAACACCGTTTTGATGTTACGCGACCTTGCTGTTTTGCATAATAGAATCGTATACGATGGCTTCCATGATGTGTGTATGTGATTCATAAAAAAAAAATCCTTGATTTCTCTGAAGATCTTTCGCAGCTACACTGCGAGCATAGTCGCTTCGACCTTATTCACCGCCTATTGTGATTTGTCAAATACCCGGGCACTTGACCTAGCGGCGCTGAGTCGCGTGAAGCAGACAGCTTTCGTCTTCAGGCGACAAGCAAAACATGTTTGGCAAGGTAGAGTGGCTCAATCGAGAATGGGTAAATCCATCGGAGCAATGCAGTTCATGTAGTGCAGCTCTTCTTGTACCTCATGTCGTATGCACCAAAAGTCATTCCAGATTGAGATACAAACGAACTGAAAATAAGGCGCGATTCATTTGGTTGTCCTCCTTATTTTTTCTTTAAAAAAACTGCTATTGACGAGTATTGCCAGAAGTCAATTAAGTACTAGTAGAGTAACCCGTGAGCCACACATGTCCGCAATGCGCACATGGTATTTAAATCACTGCATTTAATTTGTTTGTTTAAGTAGTTTGCAAGGGAAACATAACAACAATGATTAAAAACTTTAAAAATGCCATTTATTTGTTTGTTTGACTCTTTTTCGTTGAAATATTAGTAAAGTCGAACTTTAAACATTGCAAGGGCATAAAGGTGTCTTCCCGATCGACAGTTGAATTTTTTCGAGTTTTTTCACGCCGAGGAAGCGTACGTTACGAGACGACGGTGATGTTTCACCGCATTGCAAACAGGGAAGAATTTACGAAAGCCTTTCGCTTCCATAGGCGACTGTCAAGTTAGAAACACAAAATATTTTTTCTGCCAAAGCTTTTCGCCTGTTGTAATAACTCTGGAAAAAGTTCTAAAAGGAATTTACAACATCGTGGCGTCTCATTTTACACTCGCAGTCTTTGTGGTTCAGTGTGAGATTTGAAAGAAAGTTGTATTCGCTCGGGGGCTGCAATGATTTTACTTAATGAAGCAAGCTATCTAACTCTCCAGTCTCTCACAGATCACACAAGAAGAAGAAAAAAAAAACGGTGGCACCCCAGCTAACTACGCCGTAGTTCGATTTTTCTACACAGTGGATTGTTTCTTCGTGCACGAGCTTCATTATTTGCAGATGTTTTGTCATTGTCGCGTAATCTGCCAGCAGACTATGAAGTTAACGTTATCAAAAGGGCTTATTAAGCGATGACGTAGTCAGAGCTTATAAGTTGGCACGCATCGCATTCTTTTGGATAGGCAGCGTAGAGCTTTTGTCGCACTGCGCTTATGTCGCGCACGACTCGCCGCTCTGTGGGGCGGAAATACAGTCTGGGAGGTAGCAAATAAGCACTGTGTGAGCATTGTATGAGCACTGAAATATCTGAACTGAACTTATGTGTGTGGGAAACGCGATAGGTCAAGGTTCTACATTAAATTTACGTATTGGTGAGCTTTGTTTAGGGCTGAACTAAACATGTTTGTGGGTTGATATATTTGTGAAATTTAACTAGAATTGAAGAAAAGCATTGAAGAAGTTTGCTGTGAAAGCAGTTGAGATAGCAGAAAGCAATGGAGAATAGTGTACGTAACGAAAAAGTGAGCTAGCGGAAGTGTTTTTCTTGATCAGAATTGGTTAATGTAGCTTGGATTATGGTGTCTTAAGTAGAAACAGAGCGGCATATCTGAACTGAACTTATGTGTGTGGGAGACGCGATAGGTCAAGGTTCTACATTAAATTTACGTATTGGTTAGCGTTGTTTAGGGTTGAAGTAAATATATCTGGGCTGAAATAGTGGTGAAATTGTACCAGAAGAGCATTGTGTGTTTGGGACACGCGATTGGTCAAGGGTGGTACATTTAATTTACGTATTGGAGAGCTTTGTTTAGGGCTGAACTAAACATATTTGTGGGCTGAAATATTTGTGAAATTTAACTAGAATTGAAGAAAAGAATTGAAGAAGTTCGCTGTGAAAGCAGTTGAGATAGCAGAAAGCAATGGAGAATAGTGTAGGTAACGAAAAGGTGAGCTAGCTGAAGTTTTTTTCTTGATCAGAATTGGTTAATGTAGCTTGGATTATGGTGTCTTAAGTAGAAACAGAGCGGCAGTTGGGTTACACAACATTTATATTTGAAACCAGTTGAGATAGCAGGAAGCAATGGGGAATAGTGTAACGAAAAGTTCAGCTAGCTGAAGGTTTTGCTTTGATCAGAATTGGTTAATGTAGCTTAGATAATGGTCTCTTTAATGGAAAACAGAGCAGCCGTTGGGTTACACAACATTTACGTGAAAGCCAAAGAATACTCAAGTCATGTGAGAGGGAAGTTCTGGTTTATACTATTGTTTATATTTTACAGAAAGAGTTTATTCGCCATCTTTGGTTTCGGGGAACTAGGAACTTATCCTTTGCGGCTGTCTTTTGCAGTTTGTAGGATCCGCGTAGTGTCTAATTTCAGCGTTTAAAAGAAGATTTTTATTGTGAGTTGTGCTTTATGCAATATCGGATAAATTTGCGCTCACCGGCAAACTGATAATACGAACACATCATCTATACATTCAACTTTAGATCTACAAGCAAGTTGCACACGCGATAGGTCAAGGATCAAAAATAAATTTACGTATTGGTGAGCGCTGTTTAGCCCGGACTTTTTGCTGTCTTAAGGTGAATTCAATTGAATGAGCACTGTCAGAGCGGTGTATGAGCACTGAAATATCTGAACTTATCTATGAAACGTGAAATAAACTGTATTGGTGAAAGACTGGATCCGCCACTGGATTTCTCTTGGGGACATCTATCACAATATTCTTTTACATTCTTTTATTTCATAAAAATTTTTAAGTCTCACTACCGGCCATTCCGAAAAGTAAACAAAAGGGAAAAAGGTGAATTGCATTATTAAGTTCAAAGAGGAACAATTGAACAAAGAGAACAAGTAAGCTTGGACTCTCAAAACCCAACTATACAAAGCTACTTACAATACAGCTACTTCCCACACAGGTTGTATCTTACTTTTACTTTTAATTAAGTTTAACCATCAGCCTGTCTGTTTATGTTCCAATTTTCTTGGAACAATTTTAGAAATAGCACGTACACGTCGTCGCTTCTGCATGCATTGCATGCCGTTTATTTTTCGTAAGACATGAACACGCTCGAGGTTAGCTCATGGTTCGTACGCGAGTAGGTTCAATATTATTTTTACAGTATCAGCAAACATAAATCCAAGTTCAAAAATTAAAGGTGATATTGTTTGTTTACCATTTACCCAAATTATTATACATTGTAGTCGCCATCTGTCTTCTCATAGGCTAAAAGCCTACAGTTAATTCTGGGAAACAGCGCAACCTACAGATTATTCACTAATCTGCTATCCGTAGGTTGCGCGCGGAATGTTTGATTTCCAAGAGCAATGTCAAGTTCACGGACAGCGAAGTAAGAACATGGCTTGCCGAAAATAAACTGTGTTCGGTGCGATAATACGTTTGTCGTTATTTTCTTTAAAACAATGTAGTGTTATGTTAGTGTTATCAGCATCAGTCTTCGGCGTCAGCTGATGACACTTACCTCGACCTTGATTATTCCGGACATATCACAAAAAATTCATCTAATAATTGTTTAAAATCAGGAAATTTCGGATGAAATGTACGTGAAGATTAATTTTGTGAAAACAGGATTTCTTTAAAGGTTGGCCAAAATTCCTAAAACGGAATTTCCGAATGGAAAATGCGCGTTCCATTCGCTAGCATTTACTAGTTCCAGGCCTTTTGGTTTGGATCGCCTTTAATCCTATCTTCCGAGAAACTGAAGTGGTGGAAATGGAACGAGCGCATCCCCGTGGAAATTTCCATTCGGGATTTAACGCATCCCGTTTATTACAACTATCGAGCGACCGGTTTTTCCGAGTAAATGATAAACAACCATTGTCTCTAGATCTCTTCCCACTGCAAATGAGTTATCTTATGGATAGCGTTGCGAGCAAGCGCTGAGCATTTCGACAACCAACACGGCACTACGAACAAACAGTTTGACCTGCAGCAATTTCTTGCCCCTTCTTGCAGCTTGCGGTAAGATTCATAACCTCTAGCGGCCTCTTGTGGTTAGAATTTCTACTTCTTGTGTTTCGAAAGTTCTTGCGGGTAAACCGCGAAAACACGACAAGTTTCGTTCTTGCGACGGCTTGCGTGTTCTTGCGGCGCAAGAACCTCTTGCGTCACTTCTCGCGCGTGCATTATTTTAGGGCTGTACTCTAGTTTAAATTTCAGGTATCATGAAGGAATAAAAATATATCCCTTTCAGTACGATGGTTTTTTTTTTTTTTTTTTTTAATTGTCGCTCAAATTCCTGGCTCTTACAAGGGAACAAGTTTCACAGAAAAGATGTGGTCACGAGTACACTTTATTGGGGAGTGTTTTGTTTGAGGGCGTCACTAAACAAGACGAAGAATAACCCGTTTAGTAAATACAGTATTTCGCTTACGTTTCTGGCTTCTCTGATTGATCAATCCAGTGCAAGTACTTCTTCCTTGCTACAGTTTTCCATGTATTGCAGCCTGCATGTGTAGCCAACTCCCTAATTGGACACAATAGGATTAGCTCAGAATCACGTACTAATTCGGTTTTCTGCTCAGGAACTTTCGGAAGGGGCAAAAAGGTGAATTGTTTGGCTGTTACTTATATAATATGCATATAAAAAGAGATCTTTGTCATGTGAGCAGTATAAATAAAATGCCTCTAGAGGAGAAAGTTAACTCACAGCGATTGATCTGGAGAAGCAAGGTGAAAAGATAGACGACTAAATGGAGTACAGGGGGATTCTTCTGGTAAGTATAATTGCGAGTTATTAAGTTAACAATATAAGATATATATCGCAAAGTTTTCTTAAGGTCATTTATTGCATGAGTACAAACTGGAACTGAGAGGTTATATGTATTTTTACTATCATAGTTAACAAAGGGAACGACTCTGCACATCTTTTGTTTTATGTTCATAGACTTTGCGCGAGACAAAACTTTTGTCGATTAATCCACTCGAATACCAGCTCTTTATTTGGAGAACGGATATTTCTAAATAATTTGTCATGACAAATTCAATTCACCCTTGGGCGGAACGCACTGAGTGTTTTTATAGTAATTTTTCTGTGAGAGCATGAAAACTGCAAAGAGAAATATTTTGCATCAGTTTCAAATTAGAGTTAATTACGCAGTAAATTCGGTTGTTCCAGAATATCGATCGAGCCTACTTTTTTATACCATATAATTCTTTGATGTTACCTGTCTTCAGAATTTCTGACAATTGTCCTTGACCGATGGAAGGAAGTTCCCAGAGGCTTTTCGCCAGATAAAGACATTTTTTGTTTATCAACTGTGGGACTGATTGCGGCCATTGTTGGGCACTCTTTTTTCTGAAATGTCTAGATCGATGCAGTTGGTGTCTCAATGCCAAACCTGCCTTACGTTATCATCTGTTACATAAAAATTACAAGCACTCATGACCACGCATGAAAAGAAGAGAAACTTCTTTTCAAATTAACTTACTGCTAAGCCTAATTCAAAATTCTGCTTATACAACCGCGATTTGCGCTAAAAAAAGAACTCGTAAAACGTAAAACGTTCCTTTGAATACTTAACATATGTGGAATAATTGCAAACTTCAGTCCCGACACAAATATCGAACGAGAAAATTATGAAAGAGCACCTTTGTAAAGGTAAAAGGTTCAATCTAAAATGAAAATCTAACAAAGGAAATTGTAGTAGGACATGCAGCTCCAATAAAAACGTCATAAACGGGTGAAAGAAAGAAACCTCTGAATTTATTGTTAAGTTGAAAAGAAACTGACTATTGGTTTTAAGAGTGATTTTCTGAGAGTGTGGAGAATCGGAAGACAGTCACGGAAAATCGATGCTTCTTTTATTTCGCCAAAACATACCTTTGGGTGAACTTATTCAAGGAAAAAATAGTTTAAGTTCCCAACGATTAATTTTACGGCCAAATTGAAGAAAGTTCGAAATTTGCATATAATGGCGGTTTTCGCGGCTTAAAATGTTCAGAATTTCACGCTTCTTTACGAAAATAGCGGGGGCGTAAAAACAATCCTATGAAAACAAAACTTGGCTCAAGTATTATTTCATTCTTATACTTTAAAATCGTGTAACAAGTTTCTTGAAGTTTTGCTTGTAGCTTTTTAACGAAGGGTATTTGTACAGCCGCCATTTGTGTCTCTAATGGCAAGGAACAAAAGGCCAACTTTGACTAGTATAAATGGCCTCTGCTATATGTTATTTGGTCAAAATATCTACATTTTAAGAAACCTTGGTTATTGTTTTTTTCACCCGAAAAGTTACAGCTCTGGGAATTAAAATGTTCCCCGTCAGTAAAATAAAATGTTATGACATGTAAGCGAGTTCAATTTTATGCAAATCAAAAGGTTATTCTTTGGAAGTCAACGGTTTAAAATAGGAAACAACGACTCACCGTTACTTGCCTTCCTTCTGCTACTTTAGAGGCGATTTTAACTTCTCAGTATCCTTGTGAGCTGTTCTGTAAAATATTTCCAGTAAAACAGCAAGCATAAACCGCCATAAAATTCGACAAGGTCGACAATGTTTATATTTGAGATGAGACATGTACACTGAGTGGCACACACATTCCTGGCTGTTTTCATCGTCTTGTTCAGTCGAGAGTCCTTTAAAAATATGATAGAATAAACGCTTCAAACCGTAGTAAATTACTTTCTCATATCCATATGCCTCATTTCGACTCATGAGTAAATAAATCAGTCCCCATACGAGGATGGATTTAACGTTAAATCTGTGAGCCCCGCTTACATTACATTGCACATTTTCCAGCGCAGGATTTTAGTCATATCCTGCACGTATTTCTTGTGGGTGTTTTGTTTTTTACACCCTGCAGTAGGATCGTACTTTGTACTACCAATATTTAGTATGAAACAAGTTCCATCTTTGTATCTTGTAGTTTAATCCTGACGAAGTCTCACTAGCAGACGAAACCGGTCGATTAATAAACTCAGTTGTACAAGATCATTAGTTGCTGCTGCGTGCTGCCCACAAGTATTTTTACTCAAGCAGTAAGGCCTGGGTTTAAATTTCGGCTCCGTTTTTTTCTTTTTTTTTTTTTTTTCCCACGCTCATTCATAAATCGCCGTCTGGTCTCTAAAGCGCATGCGTCACCTGTGCATTCGTGAAGCACATGGAATTTGCAGAATTTTTCGTCGTGAAAAGTTAGCACGGATTCCATGATTTTTAGGGCGACGAAATCACATACAAACGAACACATCGTTCGAGGTAGACCATCACTAAAGGAGGTTAAGCGTTTTCGGAACGGGTCGGGCTGCAAGCCTTACGACAGATCAATTTACGAGCGATCATTTTGAGTGAATTTATCAAGAATCATGTTATACTAAAGGAGCCATCAACCGGGGCTAGCAACTCTCCAACTTGATAAAATGCATCTTCAGAAGTGTCATCGTATTTTTAGACGTGATCGTGAACCAAGCAGAATCCCAGCACAAACTCAAGAACGTCTGAGCAACAAGAGCAGAATTTGTTTACGAATGTATCTGTTCGAGTACACCTTCATACATACTGTTATCTAAATAATATAATCGTTCTAATTCTACAAAAAGTAATGGGGTATTAAATCAAAATCCGCAGTCGTTACTGAGACAACACAGAAGACAAAGAGATTTCAAGACCCACTTTGTCTTTATTGCAGCAGATCCTAGCATAATGCATGTTTTATCACCGTGACCTTTGCGTGATTTCAGAACGTAGAGCCCCCAGTTGCATGTCTATGTTAATTTAAGCTAATTTAGCGTCGTTTGTTAAACCATCACGATGTCAACAACAATTAAACCCAATCATTCAATTCGACGTAAACGGTTCATACGACGGACCACTTGGTGAAGCACAATGTTGTGTCGCTGTCTAATTTTAACCGTCGAGCCAAATTAAACTTAGTACAGAAAACGAAAATGAGTGAAAAATTATACATTTGACAGCATAGTGTTTATTATTTAACTGGCCTTAGTAGACCGTGGAAAATTTCACAATGAATGTGCCCGGAATTCATTTCTCACTTAGCCTTTTAAAATACGGGCTCTTTCCCTGCTGTTTAGTGATTTATATTTATCTTTATTAATGTAAAGTGGTTTAGACTTTACTTGGTAAAGGTTTATGAAGTTGTCAAATAAGGGTACACATCGAGTTTGATAGTGGATGGGGTGAATTGAATGGGTTCCACTGAGATTGTGACAAGCAGATGAACAAATATTAGTCATGAATGATTAACGCCTCTTCCCTTTACCCCGAGGGGGGCACGGGGTGAAGGGAAGAGACGGCTGGAATTCAGACTATGATGTAAGATACCTTGAATTATTTTTGCCGTTCATGATGCACTGCTACTTTAGTCTGCCTTATCAACATTTAACTTCTCAAGGGAAGAGACGGCTGAAATTCAGACTACTTACATCACGGTCTACATATAAAGTGCCCACCCATGCGCCAACAACATAAATTTGAACTGGAACGAAGAATTTCAAAACTATTTATAAGAACTCGACTCAGTGTTTTTACGAATTACACCCACAGCCTTAGAGGAGTACAGCCCTGTTCTCATAGAATTTCAGAAATAAAATCACCAAGGTAGCAGCAAGTTCCGTGCCACTAACACCAAGTAGAAAAAGAGTCCCCCCTGAACACAGCCCGAAAAGTTTAGTTATTTAGAACGATCGGCTAAAGCGTCGCAATTGATGTGCATTCGCTAGAAAAAATACAAAAAGCTGCCTCTAAGATGGTGCGTTTTTATCCGAGAGTGAAAGCAGCTGAAGGACCGTCTTTCAGACCTGTCCCTGCTGATTTTGCGAGACTTAGCGCAGATAAATTCTAACAAGGCACCTCAAATAACGCGCATGGATCAAACTGAACTTGTTTTTATATCGCTTGTTTGTTTGTTTGTTTGTTTGTTTGCTTTTGCTAATTCATTTTGTTCTGCATCTGATATCGATAATCTTTTTGTGTTATTGCCGATCAGCAGTAGGGATTTTATAGCCCCACATCTAAAGCATGGCTCGCTTTCTTGTTGGCCTAAATGACATACCGGTTAACCTACATGTACATTCTAGCACTCTTTTAGTCTTAACAGCACTTTGGTTAGCATAATTTACCTGGTTAGCTTGTGGTTTATAATTCGTTTTTTTTTTTTTACTATTACTATTTTTTTTTAACTGCAGTTAGTGGTCCTGGTTCGTATGGCTCACGTGGCTCGCTGGCTCAAAAATTAACAAAACTGTCTCGATGAAATGGCCTGTGTTCTGATCAACTTTTCAAGGCAAAATACCCTTTATAGCTTTACGTCTAGCACTCTTAATTTTCACGGGTCAAACTAGCTATTTAGATATGATATACCCATAACATAGCTCTTTCTTTAGAATCTTTTATTTGTCAAGAGATTCGTATACTAGAAGAGTTATGAGCCTCAAAAATCAGTTGAAATTTTACATATAAATTAAGTTGCGATAGTTGTATTTTTCAAACGGTCAAGAAGTAGACAAAACGTCTTTACTTCAAGATAATTATAACTTTTAGCTCAGAAGAATGATCAAAGTGTAGATTACAAACTGTGTGAATATGAAATCCAGCCAAGTTCGATTCCCCTCTTTCTGTACTGGCCTGTTGAAAATGTGCAATTTTGCATAAATTCCATCGGCCATTTTGGTTCATTGAGAGGTATTTCGAACTTTCCTAGATTTGACAAAAATGTGAACTCGCTGGGACTTTGGAGGTATATTTCTGAAAATAGTTCACCAAAAGGGTCGTTTTGACGCAATAAAAGAAAATCAGAATTTTCCTACCTGTCGTCGGATTCTCCATATTTACAGGCAATGGCTCTTAAATCGCAGTCGCATTTCCGAATGATTTTACAGTGCAGGAAGTTTCCAGTCGATGATGTGAAAATAAAACTATTAAACTCATAAAATCAAATTGATCTTGGATGACTGAAAAGACTGATATGTAAGGAATGTAAAATTTCGAACATTGCGATGAACCATCGAAACAATGCGTTAGTCATGCGTGATATTTTGCACATACTTGTGGGGAAGGTAATTTAAAGCCTCATCTTATCCAATTATATTTGCCTTTTTAGCATCATGAGTGTTTCTATTTTTGATCGAGCCAACCCAATCTGGAGCATTCTACCTTCTCTAACGGAAGTCGTATGCTAATTAAGAAAAGTGTAAACAACGTCTAACTGATTTCACTTTTCGTCCTTGTGTCTTCTCACTTCTTTTTGATGAGTTACTTTTTTGTGTTCTTATCAAGGCCTACGCATTCCTTTCAAAAGCTGTGAATAAGAACCAGGAGGTTTGTAATTTGTGAACTATGTAGGTGTCACCATCTACGGGTATATTCAACTCACAAAGTGACCAGCTCCCAGTTGGCTTGATTGCTGATTTTCAGTGTCACGAATTCAAAATAGATCAAAATAAAAATCAAAAGCGGTCAATAGATAAAGTCCAGAATCTGGGAAATGAAAGAAGGTAAATATGCAAAGACTCTCGCCAAAATTCTGGTCACAGCAATTCTTCTTATGCGAGATATGCCGAGAATTTTTTACCCAAATTTATAGAGATTTGTATGGAGACGCCATGCTGGTGCACATCCATATGGGCACCAACATGGCGGCTGGAAACCAGCAGAAACATCTGTCACTGAGTTTTGCTACAAAAGCGTGAATTTTTCCCTCAAGGAACTCTAAAACATTAAAATAATACTTTTTCTAAGACACGACCTGTTCAGATAGCCAAGTTCCCCGAAATAAGTCACTTTTTTAACCATCATGACAGCTCTCTAGGCCGTCATGTAAATGCCGCGTCACGCAAAAGCTTAGAAATTCAAGCGTAATGTATCACAAAACCAAGAACCCATTCGGAGCGAAAATTTGTATGAATATTAGTTTTAAGCTGCTCTTTACATCATTTAAGTAAAATCTCAGGAAGATCAATAGTTTTGTAGTTCGAATTTTGGTGACGTCATGTGAAAACCAGCTATAGCTCAGTTGCGGTATCGCAGAAGTCGTGAGTTCGTATCATGTTCAAGCCTAAATTTTTTTCAGGCTTAAATTTCAGAGCTGCTTAAGCTGTGTATATAACTGCGATGATCAATCATGTCTTCATATTTTTCTCCACAGTTTGAAGGATATTTAATATTTAATATATGTATGTAGGAATCGGCCATCGTTCAGTTACGATTACGTAACTGTAAAAGAGTTCCAGTCACAACTAACTGAACATCACTTTACTTCCACCATCTTAAAGATGATCCGGTATTACAGAGATAACAATAAATTATAAGCAGAACTTTAAACATAGCCATTTTCGTGAGTCTTCTTTTCCTTTGTAGCTTTAAACCAGCTGGTTGTTTCTACGTCTCGCTTACGGGACGTAACTGGTACAAACCCAACAGTTTACAGTTTAGAACAGCTTACAGTTTATTTATTTCCATTCCCGATTGCTCATATTGCCGGTCTCCTTTCTTTCCTTTTTTTAAAAATGGATTACAACGCTATATACTTATTAATTCTGGTTGAAGTACAACTTCAAGTTCCAAATAGCGATTTAAGTTCTAAGGTAAGAGGTTGATTGATGTTTTATTGTTGTGGAATGTTCGAGGAAACCGAAATCTACCGGTTGTTTAGCCACCAGTTCCTGTATCGCTACTTTTGTCGGCAAATCGCCAAAGTCGCTTGTTTTTCATAAGAATTGAATTTCAATCGCAGGACCGAAGGTCTGACATCCTGATGATAGCTCTGATGGATGCAACTGAAGTTTTTCGCATCCATGAAGTGTTGCCATGAGAGAGTGCTACTAAACAAACAGTGTGCAGTCATACTTGAGATCATCAGATAAGATCTTAGGCTCGATTAGCAGCCGCTGTTCGGGAAGGAGCCCGCGCTCCTCCCCCGAACTCGGAGAGGAACGTAGACCTGACTCGAGAAAGCGGCGGAAATCGAGCCTAATAAGATCTTGGATCGGTTGTATTCCTCTGCAGCATGTATTGATTGTACGTTCTGACAACATACGTCCGGCGGTCAGTATTGAGGAATTTAACGTAAAGCAATGTTTCCTTTCTACGTTTAACTCTGATAAAAGGCGCAAGGTCATGCTTCTTTGATTGGGGGTGGTTTCTAGTAATATGATTTAACAAAAACCTGCAGTTTCAGATGCGGGTCAATCATTTCCTTCCTCAGTCTAACGTTTGGGGTGATCATCCCTCTTTTAGCAGAAAAAATTTATTGGGTCAAAGTCAGTTTTATTCAGCAAAATCTACTTTTGATCATTTATTTCTTCTAAAAACGAAATCAAGGAAGATCACTCTAAACGTAGCAAGGTAAATAAATTAAATTTACATCGAAAACGCTCATTTGTTAATCATTACAATTAAAATTCACCACCAGTTCTCCGATTTACCGTTATAAGAACGTGAGACGTCACAAGATCAAAACAATATGTTTAAGGTAAGGGTTTTATAATAATTAGGAAGAATTTCAGCCGTCTCTTCCCTTGAGAAGTTAAATGTTGATAAGGCAGACTAAAGTAGCAGTGCATCATGAACGGCAAAAATAATTCAAGGTATCTTACATCATAGTCTGAATTTCAGCCGTCTCTTCCCTTCACCCCGCGCCCCCCTCGGGGTAAAGGGAAGAGACGTTAATCATTCACGACTAATATTTGTTCATCTGCTTGTCACAATCTCAGTGGAACCCATTCAATTCACCCCATCCACTATCAAACTCGATGTGTACCCTTATTTGACAACTTCGTAAACCTTTACCAAGTAACGTCTAAACCACTTTACATTAATAAAGGTAAATATAAATCACTAAACAGCAGGGAAAGAGTCCCTATTTTAAAAGGCTAAGTGAGAAATGAATTCCGGGCACATTCATTGTACATTTTTTCACGGTCTACTAGGGCCAGTTAAATAATAAACACTATGCTGTCAAATGTATAATTTTTCACTCATTTTCATTTTGTATACTAAGTTTAATTTGGCTCAACGGTTAAAATTAGACAGCGACACAACATTGTGCTTCACCAGGTGGTCCGTCGTATGAACGGTTTACTTCGAATTGAATGATTGGGTTTAATTGTTGTTGACATCGTGATGGTTTAACAAACGACGCTAAATTAGCTTAAATTAACATAGACATGCAACTGGGGGCTCCACGTTCTGAAATCACGCAAAGGTCACGGTGATAAAACATGCATTATGCTACGATCTGCTACAATAAAGACAAAGTGGGTCTTGAAATCTCTTTGTCTTCTGTGTTGTCTCAGTAACGACTGCGGATTTTGATTTAATACCCCATTACTTTTTGTAGAATTAGAACGATTATATTATTTAGATAACATTACGTCAGTGTCAGGTTTGTTAAATCTTAAATTGGTAATTACCTTAATTTTCCAGCACGTTGGACGCCATGTTCACGCCGCCTCACATGCAACATTCAATTTCTAATAAAACTGGGTCGTGCAGTCCCACGAGCGCTAGTTTCTTAACTACAAAACTGTTATCGAGTTCAACTTTGAACGTAAAATTAAGTTCATTCTATTGAAGCAATAAAGTTACAATGTTTCTGTGCATTTACTTTAGTCTATAACGGAGTTTATACGCAGTTATAACGCGTTCAGTTTCAAAGTAAAGCCTCTTCTGTCTTTGCTTATCAAGCAGATCTCTATTTTATTTTATTTTTCTTACAGCAACTGATGATTTGTCGGCAAATCGATTTCTAGCCAGGACTGATAATTATTGTGTATTTTGGCATCAATCAAATGCAACAGAACGTGACATCAGAGTTTTTAGGAGTTTGAAATGAAAATATGTAAGACATTTGTAAGAAATCGGGGACAAATCGGTTACGAGCCGGCAAACTACATTGGTAACAATTATTAAATTATCGTGTAACTGCTGTGTACAAAAGAGTTTCTTTACTTTCAGCTTAAAACTGGAGTAATTGAGGCCAAAATCTTATTGGACGTTATTAACACACATCACTGAAGGTATGAATCGAAGCTTCGCCTATTTTCATATATTTGAAATGCGTAAACACAATTTTATCGATTGCCACTAGGTACGGTCCAGAAAGACTGACGGATGTGTCACATTTCTGAAATCTTAACAAGGTAAACACTATTTACGGTCACTTAAAGGATGTTTAAGGGCTTCGTGATTCCAATCATTTGAACGGTGTGTGGTCACTCCTCCCTTCCCAGAACGTTGTCCTGATAACGTGATCATCCAGCTGACTGATGCTCGACTGGCCTAGCAAATACTGCACGTTGAAATTTTTGCACGTTTTGTCATAAGTCAAAAGGTTGATCTTTTCATATCCGCCCACCTACTCTACCCTTCTAGAGACTTAATCTCGGGCGAGATGCACAGGGTTCCATGTAATTATTATATTATCCACCATCCGGTCCGAGATTACATACATGCATAGGCGTGCGGATACCTTTGGGAGCTGTGACCTACTTGCCCGAAAAATTTACGCAATGCCCGAATGCAAAAGTGTTGAAATCGGGATGCAAACCAACCCAAATAACATGGAAAACAAAAAATGTTCACAATTCCCACATCTAATGAAACTACTAAAAATAGTTAAATTCAAAGCTTACACAATCAATCAATCATACTCTGTCAACAGTCTCAATCCGAGTAAAATCTACAACTTGTTAATAGAAAAATTCTAAAAAAGGTAACTAACTAGAAACTTTATTAACGAGTTTTGGAAATCACGCAAACAGCATTATTTTTTAATGTTTTCTCTCAATTGTCGTTGCCCGAATCATTAGCGTTTTGCCCGAAGTCCCCCTTGCCCCCCACCCCCCCCCCCCCTCCCCCGCTCGTGCGCCTATGCATATATGATCTCGCCTTAAAATAACAGTAAATAGTAGGCAATGTAAGAAAAGACCGGAAAAAAGAAAATACTGAACAAACAAGCAAACAAACTAACTCTGTTATGTGTAATTTCTTGGAAACTTTTGGTTAAAAAAATGTCCAACACCAGCCAAGAAAGGGACAAAACTATATTCATTTGCATTCAGCATCCGGCCGCCCACTCCACTCATAGGTTCAGCATGTTTGTTTTACTTTATTAAATCCTCATTCTTGAGATTCACAGTAGTTCCCTATAAGTTACATTTTTATTTCCATAGGTATCTTCAGTTACCGACAGAAACTAAAACTAGAATATATGCCGACCGTACACACAGGCTCCGCCGTATTCGGCTCAAGCCTTTCCAAAAAAACAAAGGGGCAAAGAAACTCCATTTTTTCCAGTAACCCTGTTTGCTCAAGATTCACCTGGGCGTTCCACTGATCTGGGTGAATTGCTGTGAGGAACTGTTTCAAAGCTAAATTTGAGCAGCAGTCTTAAGTACGCCTAGCAAATAAGGGAAAATACAGGAGCCAACGTTTCGTGGACTACGTACCTGATCACCTGAGAACGTTCACGACAATCTCAAGGTTTAAAATATTCGTATTGTCTTTGAAAGTCAATTAAACCATTAGAGGAAAATCAATGAAACGTCTGAAACGTGGAGATGATACGATATTTTCTCTACGTAACCACTGTCCTGCCGCCGACGCAATACAAAAGATAAGCGGTAGAGTTGGTTACATTGAAATCCACGTAAATGCAGCTTAAAGTAACAGAGGACAACGGCCTCGGGATATAGAAGCTCTACGAGAGATAATAAACAGAGAAAGTAATCAGTTCAATTCCAGTGTACTGAGCAAAGAAATTGTTTCGTGCCCTGTTTGAATATTTACAATTAGATGTTGCCAAGTGTGCAAAGTAAAGAAAGAAGCCTTCTCAGAGCCGGAGGGTTTCAGCATTCTTCCAAAATAGTAACACCTCTCTAAATAGAAAGCTACTTTGCGGCGTTTCTCAGTACACTCAGACACACAGTACACACAGTACACTCAGCGTGTTATATAGATTTTCCCCGAGACCTGACTGGCTCTCACGCTTAGTGCTTAAATGACAATATGATATAGTGCCCGTGCTGCTCTTAAAAGAAAGAAATATTCTTCAATTTTGTCTTTAAAATACTGAAAATTGTATGGTTTGGAAACAAGAGTGTGGCAAATATGGACAACCCGTAGCGCATAAACAATGCGCGTGCCCTATTCTATGGTTCACAAATATTATCACTCACTCGTCTCCCCGCCCGAGACAACAGTGTTGTTATTTGGCAAGCCAAGGACTCCTTTATTTAACACCGCTTGCATAGAAAACTGATTATACAATCTTACTTATCCGTGACTAATCGACAGACAAACATCCCTCGGAAGAAAATAATCTGTACCTGAGTCACTTCGCTGGTTCGCGTGAGTTATGTAAAGTTTCGTGACTTTCGATTCACGGCCTTGGAAGAAGTGGATTAGTGGGCTGGAAAAACTAATTTCAACGTTATCCAATACACAAACTAAGTAAGAAACGAGATTGACTTAAAGAAACTCAAAACAATTTATTCTGTATTGATTGATTCTGTAGGAAACTTTGCATGGCTATTGAATCATTCAGTCAATGTTCTCGGCAAGAATGTTCACGCCATGTCTAAGGTGTGGTTTTATGGGGGTGTAGCAATGAAAAAGGAACAAATTGATATACCATCCTACGTGATTTGTTGTCTACGGCGTTTGAAATTTGATATCAACAGAGAAATCCGTAAAATTATTGTGACCCAAATGGACCAGATATGTTTGTTTTGCCATTTTGTTTACATTATGACCACGATCGAGTCCCAGTATTGGATGTTTAGCTAGCTTTATGCGCAACCTCTCTATTGACCTTCATTTTAAAAATACACCCTCTTCGTCGAACGATCTGTGAGATAAAAAGTAATTAAGAGTCCCTGTCCATAAATATGGAAAATAACTCGGCAAGGGTCGAAAATTCGATTTCGCTCATATTCCTATGGTAGATAGGCTAGGGCATGACAAAAACTACTGGATAGTTTTTTTGGCAAAATATCCTTTAATTTCAAAGAAATATGCAAATTACCTAATTCCGTTAAAATCGTCATTTGACGCATCATTTTATTAAACAAGTTTGAGAGCCTCGCATGCAAAACCACATTATTCTTCCGTCTTTAAAACACTGAAATATTTTTGTGCAATGTTTAATTGTGTACTGGGTCGATTTTAGGGAATGTTGCGGTTTTTGTTGGGTGCAAAATAATTAAATTTCGAAGACATGTATTTCATTCACTTAAAAGTACTTCATTAAAAATAATTGATTTTCACCATGTGCGAAACCTTCAAACGGATTAAGCTTCTGGTGGTTGAATCGCAGAAGGATGGTCTACAGATTCCTGTAAAAATTTATTTGGGCAAATGATCGTGAGCGACGCGAGAGCTTTTCAAAGTACGTTAAAAATGCGGATATTTGACCATCCGTCGTCAAATTTCAATTTACGGTTAGACATATATTTTAGCACGCGCCACATGTCTTGAGCTATATTAAGTTGAAATAGACACAGAGCTGATAATTTCGAAATGTTCTAACCTTATTTGCTGTAAAAGGTAGGTCCAAAAGCCGATTTGACGTGTTTCTGTCACCATTCGTCGCACATAAAGCAGAGGTTTGCTTTTGTTTACACAACGTCCGATGTACATCGCCAACTGTCAGCTTATTTAATGGTCGAATACCATTAATCTATGACCCTCTTTCGACACATATGATCACCACTGCATCTAAGTCAAGAACGGCTAAGTGATTTGTAGATAGTTGCTTGCTTTGCACTACACCAAAATATTACGTTTGATCATCGTTTGATCTGAGAACCGGGTGTATCTATTGCTGTTTGAATCCTTGCTTCCAGCGGTTCCTTGTTTGTTGGTCACGCAATGCTGTCATCCCATTTTAGGGGGTAGGGGTAGGACAATTTCTATCCTAATACGTAAGGCTCCGTAAGGCTTGGAACCACAGGGGAGCACACAATCTTGTTTAGTAGGAAGAGATTAAATTAAGCAATGAAAAGAATGAATAGTTAACCATTACCCGTACACGCCCTGCGTAAATACTGTAACGCTAAACTCGTACCTAGGTCTTTTCGCGCTTTGGAATTATTTTTGGTTTACATATAATACAGTGGGCTACTCTCGGGGGGAGATTGGAGGTGGCCGCTTAATAGAGGTTGGCCGCTTAATAGAGGTTGGTGTACCTTGAATATTTTTTCACTATCGGGTTATAAATTTAGCTAAATTTTTTTACAGGCATGGAGTCAATTCAAGACAATCATGGTAGACGTCATTCTCGGAGACCCAGGGGAAGTTATTAGGGGTGGAGAAAAAGTCTAAACGGGTCTTCGCCCGAACTTTTTTCTCACACGTTTAGACTTTTCCCCGCTTCCAATAACTGCCCCTGATCTCCGAGGATAACGCCTATAATGATTGTCTTGAACTGACTCGACTCCATGTTCACTAAGAAATTTATAACCCGATGGTGAAAAAATATTCAAGGTACACCAACCTCTATTAAGCGGCCAACCTCCATTAAGCGGCCACCTCCAATTTCCCCGAGAGTAGCCCACTGTATTATATGGAAACCAAAAATAATTCCAAAGCGCGAAAAGACCTAGGTACGAGTTTAGCGTTACAGTATTTACGCAGGGCGTGTACGGGTAATGGTTAACTATTCATTCTTTTCATTGCTTAATTTAATCTCTTCCTACTAAACAAGATTGTGTGCTCCCCTGTGGTTCCAAGCCTTACGGAGCCTTACGTATTAGGATAGAAATTGTCCTACCCCTACCCCCTAAAATGGGATGACAGCATTGCGTGACCAACAAACAAGGAACCGCTGGAAGCAAGGATTCAAACAGCAATAGATACACCCGGTTCTCAGATCAAACGATGATCAAACGTAATATTTTGGTGTAGTGCAAAGCAAGCAACTATCTACAAATCACTTAGCCGTTCTTGACTTAGATGCAGTGGTGATCATATGTGTCGAAAGAGGGTCATAGATTAATGGTATTCGACCATTAAATAAGCTGACAGTTGGCGATGTACATCGGACGTTATGTAAACAAAAGCAAACTTCTGCTTTATGTGCGACGAATGGTGACAGAAACACGTCAAATCGGCTTTTGGACCTACCTTTTACAGCAAATAAGGTTAGAACATTTCGAAATTATCAGCTCTGTGTCTATTTCAACTTAATATAGCTCAAGACATGTGGCGCGTGCTAAAATATATGTCTAACCGTAAATTGAAATTTGACGACGGATGGTCAAATATCCGCATTTTTAACGTACTTTGAAAAGCTCTCGCGTCGCTCACGATCATTTGCCCAAATAAATTTTTACAGGAATCTGTAGACCATCCTTCTGCGATTCAACCACCAGAAGCTTAATCCGTTTGAAGGTTTCGCACATGGTGAAAATCAATTATTTTTAATGAAGTACTTTTAAGTGAATGAAATACATGTCTTCGAAATTTAATTATTTTGCACCCAACAAAAACCGCAACATTCCCTAAAATCGACCCAGTACACAATTAAACATTGCACAAAAATATTTCAGTGTTTTAAAGACGGAAGAATAATGTGGTTTTGCATGCGAGGCTCTCAAACTTGTTTAATAAAATGATGCGTCAAATGACGATTTTAACGGAATTAGGTAATTTGCATATTTCTTTGAAATAAAAGGATATTTTACCAAAAAACTATCCAGTAGTTTTTGTCATGCCCTAGCCTATCTACCATAGGAATATGAGCGAAATCGAATTTTCGACCCTTGCCGCGAAATTAAGAATTTGTCTGATTTTTACGAGCAGGCACTCTTAAGAGTGCCTGCCTGTAAAAACCAGAAAAATTCTTAATTTCGCGGCAAGGGTCGAAAATTCGATTTCGCTCATATTCCTATGGTAGATAGGCTAGGGCATGACAAAAACTACTGGATAGTTTTTTTGGCAAAATATCCTTTAATTTCAAAGAAATATGCAAATTACCAAATTCCGTTAAAATCGTCATTTGACGCACCATTTCATTAAGCAAGTTTGAGAGCCTCGCATGCAAAACCACATCATTCTTTCGTCTTTAAAACACTCAAATATTTTTGTGCAATGTTTAAATGTGTACTGGGTTGATTTTAGGGAATGTTGCGTTGTCTTTTTGGGTGTAAAATAATTAAATTTCGAAGACATGTATTTCATTCACTTAAAAGTACTTCTTGAATATAATTAATTTTCACTATGTGCGAAACCTTCAAATGGATCAAGCTTCTGGTGGTTGAATTGCAGAAGGATCGTCTACAGATTCCTGTAAAAATTTCTTTGGGCAAATTATTGTGAGCGACGCGAGAGCTTTTCAAAGTACGTCAAAAATGCAAATATTTGACCATCCGTCGTCAAATTTCAATTTACGGGTTAGACGTATATTTTAGCATGTGCCACACGACTTGACCTATAATAAGTTGAAATAGACACAGAGCTGATAATTTCGAAATGTTCTAACCTTATTTGTTGTAAAAGGCAGGTCCAAAGCCGATTTGACGTGTTTCTAGTCGATCTCTCACCATTCGTCGCACATAAAGCAGAAGTTCGCTTTTGTTTACACAAGGTTAACGTCCGATGTACATCGCCTACTGTCAACCTATTATTGGTCGAATACTATGAATCTGTGACCATCTTTCTGCGCTTATGAACATCACTGCATCTAAGTCTAAAACGGCTGAGTCATTTGTAGATAGCTGCTTGCTTTACGCTTCGCCAAAATATTGCGTTTGATCGATTGTTGACCATTGCTGATAAGCGTGTCGGCGCAGCACGATCTTACAGCCGTTATTTGTTCGTCACGCAATGCTGTCACGGCATATGCTGCACATTTTGATCTGTTTTGTATAGAGTACTCTCGGGATAACTGAAACAATTTAATCATTGTTCATCTGTTTGTTCATATATATAATAATATGTGTATATTTATATAATCGCGTTCTACGGTGTACGTGGCGTCGGTCCACATCACGTTTGTTGTACGTTCTGACGTTTCAGACAACAGCTGATAAAGCTAGTGCCTGTACTCACTAGAATTTTAAGAAAATCGCCATAAGCAAATTATAGATCAATGAAGTAAGAACTAGCTGAAATAAAAATACGAAATCACAACGTGTCTAATTCGTGAGAAACACAGACTAAATTTAATTAGTAATTACATGAGTAAATAGCCCTGGCCATGCCATTTTATTTGGCGTATTTTGTTTGCTTAGTGGCGAGGCATTGGTATGTTGTTGTCAATACAGTCCAAAATTATCGTCAGTAAAATATTATAAATAAAACACCTATTGACCGGTTACCTCCGCGGCCACCATTTGGTCATTCCGATAAGGGTTTCATTATTGTCTTTACCCCTTTTAAGCGGCCACCCAAAATTTAAGAACTTTGTTTTGGAAAGGGCGATGGCAGATAAGAGTCTGAAATTGAAGGTGCATGACGAGTGATAATTCAAACACACGTCTATCATGATTGTCTTGAATGTTCACCAAGAAATTTATAGCCCGACAGTGAAAAATTAAATATTCAAGGTACACCAACCTCTATTTCAGCGGCTACCCCCATTAAGCGGTCACCACCCATTTCCCCGAGGGTAGCCCACTGTATTACATGTAAACCAAAAATAATTGCATAGCGCGAAAAGACCTAGGTATGAGTTTAGCGTTACAGTATTACGCAGGGCATGTAGGTAGCGGTGGTCGAGTAAAAGATAACAACAGGGGCAATGGTAAACTATTCATTCTTTTCATTTCTTAATTCAATCTCTTCCTACTCAACACGATTGTGTGCTCCCAGTGATTCCAAGCCTTACGGAGCCTTACGTATTAGGATAGAAATTGTCCTACCCCTACCCCCTAAAATGGGATGACAGCATTGCGTGACGAACAAGGAACCGCTGCAAGCAAGGATTCAAGCCATCAAACCATGATGATCAAACGTAATATTTTGGTGTAGTGCAAAGCAAGCAACTATCTACAAATGACTCAGCCGTTTCAGACTTAGATGCAGTGGTGATCATATGTGTCGAAAGAAGGTCACAGATTCATGGTATTCGACCGTTAAATAAGTCGACAGTTGGCGATGTACATCGGACGTTATGTAAACAAAAGCAAACTTCTGCTTTATGTGCGACGAATGGTGAGAGAAACACGTCAAATCCGTTTTGCACCTGCCTTTTACAGGAAATGAGGTTAGAACATTTCGAAATTATCAGCTCTGTGTCTATTTCAATTTAACATAGGTCAAATCATGCGGCGCATGCTAAAATATACGTCTAACCCGTAAATTGAAATTTGACGACGGATGGTCAAATATTTGCATTTTTGACATACTTTGAAAAGCTCTCGCGTCGCTCACAATAATTTGCCCAAAGAAATTTTTACAGGAATCTGTAGACCATCCTTCTGCGATTCAACCACCAGAAGCTTGATCCATTTGAAGGTTTCGCACATAGTGAAAATTAATTATATTCACGAAGTACTTTTAAGTGAATGAAATACATGTCTTCGAAATTTAATTATTTTACACCCAAAAAGACAACGCAACATTCCCTAAAATCAACCCAGTACACATTTAAACATTGCACAAAAATATTTGAGTGTTTTAAAGACGGAAGAATGATGTGGTTTTGCATATGAGGCTCTCAAACTTCTGTAATAAAATGGTGCGTTAAATGACGATTTTAACGGAATTAGGTAATTTGCATATTTCTTTGAAATAAAAGGATATTTTTTCCAAAAAAACTATCCAGTAGTTTTTGTCATGCCCTAGCCTATCTACCATGAAAATATGAGCGAAATCGAATTTTTGACCCTTGCCGAGTTATTTTCCATTTTTATGGACAGGGACTCTTTAGACCCTTAATTATTTTCGCCTACGTACCTATGTATACGGGGGCTGGTGGGTCAGTTCTTCGTCGCGTCGCTTTGGCTTTAACAAGGACTGATACTTTTTTCATTAGTAATCTATTTTATTTCAGCTACATGCAGGATGATATTCTTTTCATTTTTAATCAATTACATGTGCAAGAGCGGTTAAAATAAATCGTACATACATTAAAACCTAACCGTATAAATAGACGCTCTAAGCGTTAAGACCATCGTAACTTCGATCTAAAAGAACAAGCTGATTACAAAGAGGGCAACATGGATTTAACACATCTTTCTAGTAAGTAAAATAAGCGTCAGTGACTAAGTCATTAGTTGCAACTTTTGATACTTTGATTAGGGATTCTTTTTATGTATGAAGTCGACGAAAGTATCGTCTGATTTTGCCAGCATTGTTTTTCATCCCTGTCTGCAATAGCTGTCTCGTTTTAAAAAAAGGATGTGCTTTAGCCTTCCTAATCTTACGACAGTATTTTCCTTGCACTACAAATGTCCTTGTCAAGCACATCAAAACTAAATATATATAACAATGCTTTCTGAGGCTCTTCCAGGAGGTATTAAAGTTTTGTTTCTTAATTTACTAGATTGTGAAAAAATTAACTTTGATGCTAATTAATTTTATTTGCAACCTCTTACTTGAAGAAAAGTAATCAATTTTATCCAGACATTGTTTCCACTGTACGTGTACTGTATGCAAAATCAACTAGCAAAACTGGCATCAGTTGATTGGTTACCTTGGTTACTGTACATGTTAATATATGGGGTGTATTTTTATATCCGTAGACCGTGGTAGTATTCTTGTTGGCCCATGTAGAAGTCGGATCAACGTTGAAACTAAACAGACCACGCTCTATGCAATCATTTTACAGACGAATGACTTGCAGCGGAGGAAATCTCCTTAAGATTCACACTAATAAATGTACCAACGGACAGTGTGAGGCAAAGTTAGATGGGACGTCGACACTAGAAAGTAAAGCAAGTAAGTGTTGCTATAATGCTACCGTCCGCGTTAACACAGGCTACGAAATTGCCGAACGCTGATTGATCAGATAGTCACATAGCAGAGGAAAATTACAGCAAGTTGAATTAAGTCCAGACTGAACGAATTGGGATGGATGCAAGGATCATTAGATTTAGTTTTCGCTGATTTGAGATTGCTTTGAGTTATACGCGACAGCAAGATTAATTAAAATTTACCTGCTTTAAAAAAAGTAACGATCCGATCTCTGCTTTTGGAGAAGGAAGGAAGAGGGAGGGACTGATCATGAGAGAGGGACTGAGGGGGGCGTCGGTAATATATTCTATTAAAATCACCAGACAAGGACCTTGGGCAGATAAGTTCACGGCAGAAATATTTAACAGGGAATTCAGAACCATTTCCGTTTATTATATTTGCATACAACAGAAATTTTGTCAGCTTTCAAGATTAAATTTGTGTCAGCTTTTCGCTAATAATGTATTTTTTATTATTTTTTATAAGAATTTAGGATCAAGACTATCAGTGCTACAGGAAAGAAGTGCATTGAGTTTCGTGGTCATAAATACACTTACGCACTAAAGGCGGCCGTCAACAGCAACAATGTTACTTTCATAGCGGTGAGCGTGACAAAAACTAGTTTCAGCTAATCAGTTTAAAGTGGTTTTCAAATGAGTGTCACAAAACTAGGGAAATTACTACGCTGAGCGAGTGCCTTCAAATACTCGCGCTACTTTGTCATAGAATCAGTAGTAAAATCAAAAGGAATTGTGATTCACTCGATTACGTTTCCCGGGATTTATGATTGGTTCTCTGGATTGTCTGAGTCCTATGTGATTGGCCAGAATGGTATATGATGATTATTAAAACTCAAAATAGAAGGCCAAACAATATACAGAAAACCTCACCGCAAAGTTACAAAACTCAAATCAAAATTCTACCTTTTCCTGGGTTAGCTTAACCGGGCTCTCAACAACCCGGCCCAGGAGCTACGCTTTCAGGCTGGCCTAAATCTTTATATTATACGGGATGGTTTGTCCAAAATGGTTCCCCGCGAGGCTGAACTGACAAGAATTTGGGTACCTATAGGACTGAGTTGGCACTTTGTGACTGCATGAGATTTATCGAGTTGTATGTTCATGTCAGTAAAGACGTGACAAACTGAAACAAAAAGAATACTAATAATACCAGACGCTCTAAGAGCGTTTGCTCAGGCTTCGTACCGCAAGTAAGCATATGCAACAACACAAAAACTTTACATTGTGTCTAGACACCCGGCAGCCGGGAGGGGTTTTCAGAAAACTAGTACTAGATACCCGGCAGTCTGAAATTATTATAGAATTTTCACGAAATAACTTATTACTTAGAATAGCAGAACTTTGTTTAGAAATGCCAAGCGATTTCAGGTATTATTTTTGTAGTTGAGGAAATTTTCGAGCTTGGACATACTATAAAATCTCGATTTTTGACATTTTGTCCACAATTCAATGAAAAAAATGTTTTGTCAGAAATGCCAAGCAACTCTAAATAACGTTTTGTTTTAGTAGTGGACGAATTCTCCCGGCCATACTACAAAAATCTTCACTCACGGGCAAGGTTGTTCAAAATACTAGCTACCCGGTGGTCAAACATTCATAGATAATCAATTTCCGCGAAGATCATCGTTATTATTTGAAACCTCGCGAGAGTATATGAATATTTTGATCTTTGGTCATAAACACCACGCGATCATGTTATTCAATGATTTGAGTTTGCAAGTTGTCCGATGAACTTTGCGTGAATTACAGGCACGGATTTTCAAGAAAATAAATAAGCTATATATACCCGGCAGTCAGAAATTCTTTCCGCAAGTTCGAAATGTCCATTCTAACCTGCTGAGAATGCTCGATCTCTGTTTGGAAATGTCAAGCAATATAATTCGTGGGCCAATCCGTTCCGAAAACGATCGACATCTTCTTCGAGTCTTCCCCAACCTTTTGTCACAAATCACAGCATTCTCACGAAGAGCGAGAGCTGTCACATTCTCATCTCCAGTTTCCTCGCACTACGCTAGGAACGCCTGGGACTATGTCCCCCCATTGGGCGACCAAGTACGACGACGACGACGACGACGACGACGACGAACGGTTTGCATTTTTAGACTCAGGCTTTCCTACGGAACCCTGGGTTAAAAGCGCTACTTACTGTAAGGTTTGGCCTGATTTAGAAGATTAGATTTGTTAGATTTGTGTCTGTTTTGTTCTCTTTTGTATTTTCAGAAGCAAAGATGTAACGATACCATTAGCAATGAGTTCCAGTTTGAGGAGGAAAAAATTGGAAAATACCGTGTATACAAATACAGCATTGATAATAGCATTATGTGTCTAGGAGTAAAGAAAGGCTGTGATGATGCGACCTTATATTTCATCAGTTTAACTAAAGAGAACGGTCGCGATAGGCGTTGTTACTTTGAAAAACGATGAACACCAACACGGTAGTTCTTTTTCTTGTATTTGCAATCATTTAAACAAAATAAAAACCAGCAGTTATGATTAAGATTTGTATTTTTTGTGGAATTCTCCCTACGTGATAAAATGGTTATGATTCATATGTAAAGTTAGGTGATACTGTCTTACTGACTTTCCATTTGCATTATTAAACCTTTTTAAACCACTCCTTCTGATTAACACACCACTTGACGCCGACCAGTTTTGGAGACTTTATTCTTCATTATAAATGTGGTTGTACAAAACAGCGTCCCGGAACATTTTTGCGTATATTTTCTTGCGTTTGACTGGTATTCTAGTCATGTAATTAATTGAATTATTGTCTTATCTGGAGACTTAAAAGAAAATCATTAGTAGAAGAATCGAACCAAGTCGATGAGGTAGAGCCGAGTTGAAAGTCAGGGCAATTAGGCAAAAGGTTTAGTACGCACTGCAAATGACTGCAGTTCAAAACCTACAATTTTCAATATTTTATTAACGGCAGAATTGAAGAACGATTTTGCATTTCATAAGCAGCACGTGCACCATTGACGGTAAGACAACGTGTCCGACTTTTCTATGAGCAGGAGAGCCAACCAGATTCGCCTTTCTAAAGAAACGAGATAAAAACTGAGAAAATTGTTTGTATAATCTTATTAAACAGCATTTTGCTAAGTGAGGCAAGAGTAACCAATCTAGGAGACATAAATCCGGTTACTTTCAACTATGGGATGTTGGGCATTCTGTCACGTAAGTCCAAATGGGGATCGATATTTTACATTTACTTACATCTTCATGGTTATCCTTTATCACCCACGGGGGAGCATACAGTGCTTTGCCAATGCTTTGGCTCTCTCCTAGGAGTAGCTTACTCTTTCCAGCGGCTGCAGCATGGACAACTTACGACGGTGTCAAATTCTCAAGCACATGCCAAATTGACGCTTGACAACAGCTTCGTTCCTCAGTTCTGATTTTTAATCAAATAAGTGGACTAATTTTGACAATTCTTCAACCCACGCAATAAAGAAGGCCACGGTCCGGCACGTGTTCTATCGCAGTTACTTGTGGGTAGTTTAGCCAGAAGTTGACAACGCGATATGGATTTTCGGCGAAGCTGATTAGGATAAGTGAACAAGTTAATCCGGTAGTTTTTTAAGAACAGGCCAGAGCCTTCGGTTGACGGAAAAGTAAATACGGTAACTAGCGATCCCTAGTATTCACCCTAAAATCGCTTTGTTTCAGTGACGCAAAACGCCGGAAGTTGCGTTTTGACGCAAATATAAACAATTAATATAGAGTGGATATATATTGACACATTATTGAGCTGTTACAATTGGCAATCAAAGAACGCAGTTTCGACAGCACGATTTAACATAACCATGTCTCAGTCTTGTTTCACGAGAAAAGAAGAAAAACAAAGGCCTGCACATGGCCCACGTTTAGAAACTGCTTTGTAATCACGACTGAAACAAATACAACCCTTAATTGACACAGATTACGGATCGTTGCTTGCGGTTGCGCCCGATTACCCACGATATTGTTTGATTTTCAAAATTACTGAACTAGAAAGACCGTGGTTGAAATCTCATGTAATCGCTTGCCACTGATTCATTTCAGGGTTGGAAGGGGCATTAAGACCTAATCCCACCCCCGTAACAACAGAACTTTTAATTATTATTATTATTATTATTATTATTATTATTATTTTTGTTTTTTTTGTTTTTTTTTGTTTTGTTTTGTTTTGTTTTTTTGTTTTTGTTTTTGTTTTTTTTTTTTGTTATTATACAAATTTCAGAAAGATCAATTCCTGTCTAAGGCTATTTAAAAATTATGAGCACGGGATTTCTATCGCGTTCACGCATAGAAATCAAGAGCGAAAAATCTATTTGTTTTAGTATAACTGTAGCAGTCGTTCAAAACTTTATCCAAAAACTCTTCACAGACACTTCGAAAACGCAAAGAAGCGGTCGCCAGTTTGTTAACAATCCTCCGTAGGAAAAAAGATGGCGACTAGTACATTTACCCATAGTTCTTAGAGCACGAAAACCTTAACAACGTTTTAAAAAAACGTACAGAAACGTTATAAAACCTTCAAACCTGGGCTTCTCACTGTTCTTAGTACAGGAACAAATATTGTAAAAATTTGGCTTTCTTTGTGCCTTATAGGCTGTGCTAGGCTCGCAAGGCATCGTGATAAAATGTACCGCCCCCATCTTTTTTCCTATGGTGGATTAAGCGCTCATTGCTACGTTACTCAACAGAACAGAAATAGGCTGTGAATAACGTATTCAATAAGAGAACGCCATTCGTATTAAAACGCCAGTAGAATTCTACTAATCTATATTAGAAAGAGTGAAACCTTTTCCAAAGTAATTAAAGTGATCTATCGCTGAGATTGAGATACGCATGTATATTAATTTTTCGCGGGTTAGCCGAGATCGTAACTCAGTCTTGACCTTTGAATTCTTTGTTACATGTTTCACTTCAGTTGTCACAATAAATGGATAGATTTGAATCAGAAGATAAATTTGTTTGTTGTAATATTTCTCTTCAGTTGTTAATTCCCTTTCGTCCTCATACAATATACTGACTCGAACAATATCTCGATTCTTAGATATAATAATTATAACTTATTAACGTTTATTTAAATAGCGCCATTCATACGCTCATGGCTTGGCGCTCCACAAGGAAATGTGAAAAACTATGAAAGCTCTACTCGATTGAATCGAATTGAATACCGAATACGAATCGCTACGACAGAAAAAGTGAAAAGAAAAGGAACTGTTACGTTTCAAAGAAAGCGCAAACGTTAAAGAACGTTGACGCTATAACAGGAATATATTGAGTTGCTTCGAGAACAATCAGTATATAGTAAGTGCTCGTGTAGGCGGCGTGGACTTCTGGTTAAGGTACTGGAATTGTAATCAGGAGCGGCCCGGGGATTGGTGCTCCCAAATTCAACTGCTCCACGCTTGGTAAATAGTCAGCCGTAACTAGCTGGTATTTTTAACAAGTTTCGGTTCAATTTAGAATGTTTCTTTGCTCGGTCACCAATTAGTGAACCAGTGCTAAGCACTCCGACACTAAAATAAAGTGAATATTATTCATTTACATGTACTTCGACATGGATGGTGGGTGTTCTTTTGGCGGTCAAAGCATTTTGTTGCATGATTTGAAAACTACAACTAACACACAACACAGCTGATTTCATTTTTTATACATTTCTATCATTACTCGTATTGAGATACGCATCCGTGACTGTAGAAGTAAAGGTCTATTCAGGTTGAAAAAATCTCGTTTCGTGTACTAAGAGCAGTTTCCGCTTCAGTTTCCGCTTATTTTCAAAACGCCTGAAATCTGGATTTCCGCTGCAATGCAGCAACATTAGAACGTTATGCTAAAAGAGTGATTTTAAACCAAACAAGGTGCTTTACTTAATCAATTAATCTGAGATCTCTTTTCTGTGATACTCCCGATAAAGGGTATTTTGGCTGCCAAGTTATCCTAAACTACGGCATGCGTTTTAACCAAATAAGGCGACGTTGTTTTCCAAGAAGCGCCTTCATCTCTGATAGCATCTTTATTATAACCTTCGGGGAGTTGTTCGAGAGCAAATGTTGAAATCAAACGGCTTGAGGATGTGTTCTTCGCAAACTCAACTTCATTACAGTGTTGTATTTATTTATTCATTAAAAAACAATAGCATTTGTTTTGTTGATTATTGATCGATCACAATCAAATTTATACATTTTTGTTTGTTTCCAAACGATTGTCCAACGTAACCGCAATTTTTTTTCTTCTTCTTCTTCTTTCTTCCTGATAATATTCATTATTTCAACATCTGTAATGATTTAGACCTTAAGAAATCCGGCGCTCTTCACTTAACCTGCGATCAGCTGTTCCTTTTTTGGCGCCAAAAAAAGAGAAAGGAAAAGAACGCCCGATCTTAGGTTACCCCTCACTTGTTTGTGTAGACTGTGGTTTAATTTGCAGTCAGTTAGTAAACACGATTGCACTGCGTAACATGAAAAGTCTAGACGACAAAGCTGCTTAACTGAACTCTCAAATTGAAACGGAAGCTTTCAAGGGTGAAGGAGTTTCCGCCATCAGGCAACTCCTGCCTTGTTTACTTTACGTGTTCACGGGGATTTAAATGTACCGCTGTCACGTAACCTTTAGTACAGGCGTCACATTCTACTCTTGCCATGTCAACTTAAGCTCCTCATTCGTATGCGCCCTCGCAAACCAAACAAGCATCATGACACCCTAACCCAAAGGTACAACAATTTGTTAAAATCAGATTGGCATAAGTGGTAAAATGAGGCAGCGAGCTGATTTCCAGAACTCTTCTCTTCCATTGATTCGCGAGCTCGTTTTCCTTCAACACTTCCTTCAACTCATTTCTGGACGTCAGACTTTAGAAAGGTTCGTGAGCACAGTGAGAACTGATACCTACGGAAATCCACTACGGTATTTATTGTTAAATGGCAGTCTTACTGATATAGTTAGTGTCAGCTTTTCTTTACTTCTCTCATTTAGATTTCCTTTCTTTTCTCTCCTTTAGTTTAGATTAGTGTTTCCAATTAGCTTGTCTCATTCTGTACAAATAAATACATATAGCACTGAAGTAAAGTTGTTTTCTTTATTAATTTACTTATTATTTTTTCTGAGTGGGAGCTTGTTCCGCTTAAGTTTCCGTAATTGGATAGAGTCTTCTGAAGTTGACCTGATGAATCAAAGCCGGTACATTAAGGTTACTTCCCACCTTCGCGGGTGCCCTTCGGGAAAAAAATCGCACGCGCGCCAGTTTCAATACAACCTCAACAAACTATATACCATAAGAAAGCTTAATAAATGTACTTTACGAAAAAAATACAATTTCAGCAATGTTTTCTTTTAGGAAGTGTCAGGAGGCGGTAAGGCGTGAAACGACCCAGGCTTCTTCTATTGAATTTATCGGTTATCGGATTCCTCAATACGAGCAAAATGGCTGTAGAGTCTTATTCACAAGGCATCAATCAAGAAAAGTGTGTCGGGCTTTTTCGATATTCTGATTGGTTGTCTAGATATCCACTTCTAAAGTTGGAGTAGCTAAAAATATGCGAGACGTGTTGCGTAAATGGACGCCACGGGAAAAATGTGTTAAATATCAAAATTTCCCGACACACTTTGGTTTGTCATTATCTCTGGAATGTTCTGGCGAAATTTCAGGAAAATCCGTCAAATCTGCATACCCTGTAAATTCGCTCAAAGTGGATGTATTCCTCCAAAAATCAAATGCGAGATTTTAGCTTGTTAAGGTTCGTAAACAACTCGCGCCACGTCCGGAGATTATCACGCCTGATAAAACTGCAAACCAATGGGACAACAGGACCTCCTAGTGTATATGACAATAGCTCAAGATTTCCCGGGAAAAGCATCGCATTGCAACAGTGGAGTTCAATTCAGGATGGCAACGTAATATGGGCAAAGACGCCAAAGGCAAAGGCAAAGGCAAAACCTGCGCCAAAAAAGTTAAAGGCGGAAAATGTACCGCTGAAAAACAAGACGTTAAGGAATCGACGGACAGCTTGAGAAATACTCTTACTGCTAAAATTAGTTCCCTTGGGTAGGTTTCATTTTCTTCATCACTTCCGCCAGATTCCGACGAAGAATCTTGTTCGCAGCCTGCACTGACGTTGACTTTGATTTTTAAGCTACTTGATCCAAGGATATTCGAACGCTCCGGATCTTCAGCAGATGCCGAGATTGCCGAAGGTGTTTGGCCAAACCAAGAGCCTTTGTCGCTTTCGGCAAGGTTTTTTTTCCTTCCTTGACAATATGGAGCTTTTTCTGTCTTCTTTACGCCGGTTTGTTTCGTTTTCTTTACCCAAGGACTTTTTTCTGCTTTTGATTTTTCCATGGGAGTTAGCGTAAAGAGCTTCCACGGGAGAATTTCTGTCAAGTGCGTGATGTAAAGAAAAATATGCAAATGTCGTGAAATACGAGCGATGAGCGTTTGCCGCGAAAATTTCCCCAGGGTTCTCGCCCGTTGACAAGATTGTGACACCTTCCTAGTTTATTAACTTTATTTGAATATACGCTTTTTCTAAATAACTCGGCCGCTTTTTGAGATTTTTAATGTTTTTCTGTTGGAAACACTAAATAAAATGACGAACTTAAATTTTGTCAAATAAAAGAAAAAACGATTTTTTTGGCCTCTGAAGGTGGGAAGTAACCTTAAGCCCAAGAGACACTCGTTCACCGTTCATAACGTAAAGTGCTGATCTAGTGCTATTACTAAAATCGATAAATAACAGCAACTATGGAATATCTGTTATAACGAGTTGCGCATTCACGAGGTGGTGATGTCAGATCAAAAATAGTTCACAAAGACAGACTTTTTCGCATTTTTTACCGCGAAAAAACCGCTAGATATACTTCTTCATTGAACAATTGACGTAATATCTTAATTTATCATGGTCGGTATCCTAGAGTTGTAAAGCAAAGGAACTTAGTCCTAATTCTAATCTCATAATTTTAATACTGTTTTGGCCAAAACTGTGCTAGTGCATTTGGAACGCTCGTGGAATGAAAGAATCAAAGTCGTAATGGCTACAACAAACGTGTGATTTACCTTAACTGCTTTTTTAAAGAGATTGTTTTACTTTTGTCATGACTTGTTGATTCAAACTACTGAATTCTTTAGATCAGTTTTGGCGATCGCTTTCTAAAAGCTTCGAGGAAACGCATCGTGGAGCAAATTCAGTATTGTAATTTATGTCTACGTAGAGAACCCACTATCTTATTCCAAAGAGATAATCTATTTTTTTTGCTCAAAAGGGATCCAAATATTGGAAGACCACAAAGCATGCCTTAAAGTAGCTGCCTTTAATCCTTAAAAAAAATACTGGCCCTGGCTTATCAAACGATGCCATATGGTATTTAACGGATAAATAACTAACCACTGAGGGATAGAGTGGTATGTTTTGTAGGAGGATATCGTTGTCCAAACCAAAACAAAGACCTAAAAGGATTATGTTCAAAACATCCGTTATCAGGCTTCACTCAATCGCAAAACCAATAGACCCTGCAAAAAAATAACGATACTACCTACTTTATGTAATTTTCAGAATATGCTAAAATTTATGACGGAATGCGACATGTGAAAGACGTATTGGCTAACATCGCATGCGTTTTGGAGCAGGGATGCCGCAGTGGCGAGAGCACTTGCTCCCACCAATGCGTCTAGGGATCGATTCCTGCCCGGGGCCATATGTGGGTTGAGTTTGTTGTTGGTTCTCGCCCTGCTCCGAGGGTTTTTCCGCGGGTCTCCGGTTTTCCTCCCGCCACAAAAACCAACACCTAGCTCCAAATTCCAATTCCACCAAAATAGAGGACCTGAACGAAAACCAGCTAAGCCTGATGTAGCTTTCTCTCCGAAATATTGTAAATTCTAATAACGTTAAGGTGTCCTTGCCATCGTTATTCTATGTGATTGGAAGATTTGAAGTTCCAAAAATTATCTTTCTCTTTCATAGGTAGAGCTACTGCGTTTTTATCTTTACGATAAGTCAAAAATGTGATAGAGATCTTTTTCGAGAGCTCTTTTCCATGTGAAACACGTATCCGGAAGGTGATAGATCTTCCATATTAGGCGAAAATAAACGAAATACGAAGAAAGTGGATCACCAACGCAAGCCGGAATGAAATTTAAGGATTCAGACATTTGCGGGCTACTAAGGAACACCTAGCTATGAAACTGAACGTTCGCGGTCATTGGCGAGGAAGACATAACTGGAGTGAGAAGGTGACTGGAGTAAATGAATTCGGCACGCAATTTTCTAGTAAGTAAAGATAGTAATAGCATTCCCTATCCACGCCAAGTCATTTATGTAGAGCTTCCTCAAATGACACGTTCTCTGGTGTTCCGCGATGTTTTAAGAATTGGCATCAAGGGAGTTAATTTCTTGAGCTTGCGTTAGTTAAGGAAGTTTTAACTTGAATGTCGAACGATATCAGTATTTGTTACAGTTTTGCATTAGTACACTACACGATACTTTTTAATCCAATCAGAAGTAAAGCCACTCGTGAAACCCCACGCACAGGTTTTCCCGTGCTTCACGTCAGCTACGTGTATTTGCTTCAAGGATTTGTTCATCAGATTTTCTGTGTCCTTTCTGGTTGGCTAAAGTGATCACTTTGGTTTTGGCTTAACGACACTCTATTGCAAATTGCTATATCACCTTCTTCTTAAATTTGTACCATTTAAGCAACGAGCATGGCGTAAAGGGAGCTGAATAGCCTTTAATTTTTCAGTGAAATCTTAGAAAAATTTGAAAGTCTAACAAAGTTAAAAATCCAAATATGTTACTATGAACCAGATAGGAAGAACGATGTCAAAGATCGAGGAAAAAAATAGATTCAGTCATCTTCGAACATACAGGTAAGATGCTCGAATCATGAAGTGGCCCCTTAACTGTGATTCCCTACTATTACTCTGCGCACTCTCAGTAACTATGAATTAAAAACATGCTAATTATTCTTCGAGTCACTTGATAATTCCATGCGAAAAATTGGAAACGAAAAGAACTTTAAAACCAGCAGCAATTGCAAAATAGTCTCTTTTACCAACAATCTCCCTTGCATGTCACTGTCTATTAAAAAAAAAAAAAACTATTAATGACAGTCTACCCCAAAATACTGAATAACTCTTACTGAATTCAGAAACTTCCATAAACACAAATAACGAGTCACAAACGATGAACATGAAATAAAAGGGCAAAATTTAATTTGTCAATATTCCGTACATGGCATAGAAAGAATTAGCGTTTCATCGCTTAAACGTGCAGTTTTCTGACCTCTCCTCTCTGAGGCATAACCCAAGTTTAACACCAGAAGGTTAAATTGCCTATGAAGTAAAAAATAGTTGCTGCTGATTTGACAGGCGTTTCAAAGTACAGAAGAATGGCGTTTTCCTTTTTGGAATATCTTTTTTTCATTTTAGAGATATTCACGTTTTTGTGTTATAAGTGATGACGTCATAGGTGGTTCCACTAAAACAGTTCAACACTCAATCAAGAATATCTCTAGAAATATTAAAGCAGTGTTCTTTAAACTTGGCACCAGAAATGTAAATCACAAAAGAAACAAAATGACACCCGTCGTGCCGTCACCATGACAACAGTTATGCCGCTGGTCCTGTTTTAATTAAAACTAACATTACCAGATTTTATCTTAAACAAGGATCATCCACTCCCAACAATCTAATGGGGAGAGTTAAGACAATATGGGAATCATGTGTGTTCCGAGCAAGACCCTCTGTCCCTTTTCGAAGGGTTGCAAATTGGCATATTTGGTTTTTCACAGAAAGAGACTGGAGCCAAAAGTGTTCCCATGGCAACAACACAGAAGGTGTCATTCTGTTTCTTTTGTGATGCACATTTGTGGTGCCAAGTTTGAAGAACACAGCTCCAATATTTCTAGAGATATTCTTGATTCAGTGTTTTACTGTTCAAATGGAACCACCTATGACGTCATCACTTTCCTCATTTACATAATACAAAAACGTAAATATCTCTAGAATGAAAAAAGATATTCCAAAAAGGGAAAGGCCAATCTTCTTTACTTTGAAAAGCCTTTCAAATAAGTAGCAATTATTTTTTACTTCATAGGCACTTCAACACAACACCCTAGCTAAGTGATTATCAAGCTTACTCAATCATAAAATCAACAAAATCAACTGTTAATTGCACTTCCCGTGTAATAGAAACAAGACTGGAAGTTTTAGGGGATTCGCTTACGGCCTGCATGAATTCATCCGGTCCGCCCCCTCCCTTCGTCTCCTCATGTTCCTGATTCTACTTTTGTGTCAGTGAACCAATCAGTAGTATATTTTCTACCAAGATTCTTAAAGAGCTTTTCGCAAATAGTACACTCAAAACAGTTGGCCCGTTACACGCCATAAATTAAGTTTTATTCCACCGTCAGGAGTGCAGTAGTGAGGAGACTCGAGCTACCAGCTGTGCCTCGCGGGTTGGAGTACTTTACAAAGCGTCATAATTTGTTTGGGTTGAGTTTGTTGTTGGTTTCCTCCCTTGGTCCGAGTGATTTTATCAGGGGTTTACTTCTTCCACAGAATCGTACGAACTGTTCCACTGAAATCCCAGTTGGACTGAACTGCTAAAAGCGTACGAATAGTTATACTCTGGATGGGCCACTACTTCTTCTTTTTTATATTTACACTTTACATTCCACGTTCTATGGATACGTAATAATAAAGGTCTTTGGAAGTGGTTATCAACTTAATGAACAAAGGAGAAAAAATGCTGAAATCGAACCTAACATGAATCAACCTGTTAACCCAATGTTGTAGAGTCACGATATGTTATTCTAACATCAACACCCCCTCGTCTTTACCTTTGACATGACAACTGTAGCAGCAGTTAATTTACGTAGAGTTGAGAACATAGTCCGCCATTTATAGTCCGCCTTTTATTATCAGAAGATTTTTAGCAAAGAAAAAGATAAAAAAACAGGACAACTTCACAGAAGCCACGACGAAAACTACAAAACGTAACTTTCCACATTCTCTAATAATAATAAATAATAACTCGGAGCTTTTTTTTCCTCACGACTGAAGTGTGGTAATAGCTACTCTGGGATGCTAGCCAAGTTGTCAGTTATGATTAGTTACTACTGAAACACTAAAAGCACGTCATTATTCACGAAGTTCTTTGTGCAGCCTAATTTGTTCTCTGCTCGGTTTGTTTCGCGTCGAAATATGAGGAAGTCAGTAGACAATGTGGAGGAACTTTTCTCTACCAAGACATGCTCTTCGGGGATTTTAAATATTTGCGAAAATTCAGTTCAAAACAGTGGAAAGAAAATAGTTGAACAGTAGATGTCTTTTTCCGAGACAGATGATTGGCCATTTCAAAACAAGGCCATTGGCCATTTGAACAGAAGACCATTGGTCAATTTTACGATGGTATATTTAGGCTTAGTAAGGTACGAGACATCGTCTGCCATTAAGTATCCTTTCATTCACGTGAAAAAGTTTGTGAATCGCCTTTGCCTGAGTCATATTCCAGTATCCTGTTCTTTCTGCAAATTCGTTGACCACAGTCTCAGATAGTTTCCTTGATAGGAAGTATTGTTAAAGTGGGTTCTGACCGGGTAAGGGGAAACTTCAAACAATCGTGAACTGCAAGCTGGCACTGGAACACGAATAGCAAGGTGATTCACGGACCTCCTTTCTTCAGTAGTCGCCTTTTTGTCAGCGTAAGTACATGGACGACGAAGTTGAAAAAAGCCGCCCGTTTTCCGCCCGACTGCATGAAGTAACGGAAAACCTACTTTGGCAAAGTGTACTTTTTTGCGACGTATACTACGCGTGGGTTTAGTTCTACAGAAATTTTGCCAACAACAGTTATAACGGTTTGGCTTCAAACTGATTCTAAACAATGTTCCCGATCTTTGTACACTTTAACAATAATGCCCAGCTATTTATCAGTTTGACGATTAACCGCTGCTCAGATCAAAAAGACTAACCGCAAAGGGTCAGATCAAAAAGGCTAACCGCAAAGAGCTTCTTACGCTAAGAAGTATACATGCGGGCAAACTGCAGTTACAATATAATAACCTGCATCGAGTAAAGATTACTCAAAGGGCTAATGCAACTTTTAATTTTACTGTTTTCAGTGTTCCGGCGTGTTTTACGAAGACTGTGTTCCCAATTTTATCGATGCCCAGCTCAAGCGCCATGGATTTTCTTTTAGACGTGGAAACTGAGCCGTGAAACTCACAGATCCATTTCCTTTGAGATTTAATCACAGTGCTCTTGTGCGAAAGATCGATGGCTCAAAAGTGAGGTCTCCAAAGATGACAAAATGCCCTGTGCATGTTTTGATCTTGAATAAAGATCACTGATTCTAATAATACATGACCGCAGGAACATAAATAATGAAAATAAGCATTATTTTGAGTCAGTCATGCATAATAAGATTTATAAGAGATGTTAAGTGCTAACAGAACCTGAACCATCCCAAGCTGGATCTCTTTTAAAACTAGCTCTAGCCGGTTAATACAACTCCGTTTCAAGTCGCTTTATTCTATAGTCTCCTGTCGTCTCGTAACGCTTCCTCGGCGAGGAGCGTTTCGTGTGACCCCAACGGAAGACTACCCCTGCTCAGTAGATAAAACAAGGCCAAATAAACAAGCCTGACCTCTCACTCATAATTTATCAAGACTTAGCGTATAAAGAAAACACACAGCACTTAATGAAATATCTCTCAATTATCACGTTTCCTTTTCCTGTTTTGTGAGTGTCTCGACGGTCAACAAGCGACGGAGGAATATATCCGATTCTATAATAGTTAAAAGGATTGCATGATGACGTTGAAACTCGTTGAAGCACCCCGCTAAGTGCACCTTCTTCGCTCCACTATAAAAGTCTTAAAAGGTGGAAACAATTCACCGGCGGTCGGGAAGACACGTTTATGTTCTTGCTATTGGAATCCCAAAGTGACCTAACTTTATGGAATGATTTGGCTGGACAATATAGCACGAAAACTATAAAGCTACACAGTCAACTACGCGCAGACAGGTACTCAGTAAGTCACAGTGGAAGTTACCGTGCTGAATTTTCTTTAAGAGGCATGGCCCGGGGGGAATGCTCCCTGATATGGGCTATATAGGTACGTGCGGCACCAAAGGGTACGGTTTTTAAGCCGTTTTATATAGTCATAAATAGGATATCGATTTTGGCCATTTTGGTTATAAATACGGTATGGTTTTAGCACTCTAGTCATTAATTGGGTATATTTCTTAGAAGAAGCTACTTTTTCATCGTTATCAATAAGAACGTCAACAAAAGTCCTTTATAAATTCAGTTTTAAGACAACTGGGGCAGCCGCAACTGTCATAAATAGGGTATCGAATTTTGGCCAGGTCATAAATAGGGTAGGAAAAATCGCAGATTTTGGTCAAAAATGGGGTAAGGGTTATGGGAAGTGGGCCGCACAACCGCACCCAACTTTTCTGGGAGTACCTCCGCCCTGGAGCCATGGAAAACGCGAAACAAATAAAAGAACCATCACGGACTCTTAATTATTGACAACGAACAGTAACCTATCAATGCACAGCCTAGGTCAAACTAAATGTCATGGTAACAAAATGTGTCTTCGCAGTAAGGTAAAAAGGTAAATCTTCTCCCCAATTCACCTCAATTCGGTGAATAATTGTTAATTATACGAGAGTAAACGAGACGAGTACATCAATTTCTTATACGGCAAGGTACTCTAGTAGCAAATTTCTTGTTTTGTGTTAGGTTGATTTAAGGATATCGATAACAGGAGGGGGGGGGGGGGGGGAAACACAGGAGAGATGTACGATTACAACGTAAAAAACCCGTATAATTCTCTGTACTTTATTAAAACAATTAATTCTGTGCTGGTCTAGTTCATGTGACTACATAGGTAAAGCCAGTTATCACAGTTAGATTTAAATTCAATAACATTTTAACAAAAATATTACTCCCTCAAAACATATTATTAAACAAATGGTAGCCTGCGTAGCTTGGCGGTTTTTAAGCAATTTGAGCGCGTTAAGAGAGCGGCGAGGCCGTGATAACGAGCGCCAAAGCCGGCGAAGTCGCGAGGAGCCAAATTGCTTAAAAACTTCCTTGAACCGCCAAGCTACACAGGCTAACAAATATGGTAGTTTGAAAATTTTTATTCATCTGTTATGTTTACTTTGCAAACTACTTCTGGTTACTTAAATGACAAACAAGTTAAATACAATGAATTAAATACCATGCCGGCTAAGTGTTGTTTGGTAACAAAACTTACACAGGTATTTTTCGGAAGACACATTTCCTATCCTTTATATCGTTAACGCTAATCAGAGATAGTCCTCCATGGCAGTGGCCTGTTAGACACTTGGCCACGTAATTACTCGGCCTGTATGTATATCTTGTTGGGTAACTGGTCGTAGCCAGCTCTTCAAACAGAAAATCACTGCCTATATTACCGTGACAGGCCCATTCCTGTGAATGCAATTGAAAGCGAGTGACAAATCAATATAAACATAATTTACAGTCGAGAAGAACACTAACTGTCAGTAAATCACAGGGTTAATTAACTATACAAAAAAAAAAAATGGACTGTGCACGACATTCATTCATAATTTCCGGCTAATGTACTGTGGCAAAATTAAACACACTACTGGAGCTACGACAGAACGACGCTTGAACACTTTCCATATCAGGCCTAGCCCACACTACCCCGGAGAAATTTGAAAACGCAGCTTTATTTCAACGGTTTATAGGTCTACCGTACACACTAATCCGGAGAAATTGTTTACGGAAAACAAAACTCACGACAGTCATGTGATTAACCCTGACCGTTAAATGGTATACACACAAGTGTTTCTACCGTCAATGATTGTTGTGGTCTCAAAGGTCGATCGGGTCCTTAGTCATAATTATATCAAAATACTTCGAATCTGATTGGTTATCAGCACGCTCTCTTTGGAACGGGCAACTTAGCTATCCAATAACAAGGTGTCAAATGGCAACATTTGCGTAGCGTGCGAGCTTTATTTGCTTTTTCTTGAGAATGAACACTTCTCTATCAGTTTCCAAAACTTTTCAGAAATTATTTTTCCCCCGAGAATTTTGTCATCTAAATGGTAAAATCGTAAACAAGCTTGGCTTCGTCTAGATACTTCCACGATTGTTTATGGTTAGATTTATTGGTAACTCTGTCTGAAATCATACTTAAGGTCATTCTCCAGTATTGCATTGCGCATCCCTACTGCGCATAATTTGACGCGTGATGAGAGCGCGCGCATTAAAACATGGCGGCTTTTTCTTTACAGCTGGACCTCGCCATAGTGGTAAACCGTCGTTTTCTCGCAAACTGGTATGGTGACCTATCATTTTTTTCTGTGTTGTTTTGAATTGAGTAATAAATTTCTCTGTGTAAAATGAATATGGACCAATTCTCAGTGTAGAACAAAAAGCAATCGTCGGAAAGGTGAATTTAGCAAGCAATCGTGACTACAATCATGATGGTATTATAAGGATTTATATGGGTATAAACAAGGTGCTGTTGCACCTAAACGAACATGGGGACCCCTCATTTTTATTTCAAAATTGAAGTTCCTATAACATAAACAATCAATAGGCAAAGTTTCACAAAAATCTCAGTGCAGGTTCTATTTCAGTTGAATGACCTTAAATGAAACAAATTACTTGGGCCACTTATAGGTCAAATGTTGAGCGTGGTATATATACTTCATTATAAAAGTGATGACGATGACGATGATGATGATGATCGATAATGATAATAAATGATTTGGCATTTTAAAGCAGTTTAGTTTTGCTGTAGTCCATTGGTACCCAGAGCGGCGTAAATGCATCTAATCACACTATTTTATTTTTAATGGCCAATTCTCGTTATGAGACATAGTACGGAATCATGGCAGTTGTTTCATCCAAACAAATATCCAGGCCAAGATGATGAATGCAACTACCATGATTCTCTGCAGTCGCATCCCATTGTGATTTAGATTTCTTTTGAACTCACCTCAAAAGCAAGACTAACCCCATTGATGGCCTTCAGTGCGTATTTCTTGTTAGAATCGTGTATATCAGTGAATTGAATACAGTACAACCCGGGCTTGTTCTTCTTGTCCGGCTCTTCAATCTTAAATCCTTTAAGAAACGAAATAAAACGAGAGTTGATGCGCCACTGCAGTAAGCACTAGAAAGTTTATGTCTTCCACGTCATGATGTAAATATCGTATACAGTCGAATCCCGATGACTCGAACACTCGCTCACTCGAACCATTTACTGCAATTTTAACCTCGGTAACTCGAGCCGTCTACAACTCGAACCTTCCGCTAACTCGAAGCAATTTTCAGTTTCCCTTCAACCCTGTAAAGTTCTCAGTACCTTGACTTCTCCTGCTGCTTTGCTTTTCTCTTTTTTTCCACTACGTTTCTAGTGCGTTCTGATTTATAAGGTAAGTTAGAAATGTACTGATGTAAATGTACTCGATCGACTTCTCTACAATTAAATTTCAATAAAATGTAGATTGTATGAATAGAAGCACAATAAATACCATTTTTCCGCTCATTCTGGTCGTTTGTTCCCTACTCCAGATAACTCAAAGTACCTTCAACTTGAACCTTGTTCAATTTCCCTTAATTACAGGTTTGAGCTATCGGGGGTTGACTGTATTATGTCGACTGAGAGACTACTGTTGGTGATTGCCTTATTTCACTCCGGCCATCAGCAAAAATCTGTAACTTTGCTTATTTATTATTGAAATTAGGCCTGCAACGTGTTTGATTGGTGTGAAACACAAATTTCTTTAATTATAATAGGAATCAATGGCGTTTGTACGACTATCATGACGATAAACTTCACTTCGAATCTTATGAAGTCGACTGAGTTTAAAAAAAATGGCTCTTTTCTTCAATAACTTACGTGTGCTGGTATCTTGGGTAGCTGTGCCAGTAACTGTTACTCCACATTGCTTGCTGCCAGCAACTGTAGGACAGTTAGTGGTATTGTTAATCTTCATAAGATTGCCTCCACCGCATGATCTCTGACTCAGTTTCCAAAACGAGCTCAGGCAATGTAGACTTGATACAACTTCCATGCGAGGCAGCAAGCACGCGACGGCAATCTATAGGTAAAGATTAACAAGACAAAGAAACGCTTCTAAGTCACCAAAACAGATTCTGCTAACATATTAAACACGATAAACGTACGAGCAGCTGTTTTCAACGTAGAGATATCAGAATCCGGTTACAGAAATATAGTGAAAAGGAGTTTAACAACTCTTTTTAGTGAGAACATTTCATGAAAAGTCTAGGGCATTTCTCTTTGCGTCGGAATTAATGTTTAAAGCTAAGGCCAAAGGACATTGCAGAAGAGAATTTCAAACTATTCTCTTAGGGAAAACATCTTAATAGCAGTATCAAAGTTTTAAGTTTCTCTAAAGTTACTTACTACAAAAATCCCCTTCAACGCCATTTGATGCTCTCTCTTTTCGGTCAACTCAGATTCCAATGTTGAAATTTTCATGGCTAAGCTTCCTTTTATACCATTTTCACAATACAGGTATACATATATGTGGGATGCATGTAACTGCTCGAGAATTCGCTTCTCTTTGGAGCTCTTGCGAAGCGCTTATTTTGGGGGCTCTTCCGAAGCGCTTCTTTTTGGGGCTCTTCCGAAGCGCCTGGAGCAGTTTTGAAACAGTTTAGTGATAATGCACTTATTCATTCAAAATGAAAGCCCTGCTTTTGAAAGAGACATATCCGACGACTGCCGAAACGGAAAACCCAATTTGAAAAAGTGTGCTTCTAAGTTTTCTGGAACTGAGGCTACGTGTGGGTGTGTTCGACGGAAGTTTTGCAGCTTTAACGGCTTGGCTTCAAACTGATTTTAAACGACGTTCTCAGTCCGTGTACACGATAACAGTAACGCGCCTATATGATAAGGTTGACGATTAAACCAATGTAGCGAGCTTATGAAGGTGACTTTTCAAGCTTTAACTCTTCGTCGATCAATGTTTTTTTTTTTCAACTTTTACCAGCTTCAAGTTGATACCCTGATTAACTTTAGAGGCAGTCATTGGAGTGGAACATCCAGAAACAGGTCCGGGACACTAACAAACATTTAAGCTATTTGGTCTCAAACTTTTACGTATTTCCAAATAGTTGAACGATGATTGCCAGTTACTTCAACTAAATGAGATGAACATAAAAACGTTTAACGCATAAAATTAAACTAGTCAAGGATGTGTAAAAAGAAGGGTAACGCGAATCCTTGAGCGGTAGTAGATGTCGTAACGTTAAAGGAATGCAAAGAAAATAAATTTAAACGCGAACGAACCTACGCCAACTATTACAAAGTATCATTTTTCACCTCTCGCAACAAGCAGGCACTACGACACTGCTTAAAAATTGGCCTGCTACATGTATGTGACGTGGATAGGAGAGGTGAAAACCCTGGCAGCAAATAAAAGCACCTTACACTATTGCCGATGATCATGATTTTGAAGAGCTTGTTGGCGAAAACAGCCCAACTAAAAGAACACCGTACTGACGTCATGAAGAGCTTATCCCACGCGAGCAAAAAATGTTTTAATATGTCTAATACATGTATGCTTCCAACCGGTTTCGCCTTGTTCTCAGAAACATTCGAAAAAAAGTGTCTCGGCTTGAAGTCTGAGAAATATCCCTGGTAGCTGCTGAAAGTTTTGTGCTATTGTTCTTTTGCACTTTTTTGCAGGCAAAAACTAAGAACAGCTTAAGAGCGGAAGCAGTCCCACCTCGTTTCTTTTTATGACACAGCTTGTTGCCGTGACATTCAGTCTGACCTAGGCCGCTGTGCATTGATAGATAAATGTTCATGGTTGAGAGTCCTTTTAAGTATTTAAGTGAAATCATTTTTATTTGTACCGCACGGAAACTTCCTCTGTGACTTATTTCGTTAAGTGCTATATGTTTTCCTTATACAATAAGTCTTGATAAAATACGAGTGAGAGATAAGGCTCGTTTATTTGGGCTTCCTTTATTTATTGAGCAGCGGGGCTCGTCTTCCCGTTTGTGGTCATCACACAATACCGCGGACCACTGAATAAACATGAAAATAGAAGTTAATTAAGTGTATAAGCAATCTACTCAATACAGGTTATTATCTAGTGACCACAGGTTGCCTGCATGTATACTTTTTTAGCTAAAGGAACTCTTTTTGGCTGGTTCCTCTCCTGTCGCGACGTTTATAGAAACAGTATTTTCTCTAAGAGCATGACATCCGCAGTCAAGAAAGCTTAACGTCAAAGTCAACGTCAAAGTCAGCTACAGTTGCATGGACAACATGAAAACAGTAATCAACAAACACAACATGAAAATAACAAACGCCGACAACAACGCCAACGCAATCACCGGAGAGCAATGCAACTGCCGCAAAAAAGACCAATGCCCGCTAGACAACAAATGCCTGACTTCCAGTGTAATCTACAACGCACAAGTTACAACTAACAACACAACCAAGAACTACATTGGACTGACAGAAGGAACATTCAAACAGAGATTCTCGCAGCACAAATCCACATTTAAGCACAGAAAACACATCAACAGCACCGAGCTTTCTAAATACATCTGGCAACTACACGACAAAAAACAAGACTTCAACATCAAATGGTCAATTATTAGCCGTGCAAGACCCTACAACAACATTTCCAAACGATGCGACCTCTGCCTCACAGAAAAACTAATGATTATCAAACATAGCAACGACAATCTACTAAACAAAAGATCAGAACTTATTTCTAAATGCCGGCACGAGAACAAATTCTACTTGAAGAACGCTTGACACTTTCTTTATATTGTACTGCACCCACGCAGTTTATACTCGTCCCCGTAATTTCTGTCTTCACACCTATTGTTTTCCAGTATAACTATCACTTATTGTAATGCAACTAGTCCAGCAATTAGCCTATTGTTTAATACCGTGTATATATATCTAGTTGATAGGAATGCTTATCATTAAATACTGTCTGATGAGTGCGTAAGCACGAAACTCGGAGTAACAGCAAATCTTGCCTCTTCGTTATTACTCATATTTATATACTGACATATTAATTACAGTATCAGCGGAAAAGAGAGGTTAAACATTATTTTATATTTATTTTATAACTGTTCTGTGTATAGTCGCAGGAATAGGCGTTCAGTTTGACAAGTACATGACTGAGGGGGACATGGGGGGCAGGGGGGGGGGGGGGTCTGAACACCGCAACACCGCAAGAAAAGTGAACGAAACACCGTCACCGCAACACGTATTTTTAGCGCCATGATTCGTTCATCTACACTTAAAATAATACTTTTATACCTCAACAATTTTCCACAAAATAAACACATCACAACGCTTTTCATTGTGCATATGTTGATACTACTGATGCCTGTAAATCAGTTTTCTTGCTCTTGTGAAGAAACCTTGCGCGAAGTTAGGAAGCGGACGAAGAAAAACGTGAGGACCCTTGAGAGATGGCTTTTACCCTAGATCCCTCTCTTCTTTTACTTCGCTCACTTTTCTTAATGTATAAACCCACTGACTGAAGCCCTATCTTCACTGAAAGTATTGCTTTCCGGAGCTTGCTACGTTTGCGTTCGATGTTGATAATCGAAAAAATATTTGAAAAAATAGGAGGTGTAGAAAGTCGCAGGACCTTGGAGCGGGTGAAGACTGCTATCAGAATGACCTGTAGACGAAGCCGAATAGCAAAAGGAAAAAAATAGTAGACGTGTGTAATTTACAAAGTTTCCTTTAATAGCTTAGAAAGCCTTCTTTCTTCCCTGCCGACGCGACGTCTGAATATATTTTGTGGCCGGTAGTTTTTGCCACCTTTTCCTTTCTTCGAAGAAAAAAGCTGCGCAGTCAATAATACATTATATTCGGCCTTGGCGTGTCCAGAATTTCCAGGATTGTTTCTGCCCTCGCTCCTCCACGTGTCTACCGAACACTGAGCTCTGGGTGGCAGAGGTCGAGTTACTTGTCAAGTTACGTATAAATGAAAACGGCCTTGGATTGGCAGCCGAGGCATATTGAAGACTAACTGGAAATTGGTCTGTATTTTGTTACAAATTATTATGCATCAGTCAATTCTACCAGTGCGCATCCCCCCCCCCCCCCACCCCCGGGGAACCGCGGGGCACTTGCTCACGTTGTCAGTCCCGGGGGTGGGGCATTCGCAATTTTATCGCGGCCCGGGGGCTGGGCATTTGCGTACCCCGGGGCGATCGCCGGACATTTGACACACGTGTTTTCGAAAGTGCCATGGATGAGTTCAGCGGAAAAGCCGAGGCGTTTGTGGAGCAATGGCTTGTCCGTCAGGGTCTAGAGAAACTTGTCGATGTTTTTAAAGGTATGTTTATGCCATTTTTGTGGATGGAAGGGTCCAGCTTTGTTACGTGCTTTTGACACTGTTGAACAAAGTAATCTAGGTTTAAATTTTTTGGTTATTGATTCAACGAACTGTTTATAATCAAGTATTGAAATAAAATATTAAAGTTGTGAGATTTCTAAAACAATGATACTTGTTTTATTGTAAACATTGTTAACGGGATTGTCGTTATTCTAGTCGAAATATTCAAAACAAATGGTTTTTATGCAACAAAATATTTAATGTTAAAATCAAAATATAAAGAAATAAATAAATATAATCAGAATCAACTAACACGTACTGTTGTTCTAGAAGTCTTACCACTACATTAACATACTGAACAGTTGAACGTTTTATTCACTGATTAATAAAAAAAAACTGCAGAGGTGTTGGAAGGCGACGATCCCGGGGCAGGGCATTTGCCCTCATTATTCGTCCCCACCCCGGGGCATTTAGACAGCTTATGCGTCCCCACCCCGGAAAATTTTCCCATTTTTTTTTAAAAAAATGCTAATGCCCGGGGGTTGACCCCCGGGGGTGGGGGGGGGGGGGATGGACACTGCTGGAATTGACTGATGCATTAACATCAATGGTACGTGTTTGCATAAATTAGCATCGAAAACGAAGTTTACATGCTAAATTTAGGTCAAATTTAGGTTTGAGAGAGGTAAATCAAAAAACCCCAGCATCGCAAACAATTTCATTTCACCGAACACCGCAGCGTGAAAAACACAAACATTGCACACCGTAGGGTTTGAGATCACCGCAACACCGCAAGTTGAGATTTTATTCACCGTATCACCGCAATAAAAAAAAAAACATCAACACCGCAACAACTTAAATCCCCATGTCCCCCTCATGACTTAATACTTTAGTCAAGATCAGACTCTGTCACTTCAAAGAAAAAAAAATACCGGCCACTCTTAGCCGAGTCATATCATGTTTGCAAGATGTTTGTTTACTTATTTAAGCAGTGTTTTCGTCGAACAGCAATCAAGTCCAACTTAAGTGCTTATTTAATTTATTTAAAGATTTATTTGAGAAATAAAAGTGTTCTGTGTTTGACCCTTCTGTTCCCTGACCAGGTTAAATTAAACCTGTTTTGGTTGTTATGTGGCTCTAGGTTTTATCAGAGATCTCAGTGAAGCTCTTAAAATAGAGAAACGTGTTTACAAACATCACGAGAGCATAAATAAGGCTCTGGTCAAACGCATTAGCCGAACCCAATTCAACCAATTGGGCTCATGTGAAGTTCGGCGTTTGACCCAATTAAGTTCGACTGATTTTATTTGGAGCGGCTGTGGCGTTCTTCACCTCTGGCCAGCCGTAAATAACGCCTGAAGACCGACTTTGGGTCAAACGCCGGTCTTCACATGAGCCGAACCAAACGCATAATCGAAGGTCTAAAGGCACCATTTTGACTTTACCTTGAAAAACAACTGGTCAACAAGACCGCTTTTGTTATTTGTTTGGTGTAGCAGTTTTGTTCGACTGAATTAAGTTCGACGTTTGACTCAAACAGGCGTTCTTTTAGTTATTTGAGTCGACCCAAACTGTCATTAGGTTCGGCTCATGTGAAGTACGACGTTTGACCCGGGCCTAACGGTTTGGTGAAGTTATTCACAATTAATTTCTTGTTAACACTCTGTGAAGGTACATATTGTAAACCTTATAGAAAAAACTACGTCATTGAGATTAATGCTTTTAATTCAAAACCGAAACTACAATGACACCTTAGTTATGTTCGTTCTTTTTTTAGTGGAGCATTTAGATGGGATGAGAAAAGAGACAAAATTCTGTTGAGTGAAGTAAGGCAAAAGGGGTCTTGTATAAAAAGGATTGGAAGCAAGGAAGTAGGCCAAAAGTGGTCAGAGGTTGCAGCTGCAATAAATACCCATGCTGACTTTGCTGTAATGCCAAGGGATCAAAGACCAGTGAGAGAGCGGTTCAATAAGCTTCTCAGTGATTTCAACGCTAAAATGCAGAAGGAGAAGAAAGCGAGTGGAATTAGTCCTGATGACTTAAGCGAAGAGGACCTGATTCTGGAAGAAATTCAAGAAGTCATTGCCTCCAACGCCATCGCTCCATGTGCCCCCAGTGACAAAGGAATTTCAGAGAGTGAAGGAGCTAAAGCATTGACCACTAGCAACAGAGCAATGACATCTTGGGGAAGGGGCACAGCTGAAGATGGCAATGAGGAGGAATGCATCAGTTTGATGAATGGAGACAACAACCCTGCTGGGGTTAATTTGCCACGCTTGTGGGTTTTATTCTTACGTAGCGTTAACACTTATCCTGTCACTTCATGGAGTGATGACAGCAAGAGCCACCATTCATCAAAGGTGGGGACAACTACAACGCTAATTGCATAAATGTGAACTAGATATATAACTTAATCAAAAATTATGAGTAGCGCTAATGTTAAGGAGGTGAACAAGAAGGGGCAGAGGAGGGTTAAATCTTTTGACAGATACGCATTTTCACCCTTGGTTGAGAACTTTATTAAAACAACTTTTGTTTGCATTAAATAATGTGCTGGTGATCATTTCAAATAAGGGGCTTTACCTACACAACTGAATATACAATAGGCCCCAGTCACTAATAACCACTTGCACACTTAACCTCTACTTTATTTACATTTTTTTGTGTGGTAAAACTGGCTATTAGGATTTCGTGATTAATTACTTCTCAAACTCATTAATAGTTCATCAAGTAAAAACAAAGAAAATCACAACCGTGAAGGAAGTTTGGATACCAGGTCTTAATTAGCATAGATTTTGACGATTTTACTTCTCTCTTCACTCCTTAGTTTTTGTTTCGATTGAGAAGATATATCAAACACTCAAGACTGTGTTTTATCGGCTATCCAAACACCTCGAATTTCGTCAATAATATTCCGCTGCCCGTCGTATTTTCAACTCTCTTCTCGGTGTTTGGATATCCCGATGAAACACTGTCTCTCTTGTGTGGTATATTACATGAAATTTAGTTTGACGGATTTCAAACATCCACTTCACTGACTGTCAAATGGTTGTACAAAAAATGCCTTAAATGCCTTAAAACTCAGTACAAATGTTCATGCAAAGTAGCTTTCAATAGCAGGTGGATCTAACTGAAAATATTCTGATGTAGTGTTTCCATATAAGCACGTCATTGCATTTCTCCACAGAGCACGGACTATGTGAAACTGCACTACGCGAAGTTTGTAGCCTCGCAACAAACAACTCTTAGGCCCGGGTCAAACCCCGTACTTCACATGAGCCGAACCCAATGACAGTTTGGGTCGACTCAAATAATTAAAAGAACGCCTGTTTGAGTCAAACGTCGAATTTGATTCAGTCGAACCGATCTGCTACACCAAATAAATAACAAAAGCGGTCTTGTTCAGTGGTTTTTCAAGGTAAGGTCAAAATGGCGCATTTAGACCTTTGATTATGCGTTTGGTTCGACTCATGTGAAGATCGGGGTTTGACCCAAAGTCGGTCTCCAAGCGTTATTCTCGGCTGGCCAGGCGTAAAGAACGCCTCAGCCGCTCCAAATAAAATCAGGGTCGAGCGCCGAGCTTCACATGAGCCTAATTGGTTGAATTGGGTTCAGCTCATGTGAAGTACGGCATTTGACGCGGACCTACGTGCGTAAGTCTTCCATGAAGGCTTTGTAATCTTTCAACAATCTCGGCTCTCTCTCCAGTTTCTTTTCAACCAGTTTGCGCGCTGCATATCCTGAGACATGTTGTTTGGTACTGAGGCCTGTCGATTTTTGGATGGTAACTGAGATTTGATAGTGTCCATTTTTTAACTCCACTGTTTCTTCGGCGTTTTGCATAAAACGACATTTGTCCTGAGACATCTCTGTCTTATCGTCAACGATATAGAATCGGTGAGGTCATGATTGTAGAAGTCCTCTACCATCAGTTGGAGCTGAAGAACGACTTTGGCGAAGAAGCCTGATTCCTGGAGGCATCGACTAGCATCCCGTCCAGGGGGAGTAGAAATACTCCTAGCCGCTTCATGCTACAGAAACCGGGATAAGCTCCGGCAGCCTTGAACCAGTCGGCTGCAAGGCTTCGCGCACACACACTAACATTACTCACAAAGCTAATTACAAAAAATATCAAGCAATACTCAGGTTAAACACTACTGAGCTTACTCTGGGCAATTTTGATAATCAATCATGATTACTTGATACAGATTGGCTGAACGCGCCTGCAGTAAGTTGGTTTCCGGCTTCAAACGAATTTTGAAAAGGAATTTCAGAAACGTATCGCTTCTGAGTTTGATCTAAACGCGTTTATTTCATTCCAACGCGAAACAAAGTCGACATGCAACAAAGCGCATTTTTCAAATTGCCCTCGTTCGCGACGAGGGCAAAAGGAACATTCAAATTGGACTTTAGTGCAAACTCATGCCATTTCAAAAAGTTGTGATTTAGGTTTAGTATGCCGCTTATCTCGGTATTGCCTGCGTCATACCAATTTTGTTCAAAAAACAGGTTTTTTCTTGCAAGAATTTTCCTGTTATTCCACACCTTTCGTTTTTAGGATTTGTTTTGGAATCGATGCCCGCTGAGATTTTGAACTCGCACCAACAATCTAACATTTTTTTTTTTTTTTTTATAAAATGTGGGAAGCTTTTCATCAAGGTCTGGTATACTTGTTGCAAAGTTGCATTTTGTTAGGAAAGCAAGACTACCATGTTTGTGCAAGAGCTGGTTGGAGATTATTTTCCAGGAGGCTTGTGACTCGTCTTGAATTCTTTTGACCCAGGCTATTTTGAGCGCTTTTTCTATGATCTTAATATCACACATTTTCAATCTGCCATCTAGCTTTCTTTTCTCCAATTATAATGTTTTTTTAATTTTAGTTTAGGGGGCTTCCCTACCCAAATAAAATTAAAAACTAGCGTATTTACTTCTTGTACGTAGTCATCTGGAACAGGAAGCAGCTGAGTAAATTAATTTAGATGTCCCAAGTGTAATGACCATGTTTTTCTTTCCATAAAGAGTTAGACTTCTTCGTTGCCAAGTGTTCAGCGTTTTCTCGAGGTTAAGTATTTTTTCACCGAAGTTTAGCCTAATAGCACTTGCTTGGATGTAAGAAAAGAAGACAGCAAGAGCGTTGATAGCCCGGGGGGGTACTTTGGGAATTTCTGGGTGGGGATGTGCCGCTGGGACCCTGGAACTCTTAGCCTATACCAGAGCTAGTTCAGCTGAATTTTGCTACCCTATACTAGAGTAAACTCCCTAAATCTCCCCATCTATCGACACTGTTGAGGCTGATTTGCGTAAATTTAAACTTGCAGATTTAATTTTTTTATATTTTTGAGTGACAATTCCTGGTTTCCTTAGTCTAGATAAAATCTTCAACCAACTAGTCAGTTTTGTCAAAAATTATACCCTATTCTAGACCCAAACACTCTGATTTATATACCCTATCCTAGAGTAAACTGCTTGAAAACCATACCCTTCACAGCGGCACATACCTATATAGCCCATATATGGCTGCCCTCCCCAGGGGTTGATAGGTTCTTTTGGTCAATTAAAACCAAATGGTTCATCTGTTCTGTCATCTGTTGTTATGACGCAATTTATCATCAATAAGAGGACAAACGCATAAAAAACTGACGTCAAAGCTAGAATTAAAAATGAACTTTTACTAAGTATGCTGGACAAAGAAAATGCCTTTCTTCAGACACACAAGATTATTCATGAACTGAAATCTCTTAAGTAATTAAATCAATGTCTTCTGTCATTATTCTCCCCTGATTTTATTTTAGTAGTCTTAAAGTACAGAAACGATAATAATATTAACTCATTAATTATATCTTTAATCTTAAATTAATTATAAACAATTATTGGATGAGGTTTTTGTGATATCCAGAATAATCAAGGTCGAGGTAGGGGTTATCGGCCGAAGCCGAAGGCTAAGACTGATAACCCTTACCGAGACCTTGATTATTCTGGATATCACAAAAACCGCATGTAATAATTGTTTTATTATACAATGAACGAAAAAAATGGAAGTCACGTGTTTGCTTCTGCACTGACGCCAAGCAAGTGAACACAAAGCGCGCGAATTTGACATGATTACCCGTGACCTTAAGTGTCCTTGACATGATTATTGTATAATCTGCAGCTAGATGACGTCACAGGCGCTGATTTCGAGAATGCAATCTTTTGCAACTCAAGGTTTGAGGCTTTTTTGTAAAAGTTAACCAGTTGTTGATGTTATTATGTGACAGGCTCAGTCATTACTGCAGTAAACCATCTTAGCACTACACAGTACAAGTTCACTTCACATGTGTAAACGGTGCCGAGCTCAGAGAGTTAAAGTGCACCTAGCTCCAATTTTTTTTTTTTCGCTAAAACAAATCTACTTGTTATTTGAAATACTTTTACGAAAACATTTTTGGATTCGGTTTAATCCTCGATTTTCTGTGCCCCGACGAAATCTCGAAAATTGAACCAAAACGCCGCCATTTTGTTTCGCGACCGAGTTTGAGGAGAATGGGTCCAGTGGCTATTGCGACGTCTACCCAGGAAGGTTGAATATCTCACGTCCTCTTATTTCCTTCAGGATGGTGCAACAGATATTTGAAAAGTGCTCAGAGACGCCTTTCATAAGTGCTATCGGCTGTTGCAATAATATCCCAGATTTAACGAAAGATATACTGTACAATTTACTCGTGACTAACGGTCCATGGTACACGACGTAAAGACGTGAACGAAGGGTTGATTTTGTCGAACCGAAACAAGCGGAGTGAGTCTGTGAGAACCATTGAAGAACTCTCACTGGAATTACTTCCGCAGACGTCCAAACGCTATTTTCAAAATTTTACGCTTAAAGCCAACCAGCAATTTTTCCATTTTGTTGAACAAATACAGAGAGCTGACTGAGGCGATATTGTGTTTGGTCCCTGGGTAGACGTACTCAGCAACTGCCGCCCAGACTCCCTAAACGCGGTCGCGTAAGAATTCAAGCGCGACTTTGAAAGGGCATATAAAATCGAGGATTCAACCAAATTCAAAACTTTTTTCGCCCAAATGCTTCGAATAACAAGTGGATTCGTTTTAATGAAAAAAAAAAAAAAAATGGGTTAGGTGCACTTTAAACTCACATGGGACAAGGCACAACATACTGCATAAAATAAACCTAAATGAAGAGAGATTGTTGTTGTGTTATGTCTCATAAGGCCTAAGAGCTAAATAAAGAATTATTATTAGAGGATAAAGTTACTAAGTAAACAGTATTCTGCAACAAATTTCCCACTTACAATTTGCAACGACTTGACTAAATTGTTGTCAGAAAAAAAAAAATCTATGTTACTTTATTCACTCATTTCCACACCCATATCAGGTTCAAGTGATTGCCTTCTCGCTCGTCGCAATTCAACTCCCAGATACTGACATTTAAAAACAACACTCCAACCGAATGGAACCAAACTAAGCATAAGCTCACAAATATGCATTGCGGACCTATTTTTGTCAATCGATAACAACCGAGTAGAAACATTTTCGGTGAGTTCGATTGTTATTGATTGGAAATATCGAGCGATAGCAATTGGCGATTGATATCGATTGAATCGATGGATTTCCGGTATCGATTTTTATCGATCAAGGACTACGCCTGCTTGTTTAGTTTCACTCTCTCGTAGGAACCTCTTCGCACCACATCGTGGAGGCGAGGAACTTCAATCGTCCATCTGGACCTGTCATTAGGATGACGGGTCACGCTTCGGTCCTGCGATTAAAGGTTAGTTCTAGTCACAAACTAAGCGACTTTGGGGATTTGCCGACAAAAGTAGTGGAGCAGGAACAGGTGGCTCAACAACCGGGACGTTTCGGTTTCCACGTACAGCGGACAACAATAAAACATTGATCAACCTCTTACCTTAAAACTTAAAAATGCTATATAGGTGCGTAAAACACAGCGGTCAAACGTCTGCGCATGTGCGAGCTATGGCGCAACTAAAGGCGGCCAAAACATTTTCATAACCTTGTTCTTTTTGTGAGTCATCGACATCCCATAAATGAGATTGTCCTCGTTATTTATATATTTGTTTGTGTTTTAGCTTTTACAACGAGAGCTAACAGAAATAAGAGTTAAAAATTGTTCCACCTTCTGCTTGTTGCAGGTCTTTCCTTTCCGCGGTATGTATTTTCCGCGCTTCTTGAATTGTTTGCCCGCCTCGACTTTGCATTTAGTGTACCAGTTTGTCCCCGGGTTTGTAGTTTGGAAAAGATTTTCCCACCTGGTCAAAGACCTGGTACAGGCGGTTTGGGATTGGTATTTTGGCCAGCTATGCCCGATGACGATGGACAGGAACATCGTTTGTAGTTCAATTCATCTCGTTCCTGTGCTTCCGACAAATCCAGGATCCAGACGGAATCCTCCTAGACCTTCACAAAAGTTTTCTAGCTCGCCTGAGCGAAGCCGAATCACTTCAATTGTCTTTTTCTTCTCCAGTTTTTTCTTCTTTTACACACCGCCTGTCGTCCGTTTCCGGCGTCACGCATCGTATGATTAATAAAAACAAACAAAAATATACTACGCCGTCGGCTCGACACGGGTTTTCAAGACTTATAAACGTTTTTGGTAACGCTTAAAACAAAATGGTAAATTAACAGAATACCGGTAACTTAATTAACTTTGTGGCTGAAAGGTCTTAAGTATTCCTTTTACCTACTTTCTTTTCCTTTTACAGATTTCTATGAACTTTTCAATTTTTTTTCGTAAATTTTGCGTGACACCGGTTGTTTCCCATGTTTTCATTGAAATGTTTGCGCGGGAAATTGGCGCGCGGCTGCCAAAAATGTATCCATTCGCGCATGCCCGACGTTTGACCGTTGTGTTGGTACGTAACGACGTCGGAACATGGACTTGTATTTCTTTCAGAATCAACAAGTATATAGCGTTACAGTAGCAAAGGAAAAAACATAGAAAAGGAAAGAGACCGTAAATCTAAGCAATGTTTAACGTCCTTAAGTCCTGTAAGCGAGACATAAAGACAATTTGTTAGTTTGAAGCTACGAAGGAAAAGAACACTAAAAAAGGTGGCTATGTTTACAGATGATTTCCAATCCGTACTGCGCAGTCTCGGCACCTCAATGTTTATAGCGGAGCTCCTGCGCGCCGAAGGCGCCCGAGCGGAGCCCCATACCTTAGAAAATTTGGTAACCTTTGGTCACGTGACTGTCCGTACGTACGTACGTCCGTCCGTCCTTACGCCTATGCCTTGAAAACTAAGAGAGTAGCACCATTACCATAGCTACATCTTTGATTTTGGGCGTCCACGCTATTGTTAATTGACAGCTGTCACAACAAGCTATCCGCTGACCAGTATCATGTGACTACATCACGGGCTCAGGTTTAGAGCTCGTCGAGATTGTGTGTTTTCTAAAGTTGACCGCTGACCAGTTACTGGTTGGATTGGATCACGGGCTCAAGTCACGTTATTTCTTTGGGGGAGAAGGAAGGAGTACTCGCAAATGTAAAACTTTGGGCGCAAATTAACCCCTGGCGCGTTGTTGACTTTTCTTCTGATATATTCTTTGTACAATCGTCTCTTGGAAAGTCCCTGAAACATTGCGTACGTAATTTCTACAATCTTGGTTAGGCTTGTTGGGTATAGTTTGCTAGACGTCATCTTTAAAGTTCTGCTAGTAAAGAAAATTAATGTAAATCTTTATTTCTACCAGGTACCCATTCAGCTTCAAGGCTGGTATCCATAGGGGCCTTGTAGATATAAAATTAATTAAATATCTATTTATAGCATTGATTAAATTGTACTGTATATTAGAAATATAAGAATGTAAGAATACTATGCTATGCTTATGCTAGTAATTTATTATCCTCTCTTTCATACCAGATCATCTCTAGGATAGTTGAAGTAAAGCGTTGTTCAGTGCCGGAGTTGTAACGTTTGACAGTTACGTGATCGTAACTGAACGTTACTTCACTCCTACATAGTTCATAAACTACACACCGCCTATTTCTTAATTTCACATCTTTTGATAGGAAAGTACATTCCTTGAGAAGAATGCAAAAAGGAGGGGGACATGGGGGGGGGGGGGGGGTCTGAACACCGCAACACCGCAAAAAAAAAATTAACGAACACCGCATCACCGCAAGAAAAGTCAACGAAACACCGTCACCGCAACACGTATTTTTAGCGCCATGATTCGAGTGTACACTTACAATAATATTTTATACCTCAACAATTTTCCACAAAATAAGCACATCACAACCCTTTTCATTGTGCATATGTCGATACTGCTGATGCCTGTAAATCAGTTTTCTTGCTCTTGTGAAGAAACCTTGCGCGAAGTTAGGAAGCGGACGAAGAAAAAAGAGAGGAGCCTCGAGAGATGGCCTTTACCCCAGATCCCTCTCTTCTTTTACTTCGCTCACTTTTCTTGGTGTATAAACTCACGGACTGAACCCCTATCTGGACTGAAAGTGTTGCTTTCCGGAGCTAGCTGCGTTTGCGTTCGATATCGATAATCGTTTGAAAAAAATAGCTAGAAGGTGAAGCGGAGCGGGTATAGACCGGTATCAGAATGACCTCTAGACGAAGCCGAATAGCAAAAGGAGAAAAAAATAGTAAACGTGTGTAAGTTACAAAGCTTCCTTAGCTTAGAAAGCCTTCTTTCTTCCCTGCCGACGCGACATCTGAATATATTTTGTGGCCGGTAGTTTTCGCCGCCTTTTCCTTTTTTCGTAGGAAAAAGCTGCGCAGTCAATAATACATTGTATTCGGCCTTGGCGTTTCCAGAATTTCCAGGATTGTTTCTGTCCTCACTCCTCCACGTGTCTACCGAACAGTGAGCTCTGGGTGGCAGAAGTCAAGTTACTTGTCAAGTTACGTATAAATGAAAACAGCTCCGGATTGGCAGCCGAAGCATATTGAAGATTGACTAGAAAGTGATGGTCTGTATTTTGTTACAAATTATTAACCTCAATGGTACGTGTTTGTCATAAATTAGCATGGATTAACGAAGTTTGGTCAAATTTAGGTTTGAGAAAGGTAAATCAAAACACCACAGCACCGCAAACTATTTCATTTCACCGAACACCGCAGCGTGAAAAACACAAACAACGCACACCGTGGGGTTTGAGATCACCGCAACACCGCAAGTTGAGATTTTTTATTCACCGCATCACCGCATTAAAAAAACATCAACACCGCAACACCGCAAATCCCTATGTCCCCCTCAAAAAGGTAACTCATGAAAAAGTGAATGTATCTGAAAACAAAAGAACGAAAGTTTGAGTCAGCTAGACGTTGTTTACATTTTTCTTAATCAGCATACGACTTTCGTTAGCGAAGGTAGAATGCTCCAGATTAATCACAACCGTCCCAAGTTCACGTCTCGAGAAAGCGTTCGGGCTATCTTTGCCATCACTGTTATCGTCTTATGAACGGAATACAGTGATGGCAAAGAAAGCAGAGATCACAAAAAATCACAACGGACACACAAGAAATGAGTAAGTTTTATTAATCTTACGTGTAAAATGTTCATAATTGACCGTATTTCGTTCCCAATACATTCCCTTATAAATTGCTCAAATTTTCAACGGCTCCTCGCGTGACGTAACGCTGCGTCAGTTCAGAATCACTAAGCATCATACCGCCCTGGACTCACACAACGTGCACTTAACGCTTTCATGAATAAACTCGTAGTACGTGTCTGAGAATTCATTTATTTTTAGCTTTTCTCGAGACGTGAGCTTGGGACGCCGGTGGATTAATTGACTGCAAATCTGGTATTCTTTTAGCTCGATCAAAAACTGAAACACTCATGATGCTAATGCAGCAAATATAATCGGGTTTGTTGAGGCTTGAAATTATACATTCTCCATTATACGCATGTACAAAATGTCACCCACGATTAACGCATTATTTTAGGCCTGAACGGGATCCCAACCCATCACCTCTGCAATACCGGTGGAGTGCTCTACCAACTGAGCTATCAAGCCAACTGTGCTGGTCATTTTGTGAAGAATACAAGTGAATATACCCGGCATAGTCAATCGAATCCAATCGAACTGTATTTCAATCGAACTCAAACGACCTAAATCGAACTCAATCCATGGATTGAGTTCGATTGAGTTCGGCAATCGAACCAAATCGAAATCACACAAAAATAATTGGACAATCGAACTAAATCGAACTTTTAATTTCTAAAGTCATGATATTGGATTTGTGAGCGTTCTAAATCGGGTTTTGACGCCGTTTTGAATGGCATTATTCAACAGTTTTGTTAACTTTCAATTCGTTTCTAAGTATAGTTTGTACGTGATGATAGATTGACCTAAATTAAAGAAGCATGACCTTGCGCCTTTTATCAGACCTAAACGTAGAAAGAAAACATTTCATGCTAAATTCCTCAATACTGAGCGCCAGAAGGCACAATCAATACCTCCTGCTGAGAAATATAACCGATCTTATAATGATCTTAAGTATGAAACACTGTTTGTTTAGTAGCACTCTGTCATAGGAACACTTCGTGGAGGCGACAAACTTCAATTGCATCCATCAGAGCTATCATCAGGATGTCAGACCTTTGGTCCTGCGATTAAAATGCAGTTCTTAAGAAAAACAAGCGACTTTGGCGATTTGCCGACAAAAGTAGCGGAACAGGAACTGGTGGCTCAACAACCGGGAGATTTCGGTTTCCTTGAACATTCCACAACAATAAAACATCGATCCCTTAGAACTTAAATCGCTATATGGGACATGGAGTTGTACTTCAACCAGAATTAATAAGTACATAGCGTTGTAATTCATTTTAAAACTTAGAAAAGAAAAGAGACCGGCAATCTGAGTAATCGGAAATGGAAATAAATAAACAATACACTGTTCGGCTAAACTGTAAACTGTTGGGTTTGTACCAGTTACGTCCCGTAAGCGAGACATAGAAACAACCAGCTGGTTTAAAGCTACAAAGGAAAAGAAGACTCACGAAGATGGCTATTTTAAAGTTCTGCTTATAATTTATCGTCATCTCTGTAATACCGGATCATCTTTAAAATAGGTAAAGTAAAGTGCTGTTCAGTACATACATACATACACACATACATACACACATTTTTATTTTTGTTTTCAAGTTAAAATTACAATTATAACATGCCCGCTGATAGCTGAGCTAATCTAGGCGGGTCATGTTTACACGAATTATTAATGTACAACTAGGTACAACTAAAATACAACTGAAGGCAACAAGAGAACCAAAGAGACTAAAATTGATAACAATGACTAGAGACAACTAATAAACTAACGGTATTACAAATGATAACTAGACGCTCTAAGAGCATTTACTCGGGCTTCGTACCACAGTATCAAATCGTACTTTACGAAAACGCGTATTGGACACAATAAAAGCAAATTAAATAATCAGGATATATTAGCACAAGAGTCCCGCTTAGATATCTACTATTCAAGTTGCTTCGTTGAGTATCCTCCTCATCCTATCGCAAGTTGTGAGTTTAAACCATTTTGGTTCAAGAATGAAGCACACCTACCTTCGCATTGATGGAGAAGTTGTTTGCATAGAATTTTCGAGGTCTTTTTACAACTTACGGTGGTTACTTTTTACATGCTAGCAGATGTTGTACGAAGTTTGTTTGCTGGTCGTGGCGATCCGAGTAAATTGTGTAATAATAATAATAATAATAATAATAATAATAATAATAATAATAATAAAATATTTATATAGCGCCAATATCCTAAAAGTTCAAAAGCGCTTTACAGTTAGAAATATTAAAAACACTTAAGACAAACAAAGTAAAAATAAAAAAAATGTCGCTAAAAAGTTATAAAAATGCTTTCTTAAAAAGGAACGTTTTTAGTTTATGTTTAAAAAGGGACACTGAGGAGCTGTTCTTGATGTCAGACGGAAGAGTGTTCCAGAGTGTAGGAGCTGCTACAGAGAAAGATCTTGCGCCATATGTTTTCAAATTGAAGTGCGGAATGGAAAGAAGTTCTTTAGAAGATGAACGTAGCTGACGAGACGGAGTGTAAGGAGTGAGAAGATCACGAAGATGAAGATCTTTGCCGTGTTGCGATCTTAAACCCTGTCCAACAGTCATATCTCCTTTGGATAGCGAATAATCCCTTTCGAGAGAGCCAAAACGAATCATGATATATTCCTTCGCGAAAACAAGTCCTGTGACTACGCTCAAATTGCATTGCACATAATTTGCATAAACTTTCAAGTTGTGTATTTTGGGGATAACTTCCAAGAATTTGCGACCCTTAACGCAGTTTATGAAGAAATATTCAAGCTACATATTTTTGTTGAATCAAGGGAGGAGTATTTTTAAAAAGGACTCTCATTTATAACGGAAGATGCGACATTCTGTTTTGCTATTTATTTTGGTTTCATGCTCGTCTAGTTCAGGTCACGCAGCATGATTTTCTTTTGCAATCAGACACAGTTTTCTAAAAGAATTGGCGATTGCTAAGACTGGTCAATATATTTGAACTACTAGAGAAATAACTGGCTAAACTATCGTCAATGCAGATTTTCCCTAGGATTTGGCAAGAACATTGTAAACTTCCACTTGTGTTTCTATAACTCGATAGAAACATGGTACATGTTTTCTATTTCTTAAATAGGATTGAATATATTCTACGGTCGCTTATTGACCGTCTGTTCAGAAAAGAATGTCAGGAAACGTGATAATTGATAAAATATGAGTGAGAGGTCAGACTTGTTCTTGGGGGCTTGTTTTATGGTAGTCTTCCGTTGAAGTCACACGAAACGCTCCTCGCCGAGGAAGCGTTGAGAGACGACAGGAGACTATAGAATAAAGCGATTTAAAAAGGAGTTAAATAAACCGGCTAGATCTAGTTTTAAAAGAGATCCAGCTTGATATGGTTCAGGTTATGTTGTCATCTAACATTTCTCACGGAACTTATTATGCATGAATAACTCAAAATGATGACTATTTTTATAATTTTTCTGTTTGCAATCATGCATTATGAGAGTCAGTGATCTTGCCCATCAAGATCAAAACATTCACAAATCATCACTTTTTAAATTTTGGTCTTCCACACAAGATAAACCTGAGTACATTTTAAGAAATCTTGATCAGTGAAAACTGCAGCACGTGCTCCGCACTAAATCAAAATCCATGGCACTTGAGTTGGGCGTAGATAAAATCAGGAACACGGTACACTCCCTAACATCACGAGACACGCGGGGACACTAAAGAAAAAGACATGAAAAAAAAAAAAAAAAAAAGTTAAATAAGTCTATAGATGATCTTTACTCAGCGCAGGTTATTATCATGTAGCCACAGTTTGCCTGCATGTGTACAGTAAAGGAGCTCTTTACGGTTAGTTGCTCTCCTATCGCGACTTTTTCCTCGCAATTTGTTCTAAGAGCATATATCCGCTTGAGGAGAGCCTAAGTCGTGCAAAGATAGCTATCATTATAATTTGAAATCTCGTCGTCTTCTGTCAGGTCAGACTTGCGGCTATTTCCACTATTGTTTCAGTGCTGAAAAGGGAAGTAGTTTACGCTTTAAGACCTCTGTTTAATATACATAGCTTAAGCATTTGTCACTATTCCGGCATGTTAAATAATTGGTTCATGCTTAGCGTGCGGTATATCGAGTTATAGATGAACGCGGAAAGTTTGGAGAGCACGAAAGAAACGTACGTCGGAGTTGCTCGAGGCGATAGCCGAGAGCAATTCTAGCTTCGTGAGTACTTTTCAAACTTCCCAAGTGCATCAATATCTCGATATACGCACAGCTAAAAGCGTGAACCAATTTCCCGTTCTGTATATCGAAAGAATCACATAATATGTGTTTGTCTGAACGCCGTCTTTTATAACATGGCGACAACAACATGGGCGCTAAAACATGTTTTATTTGTTCTCACAGTGCACGGTGAAGGAAACAAAGGTCATTAGGATCCTAAGAGCGTTTTCCTCGGGCTCGGTATTGCAACATCAAATCGCACTTTACAAGCTTATTGAACACAGTAAAAACAAATAGAAGAATCAGGATATTTTACCACAAGAGTTACGCTTTGATATTTACTATTTAAATTGCTTCGTTGAGTGTCCTCTTCAGTCCAATTGCGTGATGTTTGTAGAATTCACCCGAGCATAGCCGGGTTTTCCGTCACTGCAGTCAGGTGGAAAACGGTCGACTTTTTGCGACTTCGGCATTCTTGTTCCGCGCTGACAAAAAGTCGACTACTGGAGATAGGATGTCCGCGAATTACCGTTGCTAATCGTATTCCAGTGCCTTGCAGTTCACAGTTGTTTTAAGTTTCGCTTATCCAGTCAGAACCCACCTTAACAATTTTTGCTATCAAGCAAACCTAGTGACCCTTTTCGTGTTTCAGCCAAGTTGACAATTTGACTGGCTTCTTAGAGCAGCTATCACCGTACGTCAGTCGTGAGTGAAATAACTATGAGTTAGAGAATATGGAGGCCTCACAAAAGTTTCCTTTTCAAGTAGTTTTCGTCATCGTTTGACAATATAGGTTCTAAATGGCAGACTATGTTCTCAATTCTACGTAAAGGCTTTCTAACAATTTCTGCTAAAACGCCGTCGCGTAGAAAGTAGAGACGACGGGGTGTTGATGCTAGAATAACATATCGTGGCACTACAACGTTGGGTTGATTATCAGATTGATTTCAGCTTTTTTCTCCTTTGTTGATTAAGTTGATAATGACTTTCAAAGACCTTTATAATTACGTATCCATAGAACGTAGACGTAAAGTGTAAATGTCAGGGATTTGAATTTAAGGCGATTAAAATAACAAAAAAAAAACCCTCATACTGAAGGGCTCAGCCGACATGGTATTTTAATCATTCTATTTAACTTGTTTTTTTTAAACATTGATGTATTTTTATTTTGCAAACTACTTAGTAGTTTGCAAATTAAAAATAACAACAATACCATTTATCCATTTATAAAATACCATTTATCTGTTTGTTTTGACTTATTTGCGTTGAAATATTTGTGAAGTCGCCCTTTTTAAAATGTTAAATTGGCAAGAACATAAACGTGTCATCCTGACAGACGGTTGACCTTTTTCGACTTACTGAAGCGGAGCGAAGAAAGTGCACTTCCAGAGATGCTTCAACATAATTATGCAATCCTATAAGGTGAACGAACACAGTTTTTGATACCTGTGTTTCATTCACCTTTTTCTCTAAAACCCTTAATCCTTTGCTAGCCAAAAATGGCAACACGCAAGTTAAAAACACAAACTTCAATTTTTAAGCTGACTTATGCGCCGTTGCATGCCTTTGCTATCCGGTTTTCGGCTCTTGTTTCACGCGCACACTGAAAAGTGGGAATTAAGGTAAGCTACTTTAATTTAGAACTTGACAGTATTTATACTTCCTAAGAAGGATCGTAAATATGCGAACTTAGCTTCCTAGGCAGACGCTCTTAGGATTCGTCACGGGAAATTTGTTAGCCACTTCGCATATTTGCTAGCCAATTTCAGATAAGACTGAAGCTTTGTAATGATTTTTCCCCTTGGAGCAAGGTTTCTTAAGTGTTACATATGGTTAGCACTCGAGTTCCAATCCAGTGGATCCCAAAGTTCGATTTTAGGATCCGTCGGCTTTTTCTGGTTTTTTTTTTTTTTTTTTTTTTTTTTTTTTTTTAAAGCCAGTGGTCCTTTTTTTTTCTTTTACCCCTTTTCTCGGTGAAGAACATCCATGTACTTATTTTAGGTTTGAAACCAATAAGAACACCGTTTTGATGTTACGCGACCTTGCTGTTTCGCATAATAGAATCGTATACGATGGCTTCCATGATGTGTGTATGTAATTCATAAAAAAAAAAATCCTTGATTTCTCTGAAGATCTTTCGCAGCTACACTGCGAGCATAGTCGCTTCGACCTTATTCACCGCCTATTGTGATTTGTCAAATACCCGGGCACTTGACCTAGCGGCGCTGAGTCGCGTGAAGCAGACAGCTTTCGTCTTCAGGCGACAAGCAAAACATGTTTGGCAACGTAGAGTGGCTCAATCGAGAATGGGTAAATCCATCGGAGCAATGCAGTTCATGTAGTGCAGCTCTTCTTGTACCTCATGTCGTATGCACCAAAAGTCATTCCAGATTCAGATACAAACGAACTGGAAATAAGGCACAATTCATTGGTTTTCCTCCTTATTTTTTCTTTAAAAAAACTGCTATTGACGAGTATTGCCAGAAGTCAATTAAGTAACTAGAGTAACCCGTGAGCCACACATGTCCGCAATGCGCACATGGTATTTAAATCACTGCATTTAATTTGTTTGTTTAAGTAGTTTGCAAGGGAAACATAACAACAATGATTAAAAACTTTAAAAATGCCATTTATTTGTTTGTTTGACTCTTTTTCGTTGAAATATTAGTAAAGTCGAACTTTAAACATTGCAAGGGCATAAAGGTGTCTTCACGATCGACAGTTGAATTTTTTCGAGTTTTTTCACGCCGAGGAAGCGTACGTTACGAGACGACGGTGATGTTTCACCGCATTGCAAACAGGGAAGAATTTACGAAAGCCTTTCGCTTCCATAGGCGACTGTCAAGTTAGAAACACAAAATATTTTTTCCGCAAAAGCTTTTCGCCTGTTGTAATAACTCTGGAAAAAGTTCTAAAAGGAATTTACAACATCGTGGCGTCTCATTTTACACTCGCAGTCTTTGTGGTTCAGTGTGAGATTTGAAAGAAAGTTGTATTCGCTCGGGGGCTGCAATGATTTTACTTAATGAAGCAAGCTATCTAACTCTCCAGTCTCTCACAGATCACACAAGAAGAAAAAGAAAAAAAAAAAACGGTGGCACCCCGGCTAACTACACCGTAGTTCGATTTTTCTACATGGATTGTTTCTTCGTGCACGAGCTTCATTATTTGCAGATGTTTTGTCATTGTCGCGTAATCTGCCAGCAGACTATGAAGTTAACCTGATCAAAAGGGCTTATTAAGTGATGACGCAGTCAGAGCTTATAAGTTGGCACGCATCGCATTCTTTTGAATAGGCAGCGTAGAACTTTTGTCGCGCTGCGCTTATGTCGCGCACGACTCGCCGCTCTGTGGGAGGGAAATACAGTCTGGGAGGTAGTAAATAAGCACTGTGTGAGCATTGTATGAGCACTGAAATATCTGAACTGAACTTATGTGTGTGGGAAACGCGATAGCTCAAGGTTCTACATTAAATTTACGTATTCGTGAGCTTTGTTTAGGGCTGAACTAAACATGTTTGTGGGCTGATATATTTGTGAAATTTAACTAGAATTGAAGAAAAACATTGAAGAAGTTTGCTGTGAAAGCAGTTGAGATAGCAGAAAGCAATGGAGAATAGTGTACGTAACGAAAAAGTGAGCTAGCGGAAGTTTTTTTCTTGATCAGAATTGATTAATGTAGCTTGGATTATGGTGATTTGGTTAACGTCGGTTCACAAACTGCTGTTTATTAAAATTCCTTGAAAACTCTACAAACACCGTGAGAACTAAAATAAAAGATACAAATAAACTACACATTAGCTTGCGAAAATAACAGGATATAAATACATTTCAAATACTGCGAAAGTTACAAAAGTGAAAGGAGAAAACTTAAGATCGATTTACAGTAACGGTAAAACGATGTCGTATACAACTTGACTTTATCTAAAATCTTAAGAGTTAAATTTACAATTCACAAGCGATGAAACTGAACTAAACGACTAAAGATACAAACTGCTTACATAAACAAACTAAAATAGCGTAAAAAATAACTACCTTGGTGCTGCCTTGATCACCAGAACAATGATAAACTTGGAGAAACTTGTTAACATGCAGTGAATTAACAGATCTTGCATCAACTGATTTTGCTAACAAAAAAACTACTCTTTTATAACGCTAGTTGGGTGTCGCGGCGCTACGCGTGTGCTTTTGCGACACCACAGAACTTACTAGAAAGACCTAGGAAAAGGGGTAGCGTACACGCGAAACAAATACGGATGAAATAACTGAATAAACGTTCAAATAAACTTCCAATGACTAAAAAATAGTACTCTTAAAGCTACAAAGTATAGTAATTAAGCATAAAACAGCTTAAATAAGAAACCCGTTGAAAACTTGCGCAATGTTGCGCGTGCAAATTTGTTGCAGAAGCGCGCGCCGCTTCAAGTGTCTTACATCGCGCGCGCACAACTTAACTGCTGTAGCTACAATATATTTGTGAAAGTTAACTAGAATTGAAGAAAAACATTGAAGAAGTTTGCTGTGAAAGTAGTTGAGATAGCAGAAAGCAATGGAGAATAGTGTACGTAACGAAAAAGTGAGCTAGCGGAAGTGTTTTTCTTGATCAGAATTGGTTAATGTAGCTTGGATTATGGTGTCTTAAGTAGAAACAGAGCGGCATATCTGAACTGAACTTATGTGGCTGGGAGACGCGATAGGTCACGGTTCTACATTAAATTTACGTATTGGTTAGCGTTGTTTAGGGCTGAAGTAAATATATCTGGGCTGAAATAGTGGTGAAATTGTACTAGAAGAAGAGCATTGTGTGTGTGGGACACGCGATTGGTCAAGGGTGGTACATTTAATTTACGTATTGGCTAGCGTTGTTTAGGGCTGAAGTAAATATATCTGGGCTGAAATAGTGGTGAAATTGTACTAGAAGAAGAGCATTGTGTGTTTGGGACACGCGATTGGTCAAGGGTGGTACATTTAATTTACGTATTGGAGAGCTTTGTTTAGGGCTGAACTAAACATATTTGTGGGCTGAAATATTTGTGAAATTTAACTAGAATTGAAGAAAAGAATTGAAGAAGTTCCATGTTAAAGCAGTTGAGATAGCAGAAAGCAATGGAGAATAGTGTAGGTAACGAAAAGGTGAGCTAGCTGAAGTTTTTTTCTTGATCAGAATTGGTTAATGTAGCTTGGATTATGGTGTCTTAAGTAGAAACAGAGCGGCAGTTGGGTTACACAACATTTATATTTGAAACCAGTTGAGATAGCAGGAAGCAATGGGGAATAGTGTAACGAAAAGGTCAGCTAGCTGAAGGTTTTGCTTTGATCAGAATGGGTTAATGTAGCTTAGATAATGGTCTCTTTAATGGAAAACAGAGCAGCCGTTGGGTTACACAACATTTACATGAAAGCCAAAGAATACTCAAGTCATGTGAGAGGGAAGTTCAGGTTTATACTATTGTTTATATTTTACCTGGAGGCAATGTAATGTATCTTTCAACTTTAAAAAAAAAGTAATTCGCTAAAGAACTAATCCTTTTTGCTGTAATGAGAACAGCTTATAACTGTCGCGCATGATAAGAACACAAATTAGGTCTGGTTTGTGAAAAAACAAACAGAAGAGTCTAGAGGACGTGATTTAACCCTGACAGGATTTTGAGCTGAAAACCATTCACAATGGAAAACAGGTCTTTTTTGTAATAAAACAAAAGGTTTAGAGTAGTGATAATGAATTCAAGTTACAATTTATTTGCAGTTTTTAGTATTCTGTAAAGTTTTACAAATGTGGTATATTAAATTTTCTCTCAACGGAAGAGTGATTGTGATTAAACAATAGATAATGGTTTTGTCAGTGGTAAATCAATAGGAAGCTTCATTAAGAACAGGTATAAGGTTAAAACAACAAATTAATTTCCCGTGAGGTAATTAGCGTTGCCAAATGTCAGTTATTTCAAGATAAGGTGTTCATTTCAGAGAGAAACTGTGAAAATACTTTTTGTTGTTTTCAAGTTTGCGTATGTTGTTGATGTACTTTAAACAACAACTTTCACTTTATCCGGAGAGATGCAAGTTTATTCATTTCTTTGCAGCTTCTAGGATCAGCAGAAAGAGTTTATTCGCCATCCTTGGTTTCGGGGAACTAGGAACTTATCCTTTGCGGCTGTCTTTTGCAGTTTGTAGGATCCGCGGAGTATCTAATTTCAGCGTTTAAAAGAAGATTTTTATTGTGGGTTGTGCTTTATGCAATATCGGATAAATTTGCGCTCACCGGCAAACTGATAATACGAACACATCATTTATACATACAACTTTAGATCTACAAGCAAGTTGCACACGCGATAGGTCAAGGATCAACAATAAATTCACGTATTGGTGAGCGCTGTTTAGCCCGGACTTTTTGCTGTCTCAAGGTGAATTCAATTGAATGAGCACTGTCAGAGCAGTGTATGAGCACTGAAATATCTGAACTTATCTGTGAAACGTGAAATAAACTGTATTGGTGAAAGTCTGGATCCGCCACTGGATTTCTCTTGGGGACATCTATCACAATATTCTTTTACATTGTTTTATTTCATAAAAATTTTTAAGTCTCACTACCGGCCATTTCGAAAAGTAAACAAAAGGGAAAAAGGTGAATTGCATTATTAAGTTCAAAGAGGAACAATTGAACAAAGGGAACAAGTAAGCTTGGACTCTCAAAATCCAACTATGCAAAGCTACTTACAATACAGCTACTTCCTACACAGGTTGTATCTTACTTTTACTTTTAATTAAGCTTAACCATCAGCCTGTCTGTTTATGTTCCAATTTTCCTGGAACAATTTTAGAAACAGCACGTACACGTCATCGCTTCTGCATGCATTGCATGCCATTTATTTTTCGTAAGACATGAACACGCTCGAGGTTAGCTCATGGTTCGTTCACGAGTATATCAATGTATCAGCAAACATAAATCCAGATCTGGTCTGAGTTGTTCAAAAATTAAAGGTGATATTGCTTGTTTACCATTTACCCAAATTATTATACATTGTAGTCGCCATCTGTCTTCTCATAGGCTAAAAGCCTACAGTTAATTCTGGGAAACAGCGCAACTTACAGATTATTCACTAATCTGCTATCCGTAGGTTGCGCGCGGAATGTTTGATTTCCAAGAGCAATGTCAAGTTCACGGACAGCGAAGTAAGAACATGGCTTGCCGAAAATAAACTGTGTTCGGTGCGATAATACGTTTGTCGTTGTTTTCTTTAAAACAATGTAGTGTTATGTTAGTGTTATCAGCATCAGTCTTCGGCGTCAGCTGATGAGATTTACCTCGACCTTGATTATTCCGGATATATCACAAAAAAATTCATCTAATAATTGTTTAAAATCAGGAAATTTCGGATGAAATGTAAGTGAAGATTAATTTTGTGAAAACAGGATTTCTTTAAAAATTGGCCAAAATTCCTAAAACGGAATTTCCGAATGGAAAATGTGCGTTCCATTCGCTAGCATTTACTAATTCCAGGCCTTTTGGTTTGGATCGTCTTTAATCCTATCTTCCGAGAAAAAGTCGTGGAAATGGAACGAGCGCATCCCCGTGGAAATTTCCATTCGGGATTTAACGCATCCCGTTTACTACAACTATCAAGCGACCGCTTTTTCCGAGTAAACGATAAACAACCATTGTCTCTAGATCTCTTCCCACAGCAAATGAGTTATCTTATGAATAGCGTTGAGAGCAAGCGCTGAGCATTTCGACCACAAACACGGCACTACGAACAAACAGTTTGACCTGCAGCAATTTCTTGCCCCTTCTTGCAGCTTGCGGTAAGATTCATAAACTCTAGCGGCCTCTTGTGGTTAGAATTTCTACTTCTTGTGTTTCGAAAGTTGGGAGTAAACCGCGAAAACACGACATGTTTCGTGCTTGCGACGGCTTGCGTGTTCTTGCGGCGCAAGAACCTCTTGCGTCACTTCTCGCGCGTGCATTACTTTAGGGCTGTACTCTAGTTTAAATTTACGTATAAAGGGATAAAAATATAACCCTTTCAGTACGATGTTTTTTTTGCTTTTTTTTTGTTTTTTTAATTGTCGCTCAAATCCCTGGCTCTTACAAGGGAACAAGTTTCACAGAAAAGATGTGGTTACGAGTACACTTTATTGGGGGTGCTTTGTTTGAGGGCGTCACTAAACAAGACGAAGAATAGTCCGTTTAGTAAATACAGTATTTCGCTTACGTTTCTGGCTTCTCTGATTGATCAATCCAGTGCAAGTACTTCTTCCTTGCTACAGTTTTCCATGTATTGCATGCTGCATGTGTAGCCAACTCCCTAATTGGACACAATAGAATTAGCTCAGAATCACGTACTAATTCGGTTTCCTGTTCAGGAACTTTCGGAAGGGGCAAAAAGGTGAATTTTTTGGCTGTTACAAATATAATATGCATATAAAAAGAGACCTTTGTCATGCGAGCAGTATAAATAAAATGCCTCTAGGGGAGAAAGTTAACACACAGCGATTGATCTGGAGAAGCAAGGTGAAAAGATAGACGACTAAATGGAGTACAGGGGGATTCTTCTGGCAAGTATAATTGCGAGTTATTAAGTTAACAATATAAGATATATATCGCAAAGATTTCTTAAAGTCATTTATTGCATGAGTACAAACTGGAACTGAGAGGTTAAGTGTATTTTTACTATCATAGTTAACAAAGGGAACGACTCTGCACATCTTTTGTTTTTTGTTCATAGACTTTGCGCGAGACAAAACTTTTGTCGATTAATCCACTCGAATACCAGCTCTTTATTTGAAGAACGGATATTTCTAAATAATTTGTCATGACAAATTCAATTCACCCTTGGGCGGAACGCACTGAGTGTTTTTATAGTAATTTTTCCGTGAGAGCATGAAAACTGTAAAGAGAAATATTTTGCATCACTTTCAAATTAGAGTTAATTACGCAGTAAATTCGGTTGTTCCAGAATATCGATCGAGCCTACTTTTTTATACTATATAATTCTTTGATGTTACCTGTCTTCAAAATTTCTGGCAATTGTCCTTGACCGATGGAAGGAAGTTCCCAGAGGCTTTTCGCCAGATAAAGACATTTTTTGTTTATCAACTGTGGGACTGATTGCGGCCACTGTTGGCCACTCTTTTTTCTGAAATGTCTAGATCGATGCAGTTGGTGTCTCAATGCCAAACCTGCCTTATGTTATCATCTGTGACATAAAAATTACAAGCGCTCATGACCACGCATGAAGAGAAGAGAAACTTCTTTTCAAATTAACTTATTGCTAAGGCTAATTGAAAATTCTGCTCATACAACCGCGATTTGCGCTAAAAAAAGAACTCGTAAAACGTAAAACGTTCCTTTGAATACTTAACGTATGTGGAATAATTGCAAACTTCAGTCCCGACAGAAATATCGAACGAGAAAATTATGAAAGAGTACCTTTGTAAAGGTAAAAGGTTCAATCCAAAATGAAAATCTAACAAAGGAAATTGTAGTAGGACATGCAGCTCCAATAAAAACGTCATAAACGGGTGAAAGAAAGAAACCTCTGAATTTATTGTTTAGTTGAAAAGAAACTGACTATTGGTTTTAAGAGTGATTTTCTGAGAGTGTGGAGAATCGGAAGACAGTGACGAAAAATCGATTCTTCTTTTATTTCGCCAAAACATACCTTTGGGTGAACTTATTCAAGGAAAAAATAGTTTAAGGTCCCAACGATTTATTTTACGGCCAAATTGAACAAAGTTCGAAATTTGCATATAATGGCGGTTTTCGCGGCTTAAAATGTTCAGAATTTCATGCTTCTTTACGAAAACAGCGGGGGCGTAAAAACAATCCTATGAAAACAAAACTTGGCTCAAGTATTATTTCATTGTTATACTTTAAAATCGTGTAACAAGTTTCTTGAAGTTTTGCTTGTAGCTTTTTAACGAAGGGTATTTGTACAACCGCCATTTGTGTCTCTAATGGCAAGGAACAAAAGGCCAACTTTGACTAGTATAAATGGCCTCTGCTATATGTTATTTGGTCAAAATATCTACATTTTAAGAAACCTTGGTTATTGCTTTTTCACCCGAAAAGTTACAGCTCTGGGAATTAAAATGTTCCCCGTCAGTAAAATAAAATGTTATGACATGTAAGCGAGTTCAATGTTATGCAAATCACAAGGTTATTCTTTGGAAGTCAACGGTTTAAAATATGAAACAACGACTCACCGTTACTTGCCTTCCTTCTGCTGCTTTAGAGGCGATTTTAACTTCCCAGTATCCTTGTGAGCTGTTCTGTAAAATATTTCCAGTAAAACAGCAAGCATAAACCGCCATAAAATTCGACAAGGTCGGCAATGTCTATATTTGAGATGAGACATGTACACTGAGTGGCACACACATTCCTGGCTGTTTTCATCGTCTTGTTCAGTCGAGAGTCCTTTAAAAATATGATAGAATAATCGCTTCAAACCGTAGTAAATTACTTCCTCATATCCATATGCCTCATTTCGACTCATGAGTAAATAAATCAGTCCCCATACGAGGATGGACTTAACGTTAAATCTGTGAGCCCCGCTTACATTACATTGCACATTTTCCAGCGCAGGATTTTAGTCATATCCTGCACGTATTTCTTGTGGGTGTTTTGTTTTTTACACCCTGCAGTAGGATCGTACTTTGTACTACCAATATTTAGTATGAAACAAGTTCCATCTTTGTATCTTGTAGTTCAATCCTGACGAAGTCTCACTAGCAGACGAAACCGGTCGATTAATAAACTCAGTTGTACAAGATCATTAGTTGCTGCTGCGTGCTGCCCACAAGTATTTTTACTCAAGCAGTGAGGCCTGGGTTTAAATTTCGGCTCCGTTTTTTTCCCTTTTTTTTTTTTTTTTTTTTTTCCCACGCTCAGTCATAAATCGCCGTCTGGTCTCTAAAGCGCATGCGTCACCTGTGCATTCGTAACGCACATGGAATTTGCAGAATTTTTCGTCGTGAAAAGTTAGCACGGATTCCATGATTTCTAGGGCGACGAAATCACATACAAACGAACACATCGTTCGAGGTAGACCAACACTAAAGGACGTTAAGCGTTTTCGGAACGGGTCGGTCTGCAAGCCTTACGACAGATCAATTTACGAGCGATCATTTTGAGTGAATTTATCAAGAATCATGTTATACTAAAGGAGCCATCAACCGGGGCTAGCAACTCTTCAACTTGATAAAATGCATCTTCAGAAGCGTCATCGTATTTTTAGACGTGATCGTGAACCAGGCAGAATCCCAGCACGAACTCAAGAACGTCTGAGCAACAAGAGCAGAATTTGTTTACGAATGTATCTGTTCGAGTACACCTAAATAAAACGCTCTGAGAAACTTCGTAAAGTATAATAAAGATAAAATCTCGAACTAAACGATATTCTCTCGTTATTTTCTTGTAACAGAGTTATGTGTCTTTACAAGAGTGAAACTCATGTAGCGAATTATTGTACATTAAAGCTGAAAGAAACTAATGTATGTTGACCCCCAGCAAAACAATTCTTGCCTTGCACTGTCACGCAATCCCGGCTGACGTATTAAAAAATTTATCCGAAAACCATTTAGTGGATAAAATCAAGAAATTGTGATGTTATAGGAGATTAATAAAGATGACACTCCTCTAATTTTTAAGTCTGTGCGTTTTCCCAAGCTCAAATATTCGTCGAAATATTTTGCACAAATTTACAGAGACCAGTATGGAGCCGCTATGTTGGTGTACTTCGGCAGTACGTCAACATTGCGGCCGGAAAATAGTGTAAACATCTGGAACTTACTTTGGCTATCTAGGCAACTGATTATCTGTACTGAACAAACAAGCATTTACATAAGCACTTTTCCTAACACTTTAACTTCTGAATGGGCTAAAAATCACGAGATACGTATATGATTTCGACAAACGCGTTTGTAGGTGTATGTCACGCACCGCCATAACTATGAAATTCAAAATGTCTCGCTTGCTTGAGAAACGCAAATAACAACGACAAATGCTAAGGAAAAAGGACTGAAACGTTTGTAGGCTGATATAAAGACCTTGACTCATTTCATACCCTAAAGACCTGCAAACGAGTAAAAAGCTATTAATCGATACCAAGAAATGCAATCAAAAGCAGAATAGCTTAAGCTAAGCATATCAATTCGATTGAATTTCGTAGCACTTCAAATGCAGAACATTTAGCTCAACTGTAATATAGCTAGTACTTCTCAGTATAATGACTGCCTGGGTACACGCAGCAAAGCGTCTAGTTATTTTAAAATTTATTTTAATTTTTTTTAATATTTTAAAATTATTTTAAAATGTTAAAACATTTTAAATTATACACGGATTGGGTTCGATTGGGTTCGATTCAGTTCGATTTCCGAACTTTCGATTGACTATGCCGGGAGTTATATCTCTTGATATATTTGTTGCATCAAGCTGAAATTCTTCCTAATTATTATAAAACCCTTACCTTAAACATATTATTTTGATCTTGTGACGTGTCACGTTCTTATAACGGTAAATCGGAGAATTGGTGGTGAATTTTAATTGTAATGATTAACAAATGAGCGTTTTCGATGTAAATTTAATTTATTTACCTTGCTACGTTTAGAATGATCTTCCTTGATTTCGTTTTTAGAAGAAATAAATGATCAAAAGTGGATTTTGCTGAATAAAAATGACTTTGACCCAATAGATTTTTTCTGCTAAAAGAGGGGTGATCATCCCAAACGTTAGACTGAGGAAGGAAATGATTGACCCGCATCTGAAACTGCAGGTTTTTGTTAAATCATATTACTAGAAACCACCCCCAATAAAAGAAGCATGACCTTGCGCCTTTTATCAGAGTTAAACGTAGAAAGGAAACATCGCTTTACGTTAAATTCCTCAATACTGACCGCCAGACGTATGTTGTCAGAACGTACAATCAATACATGCTGTAGAGGAATATAACCGATCCAAGATCTTATTAGGCTCGATTTCCGCCGCTTTCTCGAGTCAGGTCTACGTTTCTCTCCGAGTTCGGGGGAGGAGCGCGGGTTCCTTTCTCGAACAGCGGCTGGTAATCGAGCCCAAGATCTTATCTGATGATCTCAAGTATGACTGCACACTGTTTGTTTAGTAGCACTCTCTCATGGGAACACTTCCTGGATGCGAAAAACTTCAGTTGCATCCATCAGAGCTATCATCAGGACGTCAGACCTTCGGTCCTGCGATTAAAATTCAATTCTTATGAAAAGCAAGCGACTTTGGCGATTTGTCGACAAAAGTAGCGATACAGGAACTGGTGGCTAAACAACCGGGAGATTTCGGTTTCCTCGAACATTCCACAACAATAAAACATCAATCAACCTCTTACCTTAGAACTTAAATCGCTATTTGGAACTTGAAGTTGTACTTCAACCACAATTAATAAGTATATAGCGTTGTAATCCATTTTCAAAAAAAGGAAAGAAAAGAGACCGGCAGTCTGAGCAATCGGAAATGGAAATAAATAAACTGTAAGCTGTTCTAAACAGTAAACTGTTGGGTTTGTACCAGTTACGTCCCGTAAGCGAGACGTAGAAACAACCAGCTGGTTTAAAGCTACAAAGGAAAAGAAGACTCACGAAGATGGCTATGTTTAAAGTTCTGCTTATAATTTATTGTTATCTCTGTAATACCGGATCATCTTTAAGATGGTTGAAGTAAAGTGCTGTTGAGTGAGTTGTGACTGGAACTCTTTTACAGTTACGTAATCGTAACTGAATGATGGCCGATTCCTACATACATGTGAATATTAAATATCCTTCAAACTGTGGAGAAAAATATGAAGACATGATTGATCATCACAGTTATATACACAGCTTAAGCAGCTCTGAAATTTAAGCCTGAAAAAAAATTTAGGCTTGAACATGGTACGAACTCACGACTTCTGCGATACCGCAACTGAGCTATCAAGCCAACTGGGAGCTGGTCACTTTGTGAGTTTGTAATATACCCGTAGATGGTGATACCTACATAGTTCATAAACTACAAACCTCCTGGTTCTTATTCACAGCTTTTGAAAGGAATGCGTAGGCCTTGATAAGAATACAAAAAAGTAAGTCATAAAAAAGTGGTGTAAAGACACACGGACGAAAAGTGAAATCAGTTAGACGTTGTTTACATTTTGCTTAATTAGCATACGACTTTCGTTAGAGAAGGTAGAATGCTCCAGATGGGGTTAGCTCGATCAAAAATAGAAACGTTCATGATGCTAAAAAGGCAAGTATGTGCAAAATATCACGCATGACTAACGCATTGTTTCAATGGTTCATCGCAATGTTAGAAATTTTACATTCCTTACATATCAGTCTTTTCAGTCATTCAAGATCAATTTGATTTTATGAGTTCAATAGTTTTATTTTCACATCATCGAGTGGAAACTTCCTGCACTCTAAAATCATTCGGAAATGCGACTGCGATTTAAGAGCCATTGCCTGTAAATATGGAGAATCCGACGACAGGTAGGAAAATTCGGATTTTCTTTTATTGCGTCAAAAAACCCTTTTGGTGAACTATTTTCAGAAATATACCTCCAAAGTCCCAGCGAGTTCACATTTTTGTGAAATCTAGGAAAGTTCGAAATACCTCTCAATGAACCAAAATGGCCGATGGAAGTTATGCAAAATTGCACATTTTTAACAGGCCAGTACAGAAAGAGGGGAACTTGGCTGGATTTCATATTCACACAGTTTGTAATCTACACTTTGATCATTCTTCTGAGCTAAAAGTTATCTTGAAGTAAAGACGTTTTGTCTACTTCTTGACCGTTTGAAAAATACAACTATCGCAATTTAATTTACATGTAAAATTTCGACTGATTTTTGAGGCTCATAACTCTTCTAGTATACGAATCTCTTGACAAATAAAAGATTCTAAAGAAAGAGCTATGTTATGGGTATATCATATCTAAATAGCTAGTTTGACCCGTGAAAATTAAGGGTGCTAGACGTAAAGCTATAAAGAGTATTTTGCCTTGAAAAGTTGATCAGAACACAGGCCATTTCATCGAGACAGTTTTGTTAATTTTTGAGCCAGCGAGCCACGTGAGCCATACGAACCAGGACCACCAACTGCAGTTAAAAAAAAAATAGTAATAGCAAAAAAAAAAACAAATTGTAAACCACAAGCTAACCAGGTAAATTATGCTAACCAAAGTGCTGTTAAGACTAAAAGAGTGCTAGAATGTACATGTGGGTTAACCGGTATGTCATTTAGGCTAACAAGAAAGCGAGCCATGCTTTAGATGTGGGGCTATAAAATCCCTACTGCTGATCGGCAATAACACAAAACGATTATCGATATCAGATGCAGAACAAAATTAATTAGTCGCATTTCAGTGTGTGAATTTATTAACCGCGCGGCCATGGGCCGAGCGCGGTTCTAGGTTTACCCGTGGTTTATTATTTTTCTTTTTTTGTCGGTGACCAGACGCAGACCTCCGCTCGGCCAAACTTTGAGTCACGCAACGTGTGATTTTTTTCCGCCAGAAGCTGTTAAAACATAAATACACGGACAATTTTACCGATATTGTTTTCTTTTTTGTGGGTAAAATATATTTTCTTTTCGTTTTATCAAAGCGTTGGATTTAAAGGGAAGAATAAATACGCTGAAAAAAGGTATTACGTCAGCCATGGAATGCGCTGACGTTGCAGCTTTCACTTTCGCTACGTGACAAATACGATCGTGTTTACTTTGCAAGTTTATTTCGGCAGAAGCGACGGTCATTAATTTATTTGTAATTTTGTGAGTATTTTTTGTGGTTTTACGCAAATGAAGTAAATCCTTTGACTGTTTCATCACAGCCAGTTCATAGATCGGAAGGAAAATTAAATATTTGCAAGCCAAGCAAAGAACGTGTCAGAACGTGCAAAGATTACGTCATTGGTAGGGAAATAACCACCGTACTAAAGATAGCCGTAGATGACGCAATTCTTGAATTATGTGACTCGTGTGACTTCTGTGCTAACCCTTAACTCAAGGCAAAAAACCAATTAAATTTAATTGTGACTTTAAAGAAAGAAAGCGGTTTGTAATAGTGTTCGTATCTTCATGCCCATACATATCCCGAAGAAAGTTCCAGATTAAGACTATTACGTCATCGGAGATGTCACAACGGCTACGACTGATGGTGCGATAATAGAGTTTGTGTTGATCAAGTGCTGTGATGTCTACAGTAATCAATGAATCATCAAAGATTGCTTAGGAATATGCACTGCGTTGCGACTGTAGTACTAAGAAACGCAAATAACAACGACAAATGCTAAGGAAAATAGACTGAAACGTTTGTAGGCTGATATAAAGACCTTGACTCATTTCATACCCTAAAGACCTGCAAACGAGTAAAAAGCTATTAATCGATACCAAGAAATGCAATCAAAAGCAGAATAGCTTAAGCTAAGCATATCAATTCGATTGAATTTCGTAGCACTTCAAATGCAGAACATTTAGCTCAACTGTAATATAGCTAGTACTTCTCAGTATAATGACTGCCTGGGTACACGCAGCAAAGCGTCTAGTTATTTTAAAATTTATTTTAATTTTTTTTAATATTTTAAAATTATTTTAAAATGTTAAAACATTTTAAATTATACACGGATTGGGTTCGATTGGGTTCGATTCAGTTCGATTTCCGAACTTTCGATTGACTATGCCGGGAGTTATATCTCTTGATATATTTGTTGCATCAAGCTGAAATTCTTCCTAATTATTATAAAACCCTTACCTTAAACATATTATTTTGATCTTGTGACGTGTCACGTTCTTATAACGGTAAATCGGAGAATTGGTGGTGAATTTTAATTGTAATGATTAACAAATGAGCGTTTTCGATGTAAATTTAATTTATTTACCTTGCTACGTTTAGAATGATCTTCCTTGATTTCGTTTTTAGAAGAAATAAATGATCAAAAGTGGATTTTGCTGAATAAAAATGACTTTGACCCAATAGATTTTTTCTGCTAAAAGAGGGGTGATCATCCCAAACGTTAGACTGAGGAAGGAAATGATTGACCCGCATCTGAAACTGCAGGTTTTTGTTAAATCATATTACTAGAAACCACCCCCAATAAAAGAAGCATGACCTTGCGCCTTTTATCAGAGTTAAACGTAGAAAGGAAACATCGCTTTACGTTAAATTCCTCAATACTGACCGCCAGACGTATGTTGTCAGAACGTACAATCAATACATGCTGTAGAGGAATATAACCGATCCAAGATCTTATTAGGCTCGATTTCCGCCGCTTTCTCGAGTCAGGTCTACGTTTCTCTCCGAGTTCGGGGGAGGAGCGCGGGTTCCTTTCTCGAACAGCGGCTGGTAATCGAGCCCAAGATCTTATCTGATGATCTCAAGTATGACTGCACACTGTTTGTTTAGTAGCACTCTCTCATGGGAACACTTCCTGGATGCGAAAAACTTCAGTTGCATCCATCAGAGCTATCATCAGGACGTCAGACCTTCGGTCCTGCGATTAAAATTCAATTCTTATGAAAAGCAAGCGACTTTGGCGATTTGTCGACAAAAGTAGCGATACAGGAACTGGTGGCTAAACAACCGGGAGATTTCGGTTTCCTCGAACATTCCACAACAATAAAACATCAATCAACCTCTTACCTTAGAACTTAAATCGCTATTTGGAACTTGAAGTTGTACTTCAACCACAATTAATAAGTATATAGCGTTGTAATCCATTTTCAAAAAAAGGAAAGAAAAGAGACCGGCAGTCTGAGCAATCGGAAATGGAAATAAATAAACTGTAAGCTGTTCTAAACAGTAAACTGTTGGGTTTGTACCAGTTACGTCCCGTAAGCGAGACGTAGAAACAACCAGCTGGTTTAAAGCTACAAAGGAAAAGAAGACTCACGAAGATGGCTATGTTTAAAGTTCTGCTTATAATTTATTGTTATCTCTGTAATACCGGATCATCTTTAAGATGGTTGAAGTAAAGTGCTGTTGAGTGAGTTGTGACTGGAACTCTTTTACAGTTACGTAATCGTAACTGAATGATGGCCGATTCCTACATACATGTGAATATTAAATATCCTTCAAACTGTGGAGAAAAATATGAAGACATGATTGATCATCACAGTTATATACACAGCTTAAGCAGCTCTGAAATTTAAGCCTGAAAAAAAATTTAGGCTTGAACATGGTACGAACTCACGACTTCTGCGATACCGCAACTGAGCTATCAAGCCAACTGGGAGCTGGTCACTTTGTGAGTTTGTAATATACCCGTAGATGGTGATACCTACATAGTTCATAAACTACAAACCTCCTGGTTCTTATTCACAGCTTTTGAAAGGAATGCGTAGGCCTTGATAAGAATACAAAAAAGTAAGTCATAAAAAAGTGGTGTAAAGACACACGGACGAAAAGTGAAATCAGTTAGACGTTGTTTACATTTTGCTTAATTAGCATACGACTTTCGTTAGAGAAGGTAGAATGCTCCAGATGGGGTTAGCTCGATCAAAAATAGAAACGTTCATGATGCTAAAAAGGCAAGTATGTGCAAAATATCACGCATGACTAACGCATTGTTTCAATGGTTCATCGCAATGTTAGAAATTTTACATTCCTTACATATCAGTCTTTTCAGTCATTCAAGATCAATTTGATTTTATGAGTTCAATAGTTTTATTTTCACATCATCGAGTGGAAACTTCCTGCACTCTAAAATCATTCGGAAATGCGACTGCGATTTAAGAGCCATTGCCTGTAAATATGGAGAATCCGACGACAGGTAGGAAAATTCGGATTTTCTTTTATTGCGTCAAAAAACCCTTTTGGTGAACTATTTTCAGAAATATACCTCCAAAGTCCCAGCGAGTTCACATTTTTGTGAAATCTAGGAAAGTTCGAAATACCTCTCAATGAACCAAAATGGCCGATGGAAGTTATGCAAAATTGCACATTTTTAACAGGCCAGTACAGAAAGAGGGGAACTTGGCTGGATTTCATATTCACACAGTTTGTAATCTACACTTTGATCATTCTTCTGAGCTAAAAGTTATCTTGAAGTAAAGACGTTTTGTCTACTTCTTGACCGTTTGAAAAATACAACTATCGCAATTTAATTTACATGTAAAATTTCGACTGATTTTTGAGGCTCATAACTCTTCTAGTATACGAATCTCTTGACAAATAAAAGATTCTAAAGAAAGAGCTATGTTATGGGTATATCATATCTAAATAGCTAGTTTGACCCGTGAAAATTAAGGGTGCTAGACGTAAAGCTATAAAGAGTATTTTGCCTTGAAAAGTTGATCAGAACACAGGCCATTTCATCGAGACAGTTTTGTTAATTTTTGAGCCAGCGAGCCACGTGAGCCATACGAACCAGGACCACCAACTGCAGTTAAAAAAAAAATAGTAATAGCAAAAAAAAAAACAAATTGTAAACCACAAGCTAACCAGGTAAATTATGCTAACCAAAGTGCTGTTAAGACTAAAAGAGTGCTAGAATGTACATGTGGGTTAACCGGTATGTCATTTAGGCTAACAAGAAAGCGAGCCATGCTTTAGATGTGGGGCTATAAAATCCCTACTGCTGATCGGCAATAACACAAAACGATTATCGATATCAGATGCAGAACAAAATTAATTAGTCGCATTTCAGTGTGTGAATTTATTAACCGCGCGGCCATGGGCCGAGCGCGGTTCTAGGTTTACCCGTGGTTTATTATTTTTCTTTTTTTGTCGGTGACCAGACGCAGACCTCCGCTCGGCCAAACTTTGAGTCACGCAACGTGTGATTTTTTTCCGCCAGAAGCTGTTAAAACATAAATACACGGACAATTTTACCGATATTGTTTTCTTTTTTGTGGGTAAAATATATTTTCTTTTCGTTTTATCAAAGCGTTGGATTTAAAGGGAAGAATAAATACGCTGAAAAAAGGTATTACGTCAGCCATGGAATGCGCTGACGTTGCAGCTTTCACTTTCGCTACGTGACAAATACGATCGTGTTTACTTTGCAAGTTTATTTCGGCAGAAGCGACGGTCATTAATTTATTTGTAATTTTGTGAGTATTTTTTGTGGTTTTACGCAAATGAAGTAAATCCTTTGACTGTTTCATCACAGCCAGTTCATAGATCGGAAGGAAAATTAAATATTTGCAAGCCAAGCAAAGAACGTGTCAGAACGTGCAAAGATTACGTCATTGGTAGGGAAATAACCACCGTACTAAAGATAGCCGTAGATGACGCAATTCTTGAATTATGTGACTCGTGTGACTTCTGTGCTAACCCTTAACTCAAGGCAAAAAACCAATTAAATTGAATTGTGACTTTAAAGAAAGAAAGCGGTTTGTAATAGTGTTCGTATCTTCATGCCCATACATATCCCGAAGAAAGTTCCAGATTAAGACTATTACGTCATCGGAGATGTCACAACGGCTACGACTGATGGTGCGATAATAGAGTTTGTGTTGATCAAGTGCTGTGATGTCTACAGTAATCAATGAATCATCAAAGATTGCTTAGGAATATGCACTGCGTTGCGACTGTAGTACTAAGAAAACAGTTAAATTTTAAACGCGCGGTTATAAGATCTAACAGATCTTCTTGTTATATATATGCAGTCCTCTTTGTAAAATAAGCTTGCCAGGCCGAGAGCACTAGATGCATTAGCAACATGATCTATTTTTTATTCCTACAGTAAACGGTGGTCGCTAAACAGTTTCGGTATCAGTTGAACTGTCGTAATTCATATCCATGTCTTTAGTCGGAGCCGCCAACCAGAAACACGTCATAGCCAGAATTGATTATCTTACGTTTTGTCTGCACCGGAAGTCTGTTTGCTTTGAGTAGTGTTCCTTAGTATTTCCTGCCTGGGTTTTAACTTCTCATTGAAGTTTTCTCACGTATGAAGACCGCAGTTATACAAAAAGGATCCTTTTAAACTATTGCCTCATGTCAATTAAACGGCAAAACATTGTCCTCTCTATCCGCGTTTGCAAACAAGCAGGCACAAAAATATAACATCAGGCCAACTTCATTTTGAATATTGGTCTGATACTGACTGTAATTTCTCAGAGTTTGCTTGTTTGCTTGTTTTGTCGTAATCATATCTAGCCTAGATGAAGACGTCCGACTTCATTAACGAGCGATTAAGGAATCGGGAAATTGACATAAGAACGCAACATATTAAACTTGTTGTGGTCACAACAAGGCTATTAACTCAAGATAGGAGGCAAGTATCGATGAATAATGAAAGATGGTAAATTTGCAGCTCGATAATAAAATGGTAAAGATGAAATGTTCATTTGTCACGAGGGTAGGTCAAATAAAAACTGAGCCTCCGACAGGACTTGAACACAAACAGTGACGTTTTCCTAGCAGTATACAGGACGCGTGTCGCTTGTGAACCTAGTAAATGGCATACCTTTTTACTCTTTTTCTGGCTAACGGCTAACCCCATTGAGACCTTCTCCGAGAGCAAGTAAAATTCTTTGCTATTTGAATCAGCCATATTTTCACACAATGTAGGATCTATATAAAGACCAAATTTCACATAAAAATTCAAAGAAACGAGAGAAAATGAACGAATAAATGAATAATCCAATGAATAAATGTTCCAAACAGCGATTTGAAGTTCTAAGGTAAGAGGTTGATCAATGTCTTATTGTTGAATGTTCAAGGAAACCGAAACCTCTCGGTTGTTGAGCCGCCAAAGATATTGAATAAATCGGAAACGTTACGTTGACTGTGAAACTTGTATAACACTTTTTCAGCACATAGTGCAACTTCTCAAAAACACATTGGTATAAATAACGGTACCAGGAACCATGCATTTCGACATAGCCATTAACCCGATTTAAAAAAGTTTTAAGAAAGTGGGCTAAATGGATAAAGCACCGTATATTTTTCTAGTAAGTACATATTTTGCTTGGGTAAAGGTAAAGTCTGCATGCGAGACAAGTGGCCCATCAGGCCGGAGCTTATCCCGGTTTCTGTAGCATGAAGCGACTAGGAGTATTTCTACTCCCCCCTGGATGGGATGCTAGTTCATCGCAGTGTTACCCCCAGCATTAAGTTCGCCGGTACCCATTTATACACCTGGGTGGAGAGAGGCACTGTGAGAGTAAAGTGTCTTGCCCAAGAACACAACACAATGTCCCCGGCCAGGGTTCGAACCCGAACCGCTCGATCCGGAGACGAGCGCACTAACCATGAGGCCACCGCGCCTCCCTTGGAATAGGAAATAATTTAAAACCATTTGTGTTATAATTTTCATTTCTAGTTTTCTTCTACCTTTTTTACCTTCGGTACAAATTTGATATTTTCCTTAGTTCTGCTGAAACGAAAATACCAACTTGTACCAAGGGTTATATTGACCCACAACATTAACATTTATAGCCTGTTAGCCACTTATTTCACTTGAGCAGTCCTTGATTAATGGTTTGTAGCTAAAGATGGGTAAGTGAGAAGGATTTCAGTCCTTGGCAGTATCTCGAAACAAGTGTCCTCTTATCTATACCATGTTCTGAAAACACCCCTTCAGTAGCGTGTGCTTGACTGAAACATGTGCATCCGTTTATTTGTAGATTGTAACCGGGCATACGTGCACAGCCATTGTATTGTAAACCATTGTAAACCTTTTGTACGTTTAGCGACGTTCTCTAGCCGTTGCCGTTGTGGTTCTCTTAAAACCCCTAATAAGTGGCCAAATTTTGCTTCGCAAACTTTAAAGCAAAACTGCCGCCAAGTGTTCCCAAAGCATTGTCTAGTTGTGAGAATTTCTTGGAATCATTCTGATGACTCTAAGGATAAATGGAAAGAATGTCAGTTGTGTTTCTTGTTTAAATTCAGACATGTTTAGTATAATTTTACAGTGCTAATCGGTTTTAGACCAATAATTGACTGATCAAATCATGGATGTTCTTCTTGTTGGGCTGGCGAATGGTCCTTTCGCCGAATTTCATGGGTGTCGCAATCTCGGTTATGTGCGTCTCGCAGTCTCGTTTTTTTCACAAAGCTGTCACACAGTTTCAATTTTTTTTTTTTTTTCAAGGCTAAGAAAGCCGCGAAGTACCGATTTGTTTATTTTTTTTTATGTAAGCTTAAATGACATCTTAGAACCTGCACGTCTCGAGCTCGCATTTACAACACTTGGAAGTCTCGTTCTTTGAAGTCTCGGTCTTGCAACTGAAAAATGCTAGTCTCGCATTTACCGTTCACCACGACTTCTTGTTGAACACGCTTATAGTCTATACGTGTTAAAAAGTTGTCTAGGCATAGTAAAGCGTGCATTTAACCTAGTAGATTAAGCCCTGGTCCAACGACAGCTAACAATCAATAATAGTTGATGATGGTCAGTGATAGTTAAAAGTCGAGCTCACGTTTGACCACTACATACAGTAAAATCCCATGTTAAAGCTCCCAGGTTATAAGCCCCACCGGATATAAGCCCTTCCCTTTGCTAACAAAGATATTATTCCGGATATAAGCCCCCGCCCCTGATATAAGCCCATCTAATGTGTAAGTGCGTTCCTTTTGCGTTTCTTTAAAAAAATCAATTTTTTTTAATCGAAAGTTCTGGGGTAATAACGTAATACCTTTGAATGTAATAGTATGTTATCCTTAATTCATTTCTCAGATATGTTTTATCTCGTCGTTTCGAAACATGTTTTTATTACGCTTATATGCCCCCCCGGTTATAAGTCCCCCCGTTTACAAGTTACATGAGACCAGGGCTTTAATGTGGGATTTTACGGTACCATGCTCTATCACTGACTATCTCAGTACCATACAGGTCGATCTTGTCCAATTTCGTCATGATATTCGGTTATCGTCTTTCCGTTTGGCCACTCTCATGGGCTTGAGTTCAAACTAAGCGGAGCAAAACAAAACTGCCGTTTTCCTATAAGAAGAATACTTAACACTTGTTAACGCAACGTTATTTTACTGTTTATAATTTACGCCGAGGGAGCATGGTAGGCAGCGTTCGCTTGTTGCAAACTATCGTCGACAATGGTCAATTCGTTTTATGAGACGACCCTGCACGGAATCACGGTAGTTGTATTCATCACAACAGATAATATTATTATCTAGTCCAAGATGATTAACAAAACTACCATGATTTCCTGCAGGTGCATCTCATAGAGGGAATATAAATACGTTTTCGATATATTAAAATTCAGCTTGGCAGCGAGGGCTAGAGGACACAAACAAAGGAAATTGAAAGACCATGTTTATTCATTTCTTTTGTCTGTGTCCTCTAGGCCTCACTATCAAACGTGAATTTCAGTATATGGAAAGTGGCCTATTGGCGAATGCAAACGAACTTCGCGCCTCAGTTAATCAGATGTATAATCATGTGTGTGATAGTTCAACTATAATTGTCTATCATGCTACGTTAGAATATCTGAATATTTATGGCCCTGAAATATACCCGATTCCCAGAATCTTATTTATCGGCTTAGAGGTTTGCATTATATGATGAATATAGGGTAGTCAGGATCAGAACAATCCTCCATTTTTTTAAAAGATAAGTAAAACAGAATTACTTATGTGATTGTCAACTTACAAAAGTGAACTTCCAACGGTTGCTTATAAAAGTATTGAAGATTCCAAAGGAAATGGTGAAACTGTTTTGTGTCTATCATCAATACCATTTCCTTCCGCGTTGTAAATATCCAAGATTATTTACCTCCACTTAGGTGAATAAATGTTGAGTACAAAGATACAGCGATTTAACGAAAAAGTGATCCATCGCGGCCCATTATCCATCTCCTAAAGGTTATACCTTTTTCCTTTATTTTTTCCAGAAAGGTCGTTACTAGGAAATGAGAGGTTTGCTTTTAAGTACATGTAGGTTTCCAAGCAAGTTACTAAGTTACTAATTCTACTGTTCATCGTAATGGTCCACTAGTGTTGTTTTGTAAGCTTCCAGAACGTTGTTCGATACCTAATAACTGTATATAAGGACTCAGCTAGCTAGTAGAGGGGATTGTTGTTATATATCTACAGAGACCGACTGTTTGGAAAAGCTATAATTAAGAGACCTATAGAGCGATTTTGTGGCATATTCCACTGGAGACATCGATGTTTACTGTGAGTTTTGTCAGTAGTGACTAAAGCCAGTTTAGTAGTGGGCTAAAACTAGTTTAATGGTGAATTGATAGTCAGAAAACACTCTTTTGTTATTGTAACTTTCCCGCGTATCGTACTGATAAATCCATTGGGTTCTAATTACTTTATCAGGTCTCTTTTTAATGTATCAGTGTAGAGTGTTTTGTAGCGAATCCTTTCGATCGGTTAAATTATACCGTAACCATGCAATTATCGCACAAGCATATTGTACGACTGCTAAAATCACTGAGCTGTGGTGATGGAAACCGTAGATAAACATTTTTTTTTTTTCTGTTTGTAAAATTACAATAATTTCCTCACTTCCCAGACCCATTTACAGATGATCTACCTGTCTCCGTTAAAAAAAAACAACAACAACATTTTCACAGAACACTTTGTAACTTCAAATGGACTAGTGAGTGTACAATGCAAGTAGAACTCTGTATGCATGATAGCACGCGAAACATTATAATTTATATTACACTGAAATATGTCTTAAACAACATTTCATCCGAAAAGTTACGAGCGTCCCTTTAATGGGCCTCACCTTTTTGTAATACGCTCAGAGAAGTTATAGGAGACTTATTTGATCGTACTTCCAGCGACATTCAACGTAAAGTCACAGCGCAAATCGATCTTAGCTTGTTTGAAATCACTATACTGTACGTGAAGAAACCTAGCCACATGGATTGTGTTATGCATTTGTTGAGATGAAATCCTTAAGACGAAAGTTGGTTACGGTAATGGTTGTGGACTTATCTCGCTCTTTTCTCTCCTTGCCACTTCATGCCTCGTCCGGAACGCTTCCCTTTCCAGCGAGGTCACCCTTCGGGCGAAGATAATCGTCGGCTCGTGTTAGTGATCCAAAATTCAGAAATAACTTGGCACCCATGATATTGCAAACTAAATTCACCGGCAATGCGATCTTTGGAATTCAAATAATCATACGCGATCACACTTTGATCAAGATTTAAGTCAAGCGATCGATAATCTTACACGCGTCGATCTGCTCAAATCCAACACAGAATTACAGATCAGAATTGCTATGGTAACGTCGTCTCCATACAATAAAACAGTCGCAGAGATTGTGGGCGCAATTTGTTTCCCATTATAGTAATACTGTCGTAATTTGTTATTCATTATATTGAACGTAAAGACTCGGAAATTATTAGAATTTGAACAAAACGGGCGGGAAATGATTTCTTAATTTTACGAGTATACCATGCCATGGCCATTTAATTATCCATTTAAATACCGTCAAAAAACAAGGGGTCACAGTTTCTACTCGCAACTTGTTTCGTATCATTCAGAACATAGTCAAACCCCTCTTCTCCATGTACGGATCTTATACGCCCCTACAAACATGTATTTCCACCTATAATGGGAATCAAAATATCGTTTTGCCTAAGTTTTACTGTTTTACATTGACATTTTTAAATTTAAGAATTTTTCTCACACATTCGAAGTTGCTACTCGCTCCATAAATCAGCTAATCGTGATCGGCTGGTAACCAATCGTGCGATCGATACATTCTCGTGTAATTCCGATTGTCGGGACGAATGCAGCCCAAGTGCAGACAATGTTGCGAGATCACGATTTTTCGAAACCTCAATTTTTGGAATCGCCAGATTATTCGAAGTAACGGTTTGTTCTTTTGGTTACAAGTGATGAGAACGAACCCTCGATTTCTCAAACCTCACGTTGTTTCAAACTACCCCGTGGCGGTTCGAAAAATCCTTCCTTTTACTGTAATTAAACTGCTGTTTACCTGAATAAATCTCGGCTATTGTTGCATAGACCGTTTCCAGTCATATGCTATTTCTGAATATTCTCGTTTTAACCCCAAGTGACGTTTTGAACGAGAATAATTGGAGTTTCCACACCGTAATTCGAGACAAGTCGGGTAATTTTCAAATTTTCGAAACTCATTGATGTTCACATCGGCGGTGTGAAGATGTGCTCAATAATTAACAAATAAAGAAGCCTCGACTGTGCTCTGTTCTGTTGTAAAGCACGCAGGCAGCGGTAGAGCACGAAAGAAGTGTAGGGGAAAACACGAGACGTAGTCGAGTGTTTTTCCCTACTTCTTGTGTGCTCTACCGCTTCCTAAGTGCTTTACAACAGAACAGAGCACAGTCGAGGCTTCTTTATTTGTTTTATGGTAAAGAATCCGATAATTTCCTCACGCATTCGGCTGAATTTTCAAACCAAACTTTATTTTCCAAACGAGCAAAAGTGGCGTCAGCCGTGCACTGTTCTCTGATAAAGCACGCTAAAATAAGCCAATCACAATCCTTGTTAGAATTGTTCAAATAATTTGATTGGCTAACGAAGCGACCGCTGTCGATCACAAACTGGAATTCATCTAAGCTTTCAGTTTCAAGTAGTTTGAGCGACTTTCGAGAGAAGAACGATGCCTTCAAAGTTCGCTTTTAAGTTAATTTTTAAATACGGATCTAAAGGTAGGTAAAGGTTTATAGTCCAGAGGAATCCGGCCGTATTGCGGCCCATGAAAACGTGCACTTTTCCAGTGAAAATTACAAAACGCGGAGTTCAAAGCTTGCGGATGAAAATGCGAAATGCCGAGTTGAACTTGAAAGGAGCTTCAGTTATTTACGGCTTGTAGCCACATGCAGCAAGATTGCCCGAACTAGCATAAAAGTTAGAAAGACTAAACGGCTCCCACTGGTTCTACTCCGAGCAGAGAAGAGAATATCAGAGCAAGCTTTGCACTGACCACTCGTTGGTTCACTTCTCTGAGATGACTGGAGAACGAGCGTTACTACACTGCATGTAAGTGTTGTTTGAGCAAGTGAGCATTTTTACAAAAATAAAGCTTCTCATCATAAACAGAGACAGTTCAATTGTTGTTTTCTGTCGTTGTTTTACTTTTTAAGTATAATTTCTGCCTTCGTAACAAACATAATGTCTTTTATCGAAGCACTGTTTAGGTTGAGAATTTGTTTATTTCGCGACGTGTTTTGTTCGCGAGAATCTAGCAAAACTTGTTATTTTAGTACAGTTTTAACGCTACTGTTGCTAACAATGGTCTCTGTGAGCCACATTTACTACAGACAAATAGCTCGTTTCTATTGCGTTTGTCTGAGTCACAGGGATGTTTAATTTGGGTCAAATTTGTCAAAATTCCGAAGCAAAAATTTGAAAGCCAACTTACCGTCATCAACCCGTGCTCTGTTCTCTGATAAAGCACGTTGTTTCAGCCAATCAGAGCGCGCGTTATATGGAAGCTTTATTATAAATTGAAATACGGACTGAATATTCACCAGTTGCCATCAGAAATACTTATAACTCCTGTAACCTTAATGACATATGTTTTAGCTGCTGGACTAACACCGTTTTTAGTTGCAATTGGCGTTAAGTATGCATAAGACATTCCTGTGTTTCGACGCGATGTAAAATTTCTCCTACTAGGATATTTTCCTGGCTGAGGGGAGCAATAAATCTAGCAATAGCTTGAGAGCAGCCGACAAGACGAGCCGCCTTAAGAGGAGCCGAGAATTATCGTCGCCCGAAGCTACGGGTGACCTCGCTGGAAAGGGAAACGTTTAATTGACTTTTAAAGACTCTTCGAATATATTAAACCTTGAGATCGCGTCGTGAACTTTCTCCGGGTAGCCCACACAAGCGTTGGCTCCTTTATTTTCCCTAATTTGTTGGGCGTACTTAAGACTCCTGCTAAATTTAGATTCCCAAACAGTTATTCACAGCAATTTACCCAGATCAGAGGAAGGCTTAGGTGAATCTTGAGCAAACAGGGTCACAGGAAAAAAAAGGGTTCTTAGAATTCCTTTGCCCCGTTGGTTTTTCGGAAAGGGTTCCAATAGAGCGGAATACAGCGGACCGTGTGAGTACGGTTCGCATATACTACTGTCAGTCTCTGTCGGTAACTAAAGATGCTTATGGAAAACAAAATCTAACCTAACGTGGAACTACCCTTAGCAAATTATGAATACTCTACTGTTGAGATTTAATAAAGTAAAAAAACACGCATTGAACCTAAGAGTGGAGTGGGCGGCCGGACGCTGAATGCAAATGAATATAGTTTTGTCCCTTTCTTGGCTAGTGTTGGACATTTTTTTAACCAAAACTTTCCAAGAAATTACACATAACAGTGGTAGTTTGTTTGCTTGTTTGTTCAGTATTTTCTTTTAACCGGCCTTTTCTTATCTTGCCTACTATTTACTATTATTTCGCGGCGAGAACATCATGTATGTAATCTCGGACCGGATGCTTAAGTTTAAACGGAGCACTTAAACATGGGTGTAAAATATGCTAATTACATGGAACACGGTGTATGTCGCAATAGTTGAGTTATCTCGCCCAACATTGAGTCTTTTGAAGGGTAGCGTGGGTGGGTGGATATCAAAAGATAAACCTTTTGACTTATGACAAGACGTGCGAAAAATTCAATGTGTAGTATTTGCTAGGCCAGTCGAGCATGATAATTAATGATCACGTTCTCAGGACAAAGTTCTGAGAAGGGAGGAGTAACCATACACCATTCAAATGATCGGAATTACACGGCCCTTAAACATGCTTTACGTGACCGTAGACGGTGTTCACCTTGTTAAGATTGTAGACTGATGTAACACATCCGTCAGTCTTTCTAGACCCAACTAAGTGGCAATCGGTAAATGTTTAAGTATTTCAAATATGTGAAAATAGCCGAAGTTTTATAGATGCATACCTTTGATGTCCGTTAATGATGTCCAATAAGATTTGGCCTCAGTTACTCCAGTTTTAAGCTGAAAGTAAAGAAACTCTTTTCTACGCAACATTTACACGAAAATTTAGTGAACTGTAACCGAGAAATACTTATATCAGTTTATCGCAAATAATGTAAAGTCTACAGGACCAAAGGATTTTGGCCCAAGGTAGACAAATGGATTGTTATGTCAGACGATGATGAATTCTAATTTTTTGAACTGGATGAAAACAGAAAAATATTTCGATCGAAGACAACTTATATGATAAACGCAGAAAACGCGGTGACATATCGTTAAAAGACTGCTACGCTGTGTATATATTAAAGTTAATATCAAGTGGTCAATAAACCACTATCGTGCTATCGTTACACTTCTGTCCACTTGACCTCAGAATGAAGGTATTCTTTCTCATCCACGCGGGTTAGCGACACGTACGCGAGAACGCAAGTTTGCGCATAGAGAGGACTTGAATATAATCTTTGATCCTTATGGCAGATTCACTTCACGCGCACGAACAGAATATCGGTAGAAAAAGATTAAAATGAACAGATAAAGAAACTGTATTTTTTAAGCTGTCATATTGGCTTTGAAAAACGCCATAACAAGAAGCCAAACAATGAACGCGGCAGTGCCGGTTTTTTCGTCATTGAAACATGTACCACCATATGGGTACAGGCAAACCGTGATCTATTTTCGCTCTGAATTAGAAACCTAACGACCTAAGCAATCCACTGCTGCTAATTTCTGTCCACTAAAGGCCGTTAGTAAACATACGGCCAGCAAAAGGAAACAAACAAACAAACGATATAAAAACAAGTTCAGTTTGATCCATGCGCGTTATTTGAGGTGCCTTGTTAGAATTTATCTGCGCCAAGTCTCGCAAAATCAGCAGGGACAGGTCTGAAAGGCGGTCCTTCAGCTGCTTTCACTTTCGGATGAAAACGCACCATCTTAGAGGCAGCTTTTTGTATTTTTTCTAGCGAATGCACATCAATTGCGACGCTTCAGCCGATCGTTCTAAATAACTAAACTTTTCGGGCTGTGTTCAGGGGCGACTCTTTTTCTACTTGGTGTTAGTGGCGCGGAACTTGCTGCTACCTTGGTGTTTTTATTTTTGAAATTCTATAAGAACAGGGCTGTACTCCTCTAAGGCTGTGGGTGTAATTCGTAAAAACACTAAGTTCTTATAGTCGTTTTGAAATTCTTCGTTCCAGTTCAAATTTATGTCGTTGGCGCATGGGTGGGCACTTTATATGTAGACCGTGATGTAAGTAGTCTGAATTGGTGGTTTTCAGTGTCACGCCATAAAAAATAGATTAAAATAAAAATCAAAACTGTTCAACAGATAAAGTCCAGAATCTGAGAAAAGAAAGAAGGTAAATATGCCAAGACTCTCGCCAAGATTCCGGTCACAACAATTTTTCTTATGCAAGATATGGGGAAAAACTTTTTACCTAAATTTACAGAGATTTGTATGGAGACGCCATGTTGGTGCCCATCCGGATGGGCACCAACATGGCGGCCGGAAACCAACAGAAACATCTGTCACTGAGTTTTGCTACAAAAGCGTGCATTTATCCCTCGAGGAACTCTAAAACATTAAAATAATACTTTTTCTAATACAAGAATTATTCAGATAGCCAAATTCCCCGCAATAAGTCACTTTTTTAACCAACATGACAGCTCTCTTCGCCGTCATGTAAATGCCGCGTCACGCAAAAGCTTAGAAATCCAGGCGCAGTCTATCACAAAACCAAGAACCCATTCGGAGCAAAACTTTCTATGAATATTAGTTTTCAGCTGCTCTTATACATCATTAAAGTAAAATCTCAGGAAGATCGATAGTTTTGTAGTTTGAATTTTAGTGACGTCATGTGAAAACCGGCAATTCCAGCCGTCTCTTCCCCTGAGCAGTTAAATGTTTATAAGGCAGACTAACGTAGCAGTGCATCATGAACGGCAAAAAGGTATCTTACATCATAGTCTGAATTTCAGCCGTCTCTTCCCTTCACCCCGCGCCCCCCTCGGGGTAAAGGGAAGAGACGTTAATCATTCAGGACGAATATTTGTTCATCTGCTTGTCACAATCTCAGTGGAACCCATTCAATTCACCCCATCCACTATCAAACTCGATGTGTACCCTTATCTGACAACTTCATAAACCTTTACCAAGTAACGTCTAAACCACTTTACATTAATAAAGGTAAATATAAATCACTAAACAGCAGGGAAAGAGTCCCTATTTTAAAAGGCTAAGTGAGAAATGAATTCCGGGCACATTTATTGTAAATTTTTTTCACAGTCTACTAGGGCCAGTTTAATAATAAACACTATGCTGTCAAATGTATAATTTTTCACTCATTTTCGTTTTCTATACTAAGTTTAATTTGGCTCAACGGTTAAAATTAGACAGCGACACAACATTGTGCTTCACCAGGTGGTCCGTCGTATGAACGGTTTACTTCGAATTGAATGATTGGGTTTAATTGTTGTTGACATCGTGATGGTTTAACAAACGACGCTAAATTAGCTTAAATTAATATAGACATGCAACTGGGGGCTCCACGTTCTGAAATCACGCAAAGGTCACGGTGATAAAACATGCATTATGCTACGATCTGCTACAATAAAGACAAAGTGGGTCTTGAAATCTCTTTGTCTTCTGTGTTGTCTCAGTAACGACTGCGGATTTTGATTTAATACCCCATTACTTTTTGTAGAATTAGAACGATTATATTATTTAGATAACATTACGTCAGTGTCAGGTTTGTTAAATCTTAAATTGGTAATTACCTTAATTTTCCAGCACGTTGGACGCCATGTTCACGCCGCCTCACATGCAACATTCAATTTCTAATAAAACTGGGTCGTGCAGTCGCACGAGCGCTAGTTTCTTAACTACAAAACTGTTATCGAGTTCAACTTTGAACGTAAATTAAGTTCATTTTATTGAAGCAATAAAGTTACAATGTTTCTGTGCATTTACTTTAGTCTATAACGGAGTTTATACGCAGTTATAACGCGTTCAGTTTAAAAGTAAAGCCTCTTCTGTCTTTGCTTATCAAGCAGATCTCTATTTTATTTTTATTTTTCTTACAGCAACTGATGATTTGTCGGCAAATCGATTTCTAGCCAGGACTGATAATTACTGTGTATTTTGGCATCAATCAAATGCAACAGAACGTGACATCAGAGTTTTTAGGAGTTTGAAATGAAAATATGTAAGACATTTGTAAGAAAACTTTTTTTCATAACACGAGCAGTACCGGGGGACAAATCGGTTACGAGCCGGCAAACTACATTGATAACAATTATTAAATTATCGTGTAACTGCTGTGTACAAAAGAGTTTCTTTACTTTCAGCTTAAAACTGGAGTAATTGAGGCCAAAATCTTATTGGACGTCATTAACACACATCACTGAAGGTATGAATCGAAGTTTCGCCTATTTTCATATATTTGAAATGCGTAAACACAATTTTACCGATTGCCACTAGGTACGGTCCAGAAAGACTGACGGATGTGTCACATTTCCGAAATCTTAACAAGGTAAACACTATTTACGGTCACTTAAAGGATGTTTAAGGGCTGCGTGATTCCAATCATTTCAACGGTGTGTGGTCACTCCTCCCTTCCCAGAACGTTGTCCTGATAACGTGATCATCCAGCTGACTGATGCTCGACTGGCCTAGCAAATACTGCACGTTGAAATTTTTGCACGTTTTGTCATAAGTCAAAAGGTTGATCTTTTCATATCCGCCCACCTACTCTACCCTTCTAGAGACTTCATGTCGGGCGAAATGCACAGGGTTCCATGTAATTATTATATTATCCACCATCCGGTCCGAGATTACATACATGCATAAGCGTGCGGATACCTTTGGGAGCTGTGACCTACTTGCCCGAAAAATTTACGCAATGCCCGAATGCAAAAGTGTTGAAATCGGGATCCAAACGAACCCAAATAACATAAAAAACAAAAAATGTTCACAATTCCCACATCTAATGAAACTACTAAAAATAGTTATATTCAAAGCTTACACAATTAATCAATCATACTCTGTCAACAGTCTCAATCCGAGTAAAATCTACAACTTGTTAATAGAAAAATTCTAAAAAAGGTAACTAACTAGAAACTTTATTAAAGAGTTTTGGAAATCACGCAAACAGCATTATTTTTTAATGTTTTCTCTCAATTGTCGTTGCCCGAATCATTAGCGTTATGCCCGCAGTCCCCCTTGCCCCCACCCCCCCCCCCCGCTCGTGCGCCTATGCATATATGATCTCGCCTTAAAATAACAGTAAATAGTAGGCAATGTAAGAAAAGACCGGAAAAAAGAAAATACTGAACAAACAAGCAAACAAACTAACTCTGTTATGTGTAATTTCTTGGAAACTTTTGGTTAAAAAAATGTCCAACACCAGCCAAGAAAGGGACAAAACTATATTCATTTGCATTCAGCATCCGGCCGCCCACTCCACTCATAGGTTCAGCATGTTTGTTTTACTTTATTAAATCCTCATTCTTGAAATTCACAGTAGTTCCCTATAAGTTACATTTTTATTTCCATTGGTATCTTCGGTTACCAACAGAAACTAAAACTAGAATATATGCCGAGCGTACCCACTGGGTCCGCCGTATTCGGCTCAACCCTTTCCAAAAAACCAACAGGGCAAAGAACCTCCAATTTTTCCAGTAACCCTGTTTGCGCAAGATTCACCTAGGCGTTCCATTGATCTTGGTGAATTGCGGTGAGGAACTGTTTCAAATCTAAATTTGAGCAGCATGTCTTGAGAACGCCTAGCAAATAAGGGAAAATACAGGAGCCAACATTTCGTGGACTACGTACCTGATCACCTGAGAACGTTCACGACAATCTCAAGGTTTAAAATATTCGTATTGTCTTTGAAAGTCAATTAAACCATTAGAGGAAAATCAATGAAACGTCTGAAATGTGGAGATGATACGATATTTCCTCTACGGAATCACGGTCCTGCCGTCGACGCAATACAAAAGATAAGCGGTAGAGTTGGTTACGTTGAAATCCACGTAAATGCAGCTTAAAGTAAAAGAGGACAACGGCCTCGGGATATAGAAGCTTTACGAGAGATAATAAACAGATAAAGTAACCAGTTCAATTCCAGTTTACTGAGCAAAGAAATTGTTTCGTGCCCTGTTTGAATATTTACAATTAGATGTTGCCAAGCGTGCAAAGTAAAGAAAGAAGCCTTCTTAGAGCCGGAGGGTTTCAGCATTCTTCTAAAATAGTGACACCTCTCTAAATAAAAAGCTACATTTGCCGCGTTTCTTAGTACACTCAGCGTGTTATATAGATTTTCCCCGAGACCTGACTGGCTCTCACGCTTAGTGCTCAAATGACAATATGATATAGTGCCCGTGCTGCTCTTAAAAGAGAGAAATATTTTTCAATTTTGTCGTTAATATACTGAAAATTGTATGGTTTGGAGACAAGAGTGTGGCAAATATGGACAACCCGTAGCGCATAAACAATGCGCGTGCCCTATTCCATGGTTCACAAATATTATCACTCACTCGTCTCCCCGCCCGAGACAACAGTGTTGTTATTTGGCAAGCCAAGGACTCCTTTATTTAACACCGCTTGCATAGAAAACTGATTATAAAATCTTACTTATCCGTGACTAATCGACAGACAAACATCCCTCGGAAGAAAATAATCTGTGCCTGAGTCACTTCGCTGGTTCGCGTGAGTTATGTAAAGTTTCGTGACTTTCGATTCACGGCCTCGGAAAAAGTGGGTTAGTGGGCTGGAAAAACTAATTTCAACGTTATCCAATACACAAACTAAGTAAGAAACGAGATTGACTTAAAGAAACTCAAAACAATTTATTCTGTATTGATTGATTCTGTAGGAAACTTTGCATGGCTATTGAATCATTCAGTCAATGTTCTCGGCAAGAATGTTCACGCCATGTCTAAGGTGTGGTTTTACGGGGGTGTAGCAATGAAAAAGGAACAAATTGATATACCATCCTACGTGATTTGTTGTCTACGGCGTTTGAAATTTGATATCAACAGAGAAATCCGTAAAATTATTGTGACCCAAATGGACCAGATATGTTTGTTTTGCCACTTTGTTTACATTATGACCACGATCGAGTCCCAGTATTGGATGTTTAGCTAGCTTTATGCGCAACCTCTCTATTGACCTTCATTTTAAAAATACACCCTCTTCGTCGAACGATCTGTGAGATAAAAAGTACTTAAGACCCTTAATTATTTTCGCCTACGTACCTATGTATGCGGGGGCTGGTGGGTCAGTTGTTCGTCGCGTCGCTTTGGTTGTAACAAGGACTGATACTTTTTTCGTTAGTAATCTATTTTATTTCAGCTACATGCAGGATGAAATTCTTTTCATTTTTAATCAATTACATGTGCAAGAGCGGTTAAAATAAATCGTACATACATTAAAACCTAACCGTATAAATAGACGCTCTAAGCGTTAAGACCATCGTAACTTCAATCTAAAAGAACAAGCTGATTGCAAAGAGGGCAACAAGGATTTAACACATATCTTTCTAGTAAGTAAAATAAGCGTCAATGACTAAGTCATTAGTTGCAACTTTTGATACTTTGATTAGGGATTCTTTTTATGTATGAAGTCGACGAAACTATCGTTTGATTTTGCCAGCATTGTATTTCAGTCATCCCCATGTGCAATAGCTGTTTCGTTTTTAAAAAAAGGATTTGCTTTAGCCTTCCTAATTTTACGACAGTATTTTCTCTGCACTACAAATGTCCTTGTCAAGCACATAAAAACTAAATATATATAGCAATGCTTTCTAAGGCTCTTCCAGTAGATATTAAAGTTTTGTTTCTTAATTTACTAGATTGTCAGAAATATACCTCCAAAGTTCCAGCGAGTTCACATTTTTGTGAAATCTAGGAAAGTTCGAAATACCTCTCAATGAACCAAAATGGCCGATGGAATTTATTCAAAATTGCACATTTTCAACAGGCCAGTACAGAAAGAGGGGATCTTGGCTGGATTTCGTATTCACACAGTTTGTAATCTACACTTTGATCATTCTTCGGAGCTAAAAGTTATCTTGAAGTAAACACGTTTTGTCTACTTCTTGACCGTTTGAAAAATACAACTATCGCAATTTAATTTACATGTAAAATTTCAACTGATTTTTGAGGCTCATAACTCTTCTAGTATACAAATCTCTTGACAAATAAAAGATTCTAAAGAAAGAGTTATGTTATGGGTATACCATATATAAATGGCTAGTTTGGCCCGTGAAAATTAAGGGTGCTAGGCGTAAAACTATAAAGGGTATTTTGCCTTGAAAAGTTGATCAGAACACAGGCCATTTCATCAAGACAGTTTTGCTAATCTTGGAGCCAGCGAGCCACGTGAGCCATACAAACCAGGCCCACTAACTGCAGTTAAAAAAAAAAATAGTAATAGTAAAAAAAACAAATTATAAACCACAAGCTAACCAGATAAATTATGCTAACCAGAGTGCTGTTAAGACTAAAAGAGTGCTAGAATGTACATGTAGGTTAACCGGTATGTCATTTAGGCTAACAAGAAAGCGAGCCATGCTTTAGATGTGGGGCTATAAAATCCCTACTGCTGATCGGCAATAACACAAAAAGATTATCGATATCAGATGCAGAACAAAATTAATTAGTCGCATTCCAGTATGTGAATTTATTATATATGTGCAGCCCTCTTTGTAAAATCAGCTTGCCAAGCCGAGAACACTGGATGCATTAGCAACATGATCTATTTTTAGTCCTACAGTAAACGGTCGTCGCTAAACAATTTCGGTATCAGTTGAACTGTCGTAATTCATATCCATGTCTTTAGTCAGAGCCGTCAACCGCAAACACCTCATAGCCAGAATTGATTATCTTACGTTTTGTCTGCACCGGAAGTCTGTTTGCTTTGAGTAATGTTCCTCAGTATTTCCTGCCTGGGTTTTAACTTCTCATTGAAGTTTTCTCACGTATGAAGACCGCAGTTATACAAAAACGATCCTTTTAAACTATTGCCTCATGTCAATTAAACGGCAAAACATAGTCCTCTCTATCCGCGTTTGCAAACAAACAAGCACAAAAATACAACATCAGGCCAACTTCATTTTGAATATTGGTCTGATACTGACTGTAATTTCTCAGAGTCTGCTTGTTTGCTTCTTTTGTCGTAATCATATCTAGTCTAGATGAAGACGTCCGACTTCATTAACGAGCGATTAAGGAATCGGGAAATTGACATAAGAACGCAACATATTAAACTTCTTGTGGTCACAACAAGGGTATTAACTCAAGATAGGAAGTAAATATCGATGAATAATGAAAGATGGTAAATTTGCAGCTCGATAATAAAATGGTAAAGATCAAATGTTCATTTGTCACGAGGGTAGGTCAAATAAAATCAGAGCCTCCGACAGGATTTGAACACAAACAGTGACGTTTTCTAGCAGTATACAGGACGCGTGTCGCTTGTGATCCTAGTAAATGGCATAGCTTTAAACTCTTTTTCTGGCTAACGGCTAACTCATTGAGTCCCTCACCGAGAGCAAGTAAAATTCTTTGCTATTTGAATCAGCCATATTTTCACACAATGTAGGATCTATATAAAGACCAAATTTCACATAAAAATTCAAAGAAACGAGAGAGAATAAACGAATAAATGAATAATCCAATGAATGAATGTTCCAAACAGCGATTTGAAGTTCTAAGGTGAGAGGTTGATCAATGCCTTATTGTTGTGGAATGTTCAAGGAAACCGAAACCTCCCGGTTGTTGAGCCGCCAAAGATACTGAATAAATCGGAAACGTTACGTTGACTGTGAAACTTGTATAACACTTTTTCAGCACCTTGGCTTAATGCGCTGGTTTCGAAAACATTTTTGATCGGTTACATAGTGCAACTTCTAAAAAACACATCGGTATAAATAACGGTACTAAGAACCATGCATTTCGACATAGCCATTAACCTGATTAAAACAGTTTTAAGAAAGTGGGCTAAATGGATAAAGCACCGTACATTTTTCTCGTAAGTACATATTTTTTATCTTGGAATAGGAAATAATTTAAAACAATTTGTGTTATAATTTTCATTTCTAGTTTTCTTCTACTTTTTTTTTACCTTCGGTACAAATTTGATATTTTCCTTAGTTCTGCTGAAACGAAAATACCAAATTGTACCAAGGGTTATATTGACCCACAACATTAACATTTATAGCCTGTTAGCCAGTTATTTCACTTGAACAGTCCTTAATCAATGGTTTGTAGCTTAAGATGGGTAAGTGAAAAGGAATTCAATCCTTGGCAGTGTCTCGAAACAAGTGTCCTCTTATCTATACCATGTTCTAAAAACACCTCTTAAGTAACACATGCTTGACTGAAACATGTGCATCCGTTTATTTGTAGATTGTAACCGGGTATACTTTCTTGCTGGGGCCAGTGGAGACCAAGTCACAAAATGTTTACTTCATCTCAGTTTTCATATATGAAAGAGAATGTGGTGGAGGAAATCTTTTAAAGATTCACACGGACACAGACAGAGGTAACATCTCTTCAGCTGTGAACGTATCAGTAACTGGAACAGCCACCACAGACAAAAACACTAGTAAGTTAATAAGAAGTATTAATAAAATAGTGTTGAATTCATTTTGGAGGAGTATACTACTAAAAGAATTCTTAGGAATAACCATCGCCCTTTTGACAGAGCTGCAGGGGACTGTAAGGACGACGCCAACGCCGAGGACGACGTCGATTAAAAAATGAATTTATATTTTACCCACGAATTTCACGATACTCTTAATTCATTTAGTTTGTTTCTCTATGTCTCGAAACTGAATATGGAACACAGCGTAACATTAATATTCGGCATATCAATTTTAACAATTATCCGTCGAACAGTCAAACCTGTATATAACGGTCACCCTTGGGAAATGGCCAGGTAACTGTTATATACAGGGTGACCGCTGTACACAGATTTCCTTTAAAGTCCCCTGGAGGTCAATAAATAGCATTTTTATGTGCAAATAATCACTCAGTTTACGTTTTATTGACAATAACGAGTAACAGCAACGCAATAAACACGATAAAAAAGGCCCATAAAATATCCGTGGTGTACTTTTAGGGAGGTGCAGTAGAAGTCTACTGGAAGCTAATGAACAACGTTTTTAAGTGGAAAGTCACTCAATTTACATTTATTGACAGCAATTGTAAACAGAAACGCAATAAATACGACAAAAATGTCCATAAAATGTCCGTGGTGTACTTTAAGGGAGATGCAGTATACTTTGATCTAAGTTTCCTCGTAGGAAAAGCTTTTAGAGTAACAATATGGATTTCAAGAAGAAAAGAAATCGTTATAGTTTTCTCATATTTCGGAGCTCGAAGCTTGATTTCATGTACTTGACTTTACTCAGTGTGACAGCAACTTGAACCCTTCATGTCCATAGTTTTTCAGCCGAGACGATGCCAAGCGCTGCCTTAGTCCAATGTTGTGTTGTTACAGTTACAGTAACTATTGTTGAAAGCGTCGGCACTTTAATGTTACCTGCCGCAAGTACGTGTCGGACGTGGGCCATGACATGTATTAGTAGTTGTGTTTGGTACTAATATTTGTATTTTTGTGAGACCCCTGCCTTGGTGGCTGCTATTTAACGAGCTGATGAATAAAGCTTGTCATTATTTGTTAATCGTTTGTAAACCTAATTTCGTGCCCGTTATATACAGGTAAAAGATAATGAAATTGTGGATTCAGCAAGTCTAAAGGGTGCGTCCGTTATATACAGGTGACCACTATATGTAGGTCAACTTAACAATAAATACAAGGGACGATTTTTGGGAAGTTGTTCAGTGATCGTTATACACAGAGTGACCGCTATATACAGGGCCGTTATATACAGGTTTGACTGTAGTTCACCGTTTCCACACAACGCAGAATTTGTTCATTTTACGTTGTTGTTTTGCAGAGGATGGCAAAGAAATGTACCCAGAGTTATAACGCACGTGTACAGCCATTGTATTGCTCATTAAACCTTTTGTACGTTTTGCGACGTTCCCCAGCCGTTGCCGTTGTGGTTTTCTTAAATCCCCTAATAAGTGGCCAAATTTTGCTTCGCGAACTTTAGAAACAAAACTGCCGGCAAGTATTCCCAAAGTATTGTCTAGTTGTGAGAATTTCTTGGAGTTATTTTGATAACTCTAGGGATAAATGTAAAGAATGTCAGTTGTCATTTTCTTGTTTAAATTCAGGCATGGTTAGTATAATTTTCATTACTAATCGGTTTTAGACCAATAATTGAATTATCAAATCATGTATGTTCTTCTTGTGGGAGTGGCGAATGGTCCCTCTTAAACCATGGGTCTCGCAAAATTTTCGCCCAATTTCATGAATCGCGCAATCTCGGTTATGAACGTCTCGAAGTCTCGATTTTTTCACAAAGCTGTCACAAAGTTTCGACTTTTTTCCAGGGCCAAGTCGCGAAGTACCGATTTGTTCATCTTGGAACCTGCACGTCTCGAGCACTTGGAAGTCTCGTTCTTTAAAGTCTCGGTCTTGCAAAGAAAAATGCTAGTCTCTCATTTACCATCTACCGCTACTTCTTGCCTGTAGTCTATACGCATTAATTTCCGTGTTAAAAAGTTGTCTAGGCATAGTAAAGCGTGCATTTAGCCTAGTAGATTAAGCCCTGGTCCAACGACACATAACAATCAATAATAGTTGATGATAGTCAGTGATAGTTAAAACTCGAGCTCACGTTTGACCATTAAATACCGTAAAATCCCACGTTAAAGCTCCCTGGTTGTAAACCCCACCGGATATAAGCCCTTCTATCTGCTAACAAAGATATTATTCCGGATATAAGCCCCCTCCCCGGATATAAGCCCGTCTAATGTGTAAGTGAGTACCTTTTACGTTTCTTTAAAAACATCAAAATTTTTAACCAAAAGTTATAGGCTAATAGGGTAATAGCTCTAAATGAAATAGTATGTTAGCTTTAATTCGTTTCTTAGATACCTTTTATCTCGTCGTTCGGAAACATTTTTTATTCCCCTTATATGCCCCCCGGATATAACCCCCCAATTTATAACCCCACCCAGAACCTCTTATGAAGTTATGTAAGGCCAGGGCTTTGAGGTGGGATTTTACGGTACCATGCTCTATCACTGACCAGTGGCGGATTTAGGGGAGGGGCCCGGGGTGCCCGGGCCCCCCTTATTTTCGGTAAAAAAAGAAGAAATGACTGAAGGAAGAAAAGCCGGTAGGGCAAGTAAAACAAAACCGCCCCCCTACCCCCCTTAGCTCAAAGTCTGGATCCGCCACTGCTGACTATCTCAGTATCATACAGGTCGATCTTGTCCAATTTCTTCATGATATTCGTTGATAGTCTTTCCGTTTGGCCTCTTGCATGGGCATGAGTTCAAACTAAGCGCAACAAAACAAAACTGCCGTCTTCCAATAAAAAGAAATATTAACACTTGTTAACGCAACGTAATTTTGCTGTTTATAATTTACGCCGAGGGAGCATGGTAGGTAGCGTTCGCTTGTTACAAACTATCGTCGACAAAGGCCAATTACTTCTGAGACAACCCTGCACGGAATCACGGTAGTTGCATTCATCACAACAAATAATATTATTATCTAGTCCAAAATGACTAACAAAACTTCCATGATTTCCTGCAAGTGCATCTCATAGAGGGAATAGACCGTTTTCGTTATATCAAAATTCAGCTTGGCAGCGAGGGTTGAAGGACACAAACAAAGGAAATTGAATGAACATAAAAATGTTCGGTGTGTAGCCAGGCATGTTAAAAATTGGTAAAAAAGGAAAGGAATTAAATGGTTGTCACTGGCTAAAAATATGTGGTTATCGGACGTTTCGGCCACTACTGTTGCCTTCTTCAGCAAAAGATGGAAAATGCAAATGTTAAACGGCGTCCTGCTAGAATATGTAATAGATGTGTGATAAAACTAAATGAGCAATAGTCTCTAGAGTATTCTTAATGAGCGTAAAAATTCTTAATGCCATTGTACACGTTCGGTAGCGCTATGTGTTCGTTTATAGCGTTCCTGTCTCGCACGGAATGCCAAGCTTCAAGAATTAGTCTTTGTTTCCATACTGATGATCTGTCGACAATTTCAACGTTCTCCAAATCTATTTGGTGACCGTTGAGCATATGGTGTTTGGCCAATAAAGAGTTTTTGTCCGATGTTGCTATAGCCTTTGCGTGTTTTTTCATACGTGTTTTTAACGCGCGTGATGACTGACCAACATAAACACAGTCACAGTCTTTACATTTGATCTTGTAAACAATGCCTCTGGAAGCCTCTTTCTCGATCTTGTCTTTAGGTTTTTTGAGTATGTTCGAGATGGTACGAATAGGTTTATGGGCGACCTTGATATTGAAACCTCGAAGAACGTTTGCGACTCTTTCGGAAAAACCTTTGGCGTAGGGGAGGATGACAAAACCACAATGGTCGGTATCATTCGTTTCTTGTTGTCTACTTCGTTGGTGGCCATTGTGAATGAAATTTGCAGGGTAGTTATTAGTGGCAAGAGCTTTCGTTACTCGTTTAGTTTCCCGTGAAACTTCCTCCTCCGTGGAAGGAATGTTCCTTGCGCGATCCATGAGAGTGCGCACGACCGAGTGTTTATGCTGAGGATGGCGGTGTGATTTGAAATCAAGGTAACGGTCGGTGTTGGTAGCTTTTCTGTAAACAGACACAGTGATCGAGCCATCTTCTTGTCTGGTTGTTTTTGTGTCGAGAAGGGCAATGGAACCTTCTGATTCTATCTCGATTGTAAATTTGATGTGAGGGTCACAATTCCAACGCTTTAAATTTTGTCAAAAATTCTCTGCTGTGTGTGATATTTTAAACACTCTTCTCCATATTTAGAAATGTGGTTAAACACGGACTTTCATGCTTGATGTGTTACATCATTGATGCTATAATTGTTGTTTGTTACGGTTTTAAAGACGTCAGAGCAAAGTTTTGACATATTTTTAATTTAACTTCGAGGATTTGCATGGGATACCCTTTTCATTTTAGAAATATACTTTGGTCAGCATTGAAGAGCTTGAAAACTTTTCATATTTGTAATTGTCTTGCTCACAAACATGGACTGGTCCTTCAAAATGAAAGGTGTACTGCACATGTCTTGATTTGTGGTTGTCATGCTGATATGCAACAAGTTCAACACGACCAGGAATGTGATTACAGTGAATGAATGTGTGTACAAGAAATTATCCTAAAAAAGCTGACAACAGTTGGATAATTGTGTTCTTCAAATAACATTTATGTAATTAACTTCACACTGTGAATAGCATGATAAAAGATATGTTATCATCTTTTTGTATTTTAAAACAGATCCAACTGATCAAAGTAGTATTGGGCTTGACAAAAAAAATTATAGCACCTACAATGAGAGACATCTGTACCAAGTCATGTGAGCATAAGAACCTAGTAAACCAGAGTGAAGCATACTGGGCAATGTGGAACACTCCTTTAGACATAATTTTGATGTTTGTCACATAACATTTGACTTTTTCTCAAGTTTCAGCTGATAAACCTAGACTGTATACTTCTCATGTGAGTCGTTGGAAGCTCCATCACACAACTCCTGGCTAACAGCCATTTGAAGATTAATATTGAATCCAGAAACAACCAGGATGCACTCTTCTATCCAGAAACTATTATGCAAACTACTAGTCAATCATCAACATATACTTTTAACATCACAAGAATCTGCACATATCATAAGAAGTATGCAAACTATGTGAACAATATGTTTTATATATATATATTATTTTTACTGCCTTTACAGTAACATTTTACCACATTTTGCATTATCTTAATGCTGGCAATCAACAAAAGAACCTACATCCTGAATGCAAATTGAATATTCTTATACCACATGACAACATTTCTTTACAGTCACGAAAAAACGTATTCAGAACTTCAGTGTAACTGGCTTAGATATTCCATCAAACCCTCTTGACAGTACATGTTCAAGTTAATTTGATATCTGTAAACTGTCTTCAATAAAATTAGTAACAACTCACCTATGTTGATACCTAATAATCTATATCACCTTATTTGTTTAAAGTTATACCTTTATCTTTCTAGTGATGGCCTATTCAGTTGTAGTACTTTAACCCCCGAATACTGACATTTAAAACTAGCACTCCAACTGTATGGAATGAAAGTAAACCACACAAATACGCTTTGCGGACCCATTTCTACTGTATTCTCCCGCTTGTTCAAAGTGGAGACAAAGAAAAGAAGAAGCGAGATATGTTTTTTTAGACAGTCCACGACGATAAGTATGAGACTTTGTTACTTCTTGTCAAGGGAAAATTCCACGTGCCAGTAGCTGAGCGGAGGGGATCACAGTAAAGTGCCGTGGTCCAGTTTTGGAGAAGGAAGGAACTGATTACTCTAGGAAACGAGGAAAGTCGCGCGCTAAGGAAGGAAGGAAGTCAAAAAGTCGGAGGCTTCACGAGTTGTTGCAAAAACATTTAAAGAAACCAAATCAGCCGGTTACAAAAAGCTAAATTACGCAGGACTTACTGAGCGAAAGATACGACAAGTCACTTCAAGAAGCATTAGATATAGTGTTCGCAATGCAGCATTTACAAACAAAGCTGTACCAAAGCCTTTCAGAGCGCACCAGGTACAGTCGCAGCACCAGATCGATTTGGTTGACGTGAACACGAAGCCAGTTGAGCTTGGAGGGAAGAGTTACAGTTACATTCTCTCTGTCATGGATGTATTCAGTCGTTATCTCTGACTCGTTCCACTGCCCACAAAGTCAAGTCGAGATATAGCAAGGGAACTCAAAAATATACACTGATGAATATGAACGAGATGGGCCACCGGATCGTCTTCAGAGTAACCAAGACCTGGAATTTCATGGGCTTGTAGAAAATATTTGCAAGTAGTATAAAATTTGAAGAGTTTAAAGTAGGCCTTACCACCGTCAATCGCAAGGCAAGGTTGAACATTCGCACTGATGATTGCGTGGCAAAATGATATATGACTTGATGGCTATGAAGGGGAAAGGAATCACAACTGGACCAAAAACCTGCCAAGGTACTGCAGAATCCTAAACGAAGAAAAGAAAGAAGAACTTGGCTGGTCAAGCCCCTTTTTTTGAAGTTTACTATGGGCGAAAATCGAATGTAGTGACAAAAGATATTGCCAGTTGTTCTTCAGAATCATGTCGCTTGTGAACTTAAGGACGGTGCCTACTTTTGTTAGTGCGCACACGTTCTGCGCATCACGCAAGGCGTGGTTTAAGTGCCACGCGCGCGCTGGGTTGACATTGACGCAATCAACTACGCTTATTAAAATGATTAAAATGAATTTTCCTACTGTGACCAAACTCAAGTTTAGTGTACCTGTACTTAAACCAGGAACACCAGAATAGTAGCATATCGCTAACCACTAACTGTTAACGTCTTCAAGCTGAAAAACTAGCTGTTATCTGCCGAAAATTATACTGAAATCCAACAGTAAATATGTACCTGCAGATGGCATGGTGCGCGCGCAAAACAAGTGCGAGATACGCAAATGTTTTACTTACTGGGGAGGTGACAAGAAAAAATGTAACTGGCACTGTAAACGTTTACAAAAAAGATCAATAACTTTGAAAAACGGTGGTTACCCCTACATTTTATGTTATGAAATGAAAATAGCAAGCCTATTCAACTAGTGATTAGTTTCTGGTTGTGAAAAAAAGGTATTTAGACTGTATTTCAGCTTAACCAGATGAAGGTTATCAGAGAAGTTAAAAGTGCTGTTGCAACGATTTTTTGTATTACCATTATTATTACCATTATTATTACCATTATTATTACCATTATTATTACCATTATTATTACCATTATTATTACCATTATTATTACCATTATTATTACCATTATTATTACCATTATTATTACCATTACTATTACCATTATTATTACAATGCAGTTATAAGATCTTTATAAATGTGTTTGTTCTTCTGTCTGTAAAGGCGAATTCTAAGGAAATTTGTGAAAAAATATCCTTTCCTTCTTTTTTCAGACCCAGGCCTTAAACGACCCAGGCCTTAAACTATTTGAGAGTGGACTAAATGCTTAAGCAACGTACATTTTTCTCGTAAGAATTTAAGTTTCTTTTTTTTATAAAATGTGGGAAGCTTTTCATCAAGGTCTGGTATACTTGTTGCAAAGTTGCATTTTGTTAGGAAGGCAAGACTACCATGTTTGTGAAAGAGCTGGTTGGGGATTATTTTCCAGGAGGCTTGTGACTCGTCTTGAATTCTTTTGACCCAGGCTATTTTGAGCGCTTTTTCTATGATCTTAAAATCACACATTTTCAATCTGCCATCTTTCTTTTCTCCAATTATAGTGTTTTTTAATTTTATTTTAGGGGGCTTCCCTGTCTAGATAAAATTGAAAACTAGCTTATTTACTTCTTGTACGTAGTCATCTGGAACAGGGAGCAGCTGAGTAAATTAATTTAGATATCCCAAGTGTAATGACCATGTTTTTCTTTCCATAAAGAGTTAGACTTCTTCGTTGCCAAGTGTTCAGCGTTTTCTCGAGGTTAAGTATTTTTTCACCGAAGTTCAGCCTGATAGCACTTGCTTGGATGTAAGAAAAGAAGACACCAAGAGCGTTGATAGCCCGCAGGGGGGGGGGGGGGGGGTACTTTGGGAATTTCTGGGTGGAGATGTGCCGCTGGGACTTTGGAATCCTCAGCCTATACCAGAGCTAGTTCAGCTGAATTTTGCTACCCTATACTAGAGTAAACTCCCTAAATCCCCCCATCTATCGACACTGTTGAGGCTGATTTGCGTAAATTTAAACTTGTCGATTTGATTTTTTTATATTTTTGAGTGGCAATTCCTGGTTTCCTTAGTCTAGATAAAATCTTCAACCAACTAGTCAGTTTTGTGAAAAATTATACCCTATTCTAGACCCAAATGCTCTGATTTATATACCCTATCCTAGAGTAAACTGCTTGAAAACCATACCCTTTACAGCGGCACATACCTATATAGCCCATATATGGCTGCCCTCCCCAGGAGTTGATAGGTTCTTTTGGCCAATTAAAACCAAATGGTTCATCCGTTCTTCCATCTGTTGTTATGACGCAATTTATCATCAATAAGAGGACAGACGCATAAAAAACTGACGTCAAAGCTAGAATTAAAAATGAACTTTTACTAAGTATGCTGGACAAAGAAAATGCCTTTCTTCAGATACACAAGATTATTCATAAACGGAAATCTTTTAAGTAATTAAAATCAATGTCTTCTGTCATTATTCTCCCCTGATTTTATTTTAGTAGTCTTAAAGTACAGAAACGATAATAATATTAACTCATTAATTATGTCTTTAATCTTAAATTAATTATAAACAATTATTGGATGAGGTTTTTGTGATATCCAGAATAATCAACGTCGAGGTAGGGGTTATCAGCCGAAGCCGAAGGCTAAGGCTGATAACCATTACCGAGACCTTGATTATTCTGGATATCACAAAAACCGAATTTAATAATTGTTTTATTATACAATGAACGAAAAAAATGGAAGTCATGTGTTTGCTTCTTCACTGACGCCAAGCAAGTGAACACAAAGCGCGCGAACTTGACATATTTACTCGTGACCTTAAATGTCCTTGACATGATTATTGTATAATCTGCAGATAGATGACGTCACAGGCGCTGATTTCGAAAATTCACTGTACGCTTTCGACCAATCAGAAAAGAGATAGTGAGTTCAATGTATAATAATGATTGTTATTTAATTGAAAGACTTTTTTTGTAGCTCTCTTAGACTGAGTGGTATCTCATTCCATAGTCTGGCGCCGATTTTTGAGAATGCAATTTTTTGCAACTCAAGGTTTGAGGCTGTTATATAAAAGTTAACCAGCTGTTGATGTTATTATGTGACAGGCTCAGTCATTACTGCAGTAAACCATCTTAACACTACACAGTACAAGTTCACTTGACATGTGTAAACGGTGCCGAGCTCAGAGAGTTAAAGTGCACCTAGCTCCAATTTTTTTTTTCGCTAAAACAAATCTACTTGTTAGTTGAAATACTTTTGCAAAAAAAATCTTTGTATTCGGTTTAATCCTCGATTTTCTGTGCCCCGACGAAATCTCGAAAATTGAACCAAAACGCCGCCATTTTGTTTCGCGACCGAGTTTGAGGAGAATGGGTCCAGCGGCTATTGTGACGTCTACCCAGGAAGGTTGAATATCTCACGTCCTCTTATTTCCTTCAGGATGGTGCAACATATATTTGAAAAGTGCTCAGAGACGCCTTCCATAAGTGCTATCGGCTGTTGCAATAATATTCCAGATTTAAAGAAAGATATGCTGTACAATTTACTCGCGACTAACGGTCCATGGTACACGACATAAAGACGTGAACGAAGGGTTGATTTTGTCGAACCGAAACAAGCGGAGTGAGTCTGTGAGAACCATTGAAGAACTCTCACTGGAATTACTTCCGCAGACGTCCAAACGCTATTTTCAAAATTTTACGCTTAAAGCCAACCAGCAATTTTTCCGTTTTGTTGAACAAATACAGAGAGCTGACTGAGGCGATATTGTGTTTGGTTCCTGGGTAGACGTCATCAGCAACTGCCGCCCAGACTCCCTAAACGCGGTCGCGTAAGAATTCAAGCGCGACTTTGAAAGGGCATATAAAATCGAGAATTCAACCAAATCCAAAACTTTTTTCGCCCAAATGCTTCGAATAACAAGTGGATTAAGTGGATTCGTTTCAATGAAAAAAAAAAAAAAAAAAAAAAAAAAAAAAAATGGATTAGGTGCACTTCAAACTCACATGGGACAAGGCACATACTGGGACAAGGCACATACTGCATAAAATAAACCTAAATGAAGAGAGATTAAGATAAAGAATTATTATTAGAGGATAAAGTTACTAAGTAAACAGTATTCTGCAACAAATTTCCCACTTACAATTTGAAACGACTTGACTAAGTTGATGTCTGAAATAAAAAAAAAATCTATGTCACTTAATTCACTCATTTCCCCACCTATATCAGGTTCAAGTGATTGCCTTCTCGCTTGTCGCAATTCAACTCCCAGATACTGACATTTAAAACAACACTCCAACCGAATGAAATCAAACTAAGCATAAGCTCACAAATATCCATTGCGGACCTATTTTTGTCAATCGATAGCAACCGAGTAGAAACATTTTCGGTGAGTTCGATTGTTATCGATTGGAAATATCGAGCGATAGCAATTGGCGATTGATATCGATTGAATCGATCGATTTCCGATATCGATTTTTATCGATCAAGGACTACGCCTGCTTGTTAAGTTTCACTCTCTCATAGGAACCTCTTCGCACCACATCGTGGAGGCGAGGAACTTCAATCTGGACCTGTCATCAGGATGACGCGTCACGCTTCGGTCCTGCTATTAAAGGCTAGTTCTAGTCACAAACTAAGCGACTTTGGCGATTTGCCGACAAAAGTAGAGGAGCAGGAACAGGTGGCTCAACAACCGGGAGGTTTCGGTTTCCACGTACAGCGGACAACAATAAAACATTGATCAATCTCTTACCTTAAAACTTAAAAAACGCTATATAGGTACGTAAAACACAGCGGTCAAACGTCTGCGCATGTGCGAGCTATGGAGCAACTAAAGGCGGCCAAAACGTTTTCATAACCTTGTTCTTTTCGTGGGTCATCGGCATCCTATAAATGACATCGTTCTCGTTATATATATATTTGTTTGTGTTTTAGCTTTTACAACGAGAGCTAACAAAAATAAGAGTTAAAAATTGTTCTACCTTCTGCTTGTTGCAGGTCTTTCCTTTCCGCGGTATCTATTTTCCGAGCTTCTTGAATTGTTTGCCCACCTCGACTTTGCATTTAGTTCACCAGTTTGTCCCCGGGTTTGTAGTTTGGAAAAGATTTTCCCATCTGGTCAAAGACCTGGTACAGGTGGTTTGGGATCGTTAGTTTGGCCAGTTTTCGGCTATGCCCCCATGACGATGGACATGAACATCGTTTGTAGTTCGATTCATCTCGTTCCTGTGCTTCAGACAAATACAGGATCCAGACAGAATCCTCCCAGTCCTTGCCAAAATTTTTCCAGCTCGCCTGAGCGAAGCCGAATCACTGCAATTGTCGTTTTCTTCTCCAGTTTTTTCTTCTTTTACACACCGCTAGTCGTCCGTTTCCGGCGTCACGCATCGTATGATTAATAAAAACAAACAAAAATATACTACGCCGTCGGCTCGTAGCATGACACGGGTTTTCAAGACTTATAAACTTTTTTGGTAAAGCTTACAACAAAATGGTAAATTAACAGAATACCGGTAACTTAATTAACTTTGTGGCTGAAAAGTCTTAAGTTTTCCTTTTACCTACTTTGTTTTCCTTTTACAGATTTCTATGAACTTTTCAATTTTTTTTCGTAAATTTTGCGTGACACCGGTTGTTTCCCATGTTTTCCTTTAAATGTTTGCGCGGGAAATTGGCGCGCGGCTGCCAAAAATGTACCCATTCGCGCATGCCCGACGTTTGACCGCTGTGTTGGTACGTAACGACGTCGGAACATGGACTTGTACTTCTTTCAGAATCAATAAGTATATAGCGTTACAGTAGCAAAGAAAAAAACATAGAAAACGAAAGAGACGGGAAATCTAAGCAATGTTTAACGTCCTTAAGTCCAGTAAGCGAGACATAAAGACAATTTGTTCGCTTGAAGCTACAAAGGAAAAGAATACTAAAAAAGGTGGCTATGTTTACAGATGATTTCCAATCCGTACTGCGCAGTATCGGTACCTTAATGTTTATAGCGGAGCTTCTGCGCGCCGAAGGCGCGCGAGCGGAGCCCCATACCTTAGAAAATTTGGTAACCTTTGGTCACGTGACTGTCCGTACGTCCGTACGTACGTCCGTCCGTCCTTACGCCTATGCCTTGAAAACTAAAAGAGTAGCACTATTACCATAGCTACATCTTTGATTTTGGGCGTCCACGCTATTGTTAATTGACAGCTGTCACAACAAGCTATCCACTGGTCTGCAGCTTCACACTGAGATCTTTCAACTGTGTCTTCACGATATTAGCAGACTCCTGGTCTTTAAAGGGTATGACAACCCGAGTAGTGTTTTCTGTCGTAGATCTGGACCGTAATGAGGGCTGCGCTGGTCTGCTGAGCTGCAGACCAGTGTTCAACCGGTGTTTACGAGCCGCAAGATTGCCCAGGAGTTCCCGACAAGCGAACCTAAGCCTCAGCTCATTGATCAACAATGCGTTGTGTATAACTTCAAGTGTGACCAGTGCGATGCTGGTTATGTCGGTTACACCCGTGGCCATCTGTTCGTACGCGTTGATGGACATAGAAGCAAGACCTCGTCAGTACGCAATCACTATGATAATAGACACGCAGGCAGGATTCCGGATGACCTTTGCAATTGTTTTAGCGTGTTGAAAAAATGCCACAACAAGTTTGATTGTCTCATTAATGAGATGTTACTCATTAAACAATTACGACCGTGTTTAAATGTACAATCAGACTCAGTTCGCGCTAAAGTCTTTGTCTAACTTATGCAAATTAGAAACTCTGAACTCTTAGTTACTCTTGAAATCGCATATTTAATTAGTTTCCCTTGACAATGGCGCCAAGATGTCGCCGAAACGTCGGATTTATCTATCGTTAGTTTTTGCCTGTATATGTAAATCTATATAGTAAACATTATAAGTTTTCGCTCGATGGAATGACAATCGATGCTATTCGTTACGAAACAACATACCTTATCTTTGAGGTCTTTCAAATTCTTTTTTCAACAGCTTCATTGATTTTGACAGCTGCGAAGTTGTTTCATCAGGTGATATGAGAAAGAACGAAGCAAAAGCCTCGCATCATATCCATAATGGCGGTTGGTTTTGAAACTTTGAATTTACTTCATGTAAGTAGTTGCGAAATGTATACATTTTGTGATGTCTCCCACGAAACAAAACAAAAAGCGCAAACAAACTCTCGAGAGTGCGCAGTACGGACTGGACGTCATCTTTAAAGTTCTGCCAGTAAAGCAAATTAATGCAAATCTTTTTTTCTACAGGGTGGCCCATTCAACTTCAAGGCTGGTATCCATAGGGGCCTTCTAGATATAAAATTAATTAAATATCTATTTATAGCATTGATTAAGTTGTACTGTATATTAGAAATCTAAGAATGTAAGAATACTATGCTATGCTTCTGCTAGTAATTTATTATCCTCTCTTTCATACCGGATCATCTCTAGGATAGTTGAAGTAAAGCGTTGTTCAGTGCCGGAGTTAAGTGGAAATGTTTGACAGTTACGTGATCGTAACTGAAAAGTACTTCGCTCCTACATAGTTCATAAACTACACACCGCCTATTTCTTAATTTCACATCTTTTGATGGGAAAGTGCATTCCTTGATAAGAATGCAAAAAGGAGGGGGACATGGGGACATGGGGGGGGGGGGGGGTCTGAAGACCGCAACACCGCAAAAAAAATTAACGAACACCGCATCACCGCAAGAAAAGTGAACGAAACACCGTCACCGCAACACCTATTTTTAGCGCCATGATTCCTTCATCTACACTTAAAATAATACTTTTATACCTCAACAATTTTCCACAAAATAAACATATCACAACGCTTTTCATTGTGCATATGTTGATACTGCTGATGCCTGTAAATCAGTTTTCTTGCTCTTGTGAAGAAACCTTGCGCGAAGTTAGGAAGCGGACGAAGAAAAAAGAGAGGAACCTTGAAAGATGGCCTTTACCCCAGATCCCTCTCTTCTTTTACTTCGGTCACTTTTCTTAATATATAAACCCACTCACTGAAGCCCTATCTTCACTGAAAGTATTGCTTTCCGGAGCTTGCTACGTTTGCGTTTGATATTGATAATCGAAAAAATAATTGAAAAAAATAGGAGGTGTAGAAAGTCGCGGGACCTTGGAGCGGGTAAAGACTGGTATCAGAATGACCTGTAGACGAAGCCGAATAGCAAAAGGAAAAAATAGTAAACGTGTGTAATTTACAAAGTTTCCTTTAATAGCTTAGAAAGCCTTCTTTCTTCCCTGCCGACGCGACGTCTGAATATATTTTGTGGCCGGTGGTTTTTGCCACCTTTTCCTTTCTTCGAAGAAAAAAGCTGCGCAGTCAATAATACATTATATTCGGCCTTGGCGTGTCCAGAATTTCCAGGATTGTTTCTGTCCTCGCTCCTCCACGTGTCTACCGAACACTGAGCTCTGGGTGGCAGAGGTCGAGTTACTTGTCAAGTTACGTATAAATGAAAACAGCTTCGGATTGGCAGCCGAAGTATTTTGAAGATTGACTAGAAAGTGATGGTCTATATTTTGTTACAAATTATTAACCTCAATGGTACGTGTTTGTTGTAAATTAGCATGGATTAACGAAGTTAGGTCAAATTTAGGTTTGAGAAAGATAAATCAAAACACCACAGCACCGCAAACAATTTCATTTCACCGAACACCGCGGCGTGAAAAACACAAACATCGCACACCGTAGGGTTTGAGATCACCGCAACACCGCCAGTTGAGATTTTATTCACCGCATCACCGCATTAAAAAAACATCAACACCGCAACACCGCAAATCCCCATGTCCCCCTCAGAAAGGTAACTCATGAAAAAGTAATTTATCTGAAAACAAAAGAACTAAAGTTGGATTCAGTTAGACGTTGTTTACATTTTTCTTAATCAGCATACGACTTTCGTTAGCGAAGGTAGAATGCTCCAGATTAATCACAACCGTCCGAAGTTCACGTCTCGAGAAAACGTTCGGGCTATCTTTGCCATCACTGTTATCGTCTTATGAACGGAATAACAGTGATGGCAAAGAGAGCCCAGATCGGCAGAGATCACAAAAAATCACAACGGACACACAAGAAATGAGTAAGTTTTATTAATCTTACAAGTAAAATGTTCATAATTGGCCGTATTTCGTTCCCAATACATTCCCTTATAAATTGTTCAAATTTTCAAAGGCTCCTCGCGTAACGTAACGCTGCGTCAGTTCAGAATCCCTAAGCATCATGCTGTGACGGGACAGATTTTAGGTATGTAGGTTGAACAAGAACTTCGCTAAGAACTTCGGTTCCACTGGTTTATTAACGGAGTAACGTAGCGAGATTACAACGTCAGTGTCAGAGAAGAGAGTGATTGAAGAGCCCCGACTAGTTACAAAGTCGTTCTATTTATGCGAAAAGAAATAAGTTAATTGTTTTTCACACGATTACAGTCCATTCATATGCGAAAATAGGTGTTTTCAGGTGCCGCAAGACCCGAGAATAAAGGGAATGCGAAATGAGCAAGGTTTGTTTGATCGTGCAAAAATTTGCAAAAAGGAAAATATATATCTTAAGGTCTCAATTCCAACACAGAAAAACAGCTCGCTAAGCCAAAACCTAGTAACTCATCCTAAGTTGCCATCGAAAAGAATTCAAGTTTATGGTTGAAGAAATATATGAAATTCAACGAAAACTAATTCGACTGAGAACAAAGGAACTCTGAGGTGGCAACTTAAACTAGAGATCTCGGTTTTAATGAGGCAAATGAGCCTTATCATTATGCGAACTCAGGCCGCAAAAGTGTGAACGATTCCGCGACTTAATCAAACAAGTTGATCTGGTAAGGTTTGCTCATTTTCCGATCTTGCAGCTGAGAACACCTTGGAATGAAGTAGTAGGTTTTACAATGGAGAATAAGTTTACAAACGATAGTAAACATTTCTTCTAGAGATTCCTCGCTTTCTAAGTTACCGAGTTTACAACAATGGTTAACCGATATTATTTAAAGATAAAAGGTAAAATAAGGTTGAAACAAGGATTCTCTTTTAACCAGCTAAGCACGAGTGTTGGACCTAATTCTTACTTTGTCACAACGTGAACTCACACTTAGTTCATAAAGGAAAATCCTTGCTCTCCGCAGATGAATAAGCAATTCCGGTGCTAACACACGTACATAGCAGTTACTGTGCGGAGTCAACCTGAAATGAATATAATTTCCCCTATGATATATATCGTATCCCAACACCTAGCGTTCGAACCCGAAGAGAGAATTAAGCGAAGATCGTGATACAAGTGTCTATCAGCAAGCTTTTTTTTTTTTTTTTGTTAACCGCAGTATATTCCTAGGCGATTATCACCACAAATAAACAAAATCAGCTCGGTCTTTTTAGAAAGGAAACTAACTAATTGTGTTTTAATTGATCCAATTAATTCTCTCTTCAATTCCCCGCTGTAATAAAATGGCTAGATATTTCATGAGATTCTAAAAGCAAGAAATCAGCGTAAAAATGGATAATTAACTAGCAAGATTCAAAAAGCGAATAATCAGCGTAGAATGGGTAAATATCTTACGAAATTCTAAAAGCAAATAATCAGCGACAAACACCTAGCAAAATTTTAAAAGGAAATAATCAGCAAAAATTTTAAAAGCGGATAATATTCAGGAAAATTTATTGGAGGAGTGGATAAATATATGATTTTGAGGCGACGACTAAAGGAGCCGACCACAGATTATTTATTTGTCCTGTTTTACAGCTTTGTTTGCCAGTAGTGATATTTTTTCCTACTCATCGTTTATTGAATGACGTCGGTCCTTTAGTCGTGAACCATTAATTCGTTTCTTTTGTTTCGTCTCAATATCCGTACGTAGTTTTTGTGTTTTCATTCACATAAATCAGAATTGTACGCTTACAATACCACCCTGGACTCACACAACGTGCACTTAACGCTTTCATGAATAAACTCGTAGTACATGTCTGAGAATTCATTTATTTTTCGCTTTTCTCGAGACGTGAGCTTGGGACGCCGGTGGATTAATTGACTGCAAATCTGGTATTCTTTTAGCTCGATCAAAAACTGAAACACTCATGATGCTAATGTAGCAAATATAATTGGGTTTGTTGAGGCTTGAAGTTATACATTCTCCATTATACGCATGTACAAAATGTCACCCACGATTAACGCATTATTTTAGGCCTGAACGGGATCCCAACCCATCACCTTTGCGATACCGGTGGAGTGCTCTACCAACTGAGCTATCAAGCCAACTGTGCTGGTCATATTGTGAAGAATACAAGTGAATATACCCGGCATAGTCAATCGAATCCAATCGAACTCAAACGACCTAAATCGAACTCAATCCATGGATTGAGTTCGATTGAGTTCGGCAATCGAACCAAATCGAAATCACACAAAAATAATTGGACAATCGAACTAAATCGAACTTTTAATTTCTAAAGTCATGATATTGGATTTGTGAACGTTCTAAATCGGGTTTTGACGCCGTTTTGAATGGCATTATTCAACAGTTTCGTTAACTTTCAATTCGTTTCAAAGTATAGTTTGTACGTGATGATAGATTGGCCTAAATTAAAGAAGCATGACCTTGCGCCTTTTATCAGAGCTAAACATAGAAAGAAAACATTTCATGCTAAATTCCTCAATACTGAGCGCCAGAAGGCACAATCAATACATCCTGCTGAGAAATATAACCGATCTTATAATGATCTTAAGTATGACACACTGTTTGTTTAGTAGCACTCTGTCATAGGAACACTTCGTGGAGGCGACAAACTTCAATTGCATCCATCAGAACTATCATCAGGATGTCAGACCTTTGGTCCTGCGATTAAAATGCAGTTCTTAAGAAAAACAAGCGACGTTGGCGATTTGCCGACAAAAGTAGCGGAACAGGAAGTGGTGGCTCAACAACCGGGAGATTTCGGTTTCCTTGAACATTCCACAACAATAAGACATCGATCAACCTCTTCCCTTAGAACTTAAATCGCTATATGGAACATGGAGTTGTACTTCAACCAGAATTAATAAGTATATAGCGTTGTAATTCATTTTAAAACTTAGAAAAGAAAAGAGACCGGCAATCTGAGCAATCGGAAATGGAAATAAATAAACTGTACACTGTTCTAAACTGCAAACTGTTGGTTTTGTACCAGTTACGTCCCGTAAGCGAGACATAGAAACAACCAGCTGGTTTAAAGCTATAAAGGAAAAGAAGACTCGCGAAGATGGCTATTTTAAAGTTCTGCTTATAATTTATCATCATCTCTGTAATACCGGATCATCTTTAAGATAGTTGAAGTAAAGTGCTGTTCAGTACATACATACATACATACATACATACATACATACATACATACATACATACATACATACATACATACATACATACATACATACATACATACATTTTTATTTTTGTTTTCAAGTTAAAATTACAATTATAACATGCCCGCGGATAGCTGAGCTAATCTAGGCGGGTCATGTTTACACGAATTATTAATATACAACTAGGTACAACTAAAATACAACTGAAGGCAACAAGCCAGAACTAAAGAGACTAAAATTGATAACAATAACTAGAGACAACTAATAAACTAACGGTATTACAAATAATAACTAGACCTCTAAGAGCGTTTACTCGGGCTTCGTACCACAGTATCAAATCGTACTTTACGAAAACGCGTGTTGGACACAATAAAAGCAAAAAAAAAAAAAAAAAAAATAGAATATTGTGACTTCGCCTTCTGCAGAGATTCTAAATGTATAAAATTATATCGATTAATGTAAGAGGGTTAAACAGTTCAAGAAAGCGAAGACAGGTGTTTCGCTGGCTACATGAGCAAAAATCGGATATAATTTTTTGCGAGAAAGTTATTCCTCGCTCGATACTATCGGAAGATGGGAGACGGAATGGGGAGGCAAAATCGTATCTAGCCATATGCATGGGTCGTCTCATAGCAGAGGAGTTACGATTCTTTTTAAACCACGGCTTGACGTAGACATTGAAAAAATTGCCTCAGATGATCACGGGAGATATATTTTAGTAGAGATTGTTATTGATGATACAAAAATTGTTGTTCCGATAGAAAACGAAGAATCCAAACCGAAGAATAACTCGCAATCGTATAACAGTAGATTTTATTCGATCTGAAATCAATATTGTAGAGACATATTCTAGTTTCTAAATGTAATCAAGTAATTAATAAGTGAACAAGGAAAAAAGCGAAATATATGCCCGCGACAACCAAACGTTAATAAAGCGAAACCATGCGGTTCGTAATACAAACTTAAGTAGAGATCACTGATGGTCTATAGGTAACAAAAATTAAAGACTAAATTAACAATTCAAGGGTAATTTCTCATTAACTTACTTCTATGGCGAGTTTTCTTAAATGTCCTTGAATATGATAAGCATAAATCCGAGCAGCAGCTAAAATGATAAACACTTTGATCCTTTCAGTATGGCTGTCGGTAAAAAAAGTGAACGAAACTAAACTACGCAATCCAATTTTGAACAAAACATGCACTCTTGCGATTCCTTTCAGGCGTGTGCGGTTTTCGATTTTCCTGTTTTTGTTAGCTAACTTAAATTCTTCGCATAGTTCATTGACTATCTTAACAGTTGTACTGGTTAATGTTTATGCACCAAACGATCCAAACCGGCAGGTTGTATTCCTAAGGGGGCTTTCAAATCTTGTGTTAGGGGGCGATTTTAATTGCGTAATGGGCACTTTAGACAAAAGAGGAGGCAAACCTGTTAACATTAGAAAAGCATCGACTATTGAACTCAAGGCTTTGATTAAAACACACGATTTTTAACCAGTCAACACGCGTATTTTCTAAGGGCTGTTTTCTAATATATTATAGAAAATGAAAAAGGTTGCCTCCCCATCCTGCCCTTCCCGCTTTCGAAAAAGCTGTGGAAACACTCGTCTGCGGCTCGTGTTCCCACAGCATTTCTCGTTCTCTTCAGTAAACTTCCACTTGTGTTTCTATAACTCGATAGAAACATGGTAGATGTTTTCTATTTCTTAAATAGGATTGAATATATTCCACGGTCGCTTATTGACCGTCGGATCAGAAAAGAATGTCAGGAAACGTGATAATTGATAAAATATGAGTGAGAGGTCAGACTTGTCCTTGCGGGCTTGTTTTATGGTAGTCTTCCGTTGAAGTCGCACGAAACTCTCCTCGCCGAGGAAGCGTTGAGAGACGACAGGGGACTATAGAATAAAGCGATTTAAAAAGGACTTAAATAAACCGGCTAGATCTAGTTTTAAAAGAGATCCAGCTTGATATGGTTCAGGTTATGTTGTCATCTAACATTTCTCACGGAACTTATTATGCATGAATAACTCAAAATGATGACTATTTTTATAATTTTTCTGCTTGCAGTCATACATCATGAGAGTCAGTGATCTTGCCCATCAAGATCAAAACATTCACAAATCATCACTTTTTAAATTTTGGTCTTCCACACAAGATAAACGTGAGTACATTTTAAGAAATCTTGATCAGTGAAAACTGCAGCACGTGCTCCGCACTAAATCAAAATCCATGGCACTTGAGTTGGGCGTAGATAAAATCAGGAACACGGTACACTCCCTAAAATCACGAGACACGTGGGGACACTAAAAAAAGACATGAAAAAAAAAAAGTTAAATAAGTCTATAGATAATCTTTACTCAACGCAGGTTATTATCATGTAGCCACAGTTTGCCTGCATGTGTACAGTAAAGGAGCTCTTTACGGTTAGTTGCTCTCCTATCGCGACTTTTTCCTCCAAATTTGTTCTGAGTGCATAATGTCCGCTTGAGGAGAGCCTGAGTCGTGCAAAAATAGCTATCATTATAATTTGAAATCTCGTCGTCTTCTGTCAGGTCAGACTTGCGGCTATTTCCACTCTTGTTTCAGTGCTGAAAAGGGAAGTAGTTTACGCTTTAAGACCTCTGTTCAATATACATAGCTTAAGCATTTGTCACTATTCCGGCATGTTAAATAATTGTTTCATGCTTAGCGTGCGGTATATCGAGTTATTGATGAACGCGGAAAGTTTGGAGAGCACGAAAGAAGCGTACGTCGGAGTTGCTCGAGGCGATAGCCGAGAGCAATTCTAGCTTCGTGAGTACTTTTCAAACTTCCCAAGTGCATCAATATCTCGATATACGCACAGCTAAAAGCGTGAACCAATTCTTTTATAACATGGCGACAACAACTTGGGCGCTAAAACATGTTTTATTTGTCCTCACAGTGCACGGTGAAGGAAACAAAGGTCATCAGGATCCTAAGAGCGTTTTCCTCGGGCTCGGTATGGCAACATCAAATCGCACTTTACAAGCTTATTGAACACAATAAAAACAAATAGAAGAATCAGGATATTTTACCACAAGAGTTACGCTTTGATATTTACTATTCAAATTGCTTCGTTGAGTGTCCTCTCCAGTCCATAGACCTTTTTCGCTTGGGCGGTTTGTTGTCCCATTACAGACCACGTGATATTCTCTAGAGAATTGCTCTTTTATCCATCTAAAAATTATTTATTCATATACACGCAGCTATTTAAAAATTTTAAAGGAAGAATTCTCAAGAGTATCATCACATGGTCTGAAATGGGACAACAAACCGCCCTGTCGAAAAAGGTCTATTGCGTGATGCTTGTAGAATTCACCCGAGCATAGCCGGGTTTTCCGTCACTGCAGTCAGGTGGAAAACGGTCGACTTTTTGCGACTTCGGCATTCTTGTTCCGCGCTGACAAAAAGTCGACTACTGGAGAAAGGATGTCCGCGAATCACCGTTGCTAATCGTATTCCAGTGCCTTGCAGTTCACGGTTGTTTTAAGTTTCGCTTATCCAGTCAGAACCCACTTTAACAATTCTTGCTATCAAGCAAACCTAGTGACCCTTTTCGTGTTTCAGCCAAGTTGACAATTTAACTGGCTTCCCAGAGCAGCTATCACCGTACGTCAGTCGTGAGTGAAATAACTCTGAGTTAGAGAATATGGAGGCCTCACAAAACTTTCCTTTTCAAGTAGTTTTCGTCGTCGTTTGACAATATAGGTTCTAAATGGCAGACTATGTTCTCAATTCTACGTAAAGGCTTTCTAACAATTTCTGCTAAAACGCCGTCGCGTGGAAGGTAGAGACGACGGGGTGTTGATGCTAGAATAACATATCGTGGCACTACAACGTTGAGTAAAATAACAAAAAAAAAAACCCTCATACTGAAGGGCTTAGCCGTCATGGTATTTTAATCATTCTATTTAACTTGTTTTTTTTAATCATTGATGTATTTTTACTTTGCAAACTACTTAGTAGTTTGCAAATTAAAAATAACAACAATGATTAAAAACTTTTAAAATACCATTTATCTGTTTGTTTTGACTTATTTGGGTTGAAATATTTGTGAAGTCGCCCTTTTTAAAATGTTAAATTGGCAAGAACATAAACGTGTCATCCTGACCGACGGTTGACCTTTTTCGACTTACTGAAGTGGAGCGAAGAAAGTGCACTTCCAGAGATGCTTCGACATAATTATGCAATCCTATAAGGTGACCGAACACAGTTTTTGATACCTGTGTTTCATTCACCTTTTTCTCTAAAACCCTTAATCCTTTGCTAGCCAAAAATAGCAACACGCAAGTTAAAAACACAAACTTCAATTTTCAAGCTGACTTATGCGCCGTTGCATGCCTTTGCTATCCGGTTTTCGGCTCTTGTTTCAGGCGCACACTGAAAAGTGGGAATTAAGGTAAGCTACTTTAATTTAGAACGTGACAGTATTTATACTTCCTAAGAGTGATCGTAAATATACGAACTGAGCTTCCTAGGCAGACGCTCTTAGGGTTCGTCACGGGAAATTTGTTAGCTACTTCGCATATTTGCTAGCCAATTTCAGATAAGACTGAAGCTTTGTAATGATTTTTCCTCTTGGAGCAAGGTTTCTTAAGTGTTACATATGGTTAGCACTCGAGTTCCAATCCAGTGGATCCCAAAGTTCGATTTTAGGATCCGTCGGCTTTTTTTCGTTTTTGTTTTTTTTTTTTTAAGCCAGTGGTCCTTTTTTTTTCTTTTACCCCTTTTCTCGGTGAAGAACATCCATGTACTTATTTTAGCTTTGAGACCAATAAGAACACCGTTTTGATGTTACGCGACCTTGGTGTTTCGCATAATAGAATCGCATACGATGGCTTCCATGATGTGTGTATGTAATTCATAAAAAAATCCTTGATTTCTCTGAAGATCTTTCGCAGCTACACTGCGAGCATAGTCGCTTCGACCTTATTCAACGCCTATTGTGATTTGTCAAATACCCGGACACTTGACCTAGCGGCGCTGAGTCGCGTGAAGCAGACAGCTTTCGTCTTCAGGCGACAAGCAAAACATGTTTGGCAAGGTAGAGTGGCTCAATCGAGAATGGGTAAATCCATCGGAGCAATGCAGTTCATGTAGTGCAGCTCTTCTTGTACCTCATGTCGTATGCACCAAAAGTCATTCCAGATTGAGATACAAACGAAATGAAAATAAGGCACGATTAATTTGGTTTTCCTCCTTATTTTTTCTTTAAAAAAACTGCTATTGACGAGTATTGCCAGAAGTCAATTAAGTAACTAGAGTAACCCGTGAGCCACACATGTCCGCAATGCGCACATGGTATTTAAATCACTGCATTTAATTTGTTTGTTTAAGTAGTTTGCAAGGGAAACATAACAACAATGATTAAAAACTTTAAAAATGCCATTTATTTGTTTGTTTGACTCTTTTTCGTTGAAATATTAGTAAAGTCGAACTTTAAACATTGCAAGGGCATAAAGGTGTCTTCACGATCGACAGTTGAATTTTTTCGAGTTTTTTCACGCCGAGGAAGCGTACGTTACGAGACGACGGTGATGTTTCACCGCATTGCAAACAGGGAAGAATTTACGAAAGCCTTTCGCTTCCATAGGCGACTGTCAAGTTAGAAACACAAAATATTTTTTCTGCAAAAACTTTTCGCCTGTTGTAATAACTCTGGAAAAAGTTCTAAAAGGAATTTACAACATCGTGGCGTCTCATTTTACACTCGCAGTCTTTGTGGTTCAGTGTGAGATTTGAAAGAAAGTTGTATTCGCTCGGGGGCTGCAATGATTTTACTTAATGAAGCAAGCTATCTAACTCTCCAGTCTCTAACAGATCACACAAGAAGAAGAAGAAAAAAAAACGGTGGCACCCCAGCTAACTACGCCGTAGTTCGATTTTTCTACACAGTGGATTGTTTCTTCGCGCACGAGCTTCATTATTTGCAGATGTTTTGTCATTGTCGCGTAATCTGCCAGCAGACTATGAAGTTAACGTGATCAAAAGGGCTTATTAAGCGATGACGCAGTCAGAGCTTATAAGTTGGCACGCATCGCATTCTTTTGGATAGGCAGCGTAGAGCTTTTGTCGCACTGCGCTTATGTCGCGCACGACTCGCCGCTCTGTGGGAGGGAAATACAGTCTGGGAGGTAGCAAATAAGCACTGTGTGAGCATTGTATGAGCACTGAAATATCTGAACTGAACTTATGTGTGTGGGAAACGCGATAGGTCAAGGTTCTACATTAAATTTACGTATTGGTGAGCTTTGTTTAGGGCTGAAGTAAATATATCTGGGCTGAAATAGTGGTGAAATTGTACTAGAAGAAGAGCATTGTGTGTTTGGGACACGCGATTGGTCAAGGGTGGTACATTTAATTTACGTATTGGAGAGCTTTGCTTAGGGCTGAACTAAACATATTTGTGGGCTGAAATATTTGTGAAATTGAGCTAGAATTGAAGAAAAGCATTGAAGAAGTTCGCGGTGAAAGCAGTTGAGATAGCAGAAAGCAATGGAGAATAGTTTACGTAACGAAAAGGTGAGCTAGCTCAAGTTTTCTTCTTGAGCAGAATTGGTTAATGTAGCTTGGATTATGGCGTCTTAAGTAGAAACAGAGCGACAGTTGGGTTACACAACATTTATATTTGAAACCAGTTGAGATAGCAGGAAGCAATGGGGAATAGTGTAACGAAAAGGTGGGCTAGCTGAAGGTTTTGCTTTGATCAGAATTGGTTAATGTAGCTTAGATAATGGTCTCTTTAATGGAAAACAGAGCAGCCGTTGGGTTACACAATATTTACATGAAAGCCAAAGAATACTCAAGTCATGTGAGAGGGAAGTTCTGGTTTATACTATTGTTTATATTTTACCTGGAGGCAATGTAATGTATCTTGCAACTTTAAAAAAAAAGTAATTCGCTAAAGAACTAATCCTTTTTGCTGTAATGAGAACAGCTTATAACTGTCGCGCATGATAAGAGCACAAATTAGGTCTGGTTTGTGAAAAAACAACCAGAAGAGTCTAGAGGACGTGATTTAACCCTGACAGGATTTTCAGCTGAAAACCATTCACAATGGAAAACAGGTTATTTTTGTAACAAAACAGAAGGTTTACAGTAGTGATAATGAATTCAAGTTGCAGTTTATTTGCAGTTTTTAGTTTTTTGTAAAGTTTTACAAATGTGGTATTTTAAATTTTCTCTCAACGGAAGAGTGATTGTGATTAAACAATAGATAATGGTTTTGTCAGTGGTAAATCAATAGGAAGCTTCATTAAGAACAGGTATGAGGTTAAAACAACAAATTAATTTCCCGTGAGGTAATTAGCGTTGCCAAATGTCTGTTATTTCAAGATAAGGTGTTGATTTCAGAGAGAAACTGTGAAAATACTGTTTGTTGTTTTCAAGTTTACGTATGTTGTTGATGTACTTTAAACAACAACTTTCACTTTATCCGGAGAGATGCAAGTTTATTCATTTCTTTGCAGCTTCTAGGATCAGCAGCAAGAGTTTATTCGCCATCCTTGGTTTCGGGGAACTAGGAACTTTTCCTTTGCGGCTGTCTTTTGCAGTTTGTAGGATCCGCGGAGTATCTAATTTCAGCGTTTAAAAGAAGATTTTTATTGTGGGATGTGCTTTATGCAATATCGGATAAATTTGCGCTCACCGGCAAACTGATAATACGAACACATCATTTATACATACAACTTTAGATCTACAAGCAAGTTGCACACGCGATAGGTCAAGGATCAACAATAAATTTACGTATTGGTGAGCGCTGTTTAACCCGGACTTTTTGCTGTCTTAAGGTGAATTCAATTGAATGAGCACTGTCAGAGCAGTGTATGAGCACTGAAATATCTGAACTTATCTGTGAAACGTGAAATAAACTGTATTGGTGAAAGTCTGGATCCGCCACTGGATTTCTCTTGGGGACATCTATCACAATATTCTTTTACATTGTTTTATTTCATAAAAATTTTTAAGTCTCACTACCTGCCATTTCGAAAAGTAAACAAAAGGGAAAAAGGTGAATTGCATTATTAAGTTCAAAGAGGAACAATTGAACAAAGAGAACAAGTAAGCTTGGACTCTCAAAACCCAACTATACAAAGCTACTTACAATACAGCTACTTCCCACACAGGTTGTATCTTACTTTTACTTTTAATTAAGTTTAACAATCAGCCTGTCTGTTTATGTTCCAATTTTCTTGGAACAATTTTAGAAATAGCACGTACACGTCATCGCTTCTGCATGCATTGCATGCCGTTTATTTTTCGTAAGACATGAACACGCTCGAGGTTAGCTCATGGTTCGTACGCGAGTAGGTTCAATATTATTTTTACAGTATCAGCAAACATAAATCCAATTTCAAAAATTAAAGGTGATATTGTTTGTTTACCATTCACCCAAATTATTATACATTGTAGTCGCCATCTGTCTTCTCATAGGCTAAAAGCCTACAGTTAATTCTGGGAAACAGCGCAACTTACAGATTATTCACTAATCTGCTATCCGTAGGTTGCGCGCGAAATGTTTGATTTCCAAGAGCAATGTCAAGTTCACGGACAGCGAAGTAAGAACATGGCTTGCCGAAAATAAACTGTGTTCGGTGCGATAATACGTTTGTCGTTGTTTTCTTTAAAACAATGTAGTGTTATGTTAGTGTTATCAGCATCAGTCTTCGGCGTCAGCTGATGACACTTACCTCGACCTTGATTATTCCGGATATATCACAAAAAAATTCATCTAATAATTGTTTAAAATCAGGAAATTTCGGATGAAATGTAAGTGAAGATTAATTTTGTGAAAACAGGATTTCTTTAAAGGTTGGCCAAAATTCCTAAAACGGAATTTCCGAATGGAAAATGTGCGTTCCATTCGCTAGCATTTACTAGTTCCAGGCCTTTTGGTTTGGATCGTCTTTAATCCTATTTTCCGAGAAAAAGTCGTAGAAATGGAACGAGCGCATCCCCGTGGAAATTTCCATTCGGGATTTAACGCATCCCGTTTACTACAACTATCGAGTGACCGCTTTTTCCGAGTAAATGGAAAACAACCATTGTCTCTAGACCTCTTCCCACAGCAAATGAGTTATCTTATGAATAGCGTTGAGAGCAAGCGCTGAGCATTTCGACCACGAACACGGCACTACGAACAAACAGTTTGACCGCAGCAATTTCTTGCCCCTTCTTGCAGCTTGCGGTAAGATTCATAAACTCTAGCGACCTCTTGTGGATAGAATTTCTACTTCTTGTGTTTCGAAAGTTGGGGGTAAACCGCGAAAACACGACATGTTTCGTTCTTGCGACGGTTTGCGTGTTCTTGCGGCGCAAGAACCTCTTGCGTCACTTCTCGCGCGTGCATTACTTTAGGGCTGTACTCTAGTTTAAATTTAGGTATAAAGGGATAAAAATATAACCCTTTCAGTACGATGTTTTTTTTTTTTTTTTTTTTTTTTTTAATTGTTGCTCAAATCCCTGGCTCTTACAAGGGAACAAGTTTCACAGAAAAGATGTGGTTACGAGTACACTTTATTGGAGAGTGTTTTGTTTGAGGGCGTCACTAAACAAGACGAAGAATAGTCCGTTTAGTAAATACAGTATTTCGCTTACGTTTCTGGCTTCTCTGATTGATCAATCCAGTGCAAGTACTTCTTCCTTGCTACAGTTTTCCATGTATTGCATCCTGCATGTGTAGCCAACTCCCTAATTGGACACAATAGAATTAGCTCAGAATCACGTACTAATTCGGTTTCCTGTTCAGGAACTTTCGGAAGGGGCAAAAAGGTGAATTGTTTGGCTGTTACAAATATAATATGCATATAAAAAGAGACCTTGGTCATGCGAGCAGTATAAATAAAATGCCTCTAGGGGAGAAGGTTAACTCACAGCGATTGATCTGGAGAAGCAAGGTGAAAAGATAGACGACTAAATGGAGTACAGGGGGATTCTTCTGGCAAGTATAATTGCGAGTTATTAAGTTAACAATATAAGATATATATCGCAAAGTTTTCTTAAAGTCATTTATTGCATGAGTACAAACTGGAACTGAGAGGTTATGTGTATTTTTACTATCATAGTTAACAAAGGGAACGACTCTGCACATCTTTTGTTTTATGTTCATAGACTTTGCGCGAGACAAAACTTTTGTCGATTAATCCACTCGAATACCAGCTCTTTATTTGAAGAACGGATATTTCTAAATAATTTGTCATGACAAATTCAATTCACCCTTGGGCGGAACGCACTAAATGTTTTTATAGTAATTTTTCCGTGAGAGCATGAAAACTGTAAAGAGAAATATTTTGCATCACTTTCAAATTAGAGTTAATTACGCAGTAAATTCGGTTGTTCCAGAATATCGATCGAGCCTACTTTTTTATACTATATAATTCTTTGATGTTACCTGTCTTCAAAATTTCTGACAATTGGCCTTGACCGATGGAAGGAAGTTCCCAGAGGCTTTTCGCCAGATAAAGACATCTTTTGTTTATCAACTGTGGGACTGATTGCGGCCACTGTTGGCCACTCTTTTTTCTGAAATGTCTAGATCGATGCAGTTGGTGTCTCAATGCCAAACCTGCCTTATGTTATCATCTGTTACCTAAAAATTACAAGCACTCATGACCACGCATGAAAAGAAGAGAAACCCCTTTTCAAATTAACTTACTGCTAAGCCTAATTGAAAATTCTGCTTATACAACCGCGATTTGCACTAAAAAAAAGAACTCGTAAAACTTAAAACGTTCCTTTGAATACTTAACGTATGTGGAATAATTGTAAACTTCAGTCCCGACACAAATATCGAACGAGAAAATTATGAAAGAGCACCTTTGTAAAGGTAAAAGGTTCAATCCAAAATGAAAATCTGACAAAGGAAGTTGTAGTAGGACCTGCAGCTCCAATAAAAACGTCGTAAACGGGTGAAAAAAAGAAACCTCTGAATTTATTGTTAAGTTGAAAAGAAACTGACTATTGGTTTTAAGAGTGATTTTCTGAGAGTGTAGAGAATCGGAAGACAGTCACGAAAAATCGATTCTTCTTTTATTTCGCCAAAACATACCTTTGGGTGAACTTATTCAAGGAAGAAATAGTTTAAGTTCCCAACGATTTATTTTACGGCCAAATTGAAGAAAGTTCGAAATTTGCATATAATGGCGGTTTTCGCGGCTTAAAATATTCAGAATTTCACGCTTCTTTACGAATACAGCGGGGGCGTAAAAACAATCCTATGAAAACAAAACTTGGCTCAAGTATTATTTCATTCATATACTTTAAACTCGTGTAACAAGTTTCTTGAAGTTTTGCTTGTAGCTTTTTAACGAAGGGTATTTGTACAGCCGCCATTTGTGTCTCTAATGGCAAGGAACAAAAGGCCAACTTTGACTAGTATAAATGGCCTCTGCTATATGTTATTTGGTCAAAATATCTACATTTTAAGAAACCTTGGTTATTGTTTTTTTCACCCGAAAAGTTACAGCTCTGGAAATTAAAATGTTCCCCGTCAGTAAAATAAAATGTTAGGACATGTAAGCGAGTTCAATTTTATGCAAATCACAAGGTTATTCTTTGGAAGTCAACGGTTTAAAATAGGAAACAACGACTCACCGTTACTTGCCTTCCTTCTGCTGCTTTAGAGGCGATTTTAACTTCCCAGTATCCTTGTGAGCTGTTCTGTAAAATATTTCCAGTAAAACAACAAGCATAAACCGCCATAAAATTCGACAAGGTCGGCAATGTTTATATTTGTGATGAGACATGTACACTGAGTGGCACACACATTCCTGGCTGTTTTCATCGTCTTGTTCAGTCGAGAGTCCTTTAAAAATATGATAGAATAAACGCTTCAAAGCGTAGTAAATTACTTTCTCATATCCATATGCCTCATTTCGACTCATGAGTAAATAAATCAGTCCCAATACGAGGATGGATTTAACGTTAAATCCGTGAGCCCCGCTTACATTACATTGCACATTTTCCAGCGTAGGATTTTAGTCATATCCTGCACGTATTTCTTGTGGGTGTTTTGTTGTTTACACCCTGCAGTAGGATCGTACTTTGTACTACCAATATTTAGTATGAAACAAGTTCCATCTTTGTATCTTGTACTTTAATCCTGACGAAGTCTCACTAGCAGACGAAACCGGTCGATTAATAAACTCAGTTGTACAAGATCATTAGTTGCTGCTGCGTGCCGCCCACAAGTATTTTTACTCAAGCAGTGAGGCCTGGGTTTAAATTTCGGCTCCGTTTTTTTCTTTTTTCTGTTTTTTTTTTTTCCACGCTCAGTCATAAATCGCCGTCTGGTCTCTAAAGCGCATGCGTCACCTGTGCATTCGTAAAGCACATGGAATTTGCAGAATTTTTCCTCGTGAGAAGTTAGCACGGATTCCATGATTTCTAGGGCGACGAAATCACATACAAACGAACACATCGTTGGAGGTAGACCAACACTAAAGGACGTTAAGCGTTTTCGGAACGGGTCGGTCTGCAAGCCTTAGGACAGATCAATTTACGAGCGATCATTTTGAGTGAATTTATCAAGAATCATGTTATACTAAAGGAGCCATCAACCGGGGCTAGCAACTCTCCAACTTGATAAAATGCATCTTCAGAAGCGTCATCGTATTTTTAGACGTGATCGTGAACCAAGCAGAATCCCAGCACGAACTCAAGAACGTCTGAGCAACAAGAGCAGAATTTGTTTACGAATGTATCTGTTCGAGTACACCTAAATAAAACGCTCTGAGAAACTTCGTAAAGTATAATAAAGATAAAATCTCGAACTAAACGATATTCTCTCGTTATTTTCTTGTAACAGAGTTATGTGTCTTTACAAGAGTGAAACTCATGTAGCGAATTATTGTACATTAAAGCTGAAAGAAACTAATGTATGTTGACCCCAGCAAAACAATTCTTGCCTTGCACTGTCACGCAATCCCGGCTGACGCATTAAAAAATTTATCCGAAAACCATTTAGTGGATAAAATCAAGAAATTGTGATGTTATAGGAGTTTAATAAAGATGACACTCCTCTAATTTTTAAGTCTGTGCGTTTTCCCAAGCTCAAATATTCGTCGAAATATTTTGCACAAATTTACAGAGACCAGTATGGAGCCGCCATGTTGGTGTACTTCCGCAGTACGTCAACATTGCGGTCGGAAAATAGCGTAAACATCTGGAACTTACTTTGGCTATCTAGGCTACTGATTATCTGTACTGAACAAACAAGCATTTACATAAGCACTTTTCCTAACACTTTAACTTCTGAATGGGCTAAAAATCACGAGATACGTATATGATTTCGACAAACGCGTTTGTAGGTGTATGTCACGCACCGCCACAACTATGAAATTCAAAATGTCTCGCTTGCTTGAGAAACGCAAATGACAACGACAAAGGCTAAGGAAAATAGACTGAAACGTTTATAGGCTGATATAAAGACCTTGACCCATTTCACACCCTAAAGACCTGCAAACGAGTAATAAGCTATTAATCGATACCAAGAAATGCAATCAAAAGCAGAATAGCTTAAGCTAAGCACATCAATTCGATTGAATTTCGTACAACTTCAAATGCAGAACATTTAGCTCAACTGTAATATAGCTAGTGCTTCTCAGTATAACGACTGCCTGGGTACACGCAGCAAAGCGTCTAGTTATTTTAAAATTAATTTTAATTTTTTTTAATATTTTAAAATTATTTTAAAATGTTAAAACATTTTAAATTATACACGGATTGGGTTCGATTGGGTTCGATTGAGTTCGATTTCCGAAATTTCGATTGACTATGCCGGGAGTTATATCTCTTGATATATTTGTTGCATCAAGCTGAAATTCTTCCTTTTTTTTTTTTTTTTTTTTTTTTTTTTTTCCAGTGACATACGTTACTTACATTAAAGTTACTTACAGAAGAATAAAATATCTACAATTAACTTACAATCAAAAATAAATATATAGTTAGCTTACGATAACAACTCTACAATATACAATGATGAGGAACACACATATATTAACTAACAGTACCGAGATTATTTACTAATAGATTATTCACATGAAATATACAAACGCGATTACATTGCTCACAAAAAATTAATACTAACAATACTACAAAGCTTGAAAATTAAGAGATACAACAGAAGGGAGAATATTTTAATTAGCTTTGTGCTTTTAACAATGCAAAAGAAGAAAGAAAAAGAGAAAAAAAAAAAAAAAAAAAACAGTTACAGTTGTCATGCTGTTCAAAAAGTTCAAATAATAATAACGCCATCTACGTGATTAACAAAAAAAAAAAAAATGAAATAATACATAAATTAATTTGGGATTAGTACCCACTTTTTGTTAAATAATCTTTCTTTTTGATCTTACTTTCCGTTTCATATTTGATGGCAATTTTAGTACGAAATCCTTGAATTGTGGGTTGAATTTGACATCTTCTGCAGTCCCATATAAGTAGTTTACCAATGATTATAAAATAGTTCAGTAAGTTGAGTAAAGGGCATGGTTTGGATAATATTCCAAATATAACATCTTGGAGGGAAAGATGAACCTGCTGATTTGAGATTTGGTGCCAGTAACCTTGAAACTCACTCCAGAATCGTTTAACAAAGGAGCAATGATAAAGTAGGTGGTATAAAGTTTCCGGTTCTGCCTTGCAAAATGAACATAGATCGTCTGTTTTAAAGCCTATTTTGTGTAATTTTGAATTAGTGTACAGAATAGAGTTGAGCACTTTGAATTGAAATCCTTTCACATAAGACTCAAGAACAACAGAGTGTGGCAGACTGAAGATTTGTCTCAGCTGATCGATAGAAAAGTTAAAATCGTTCTGCAGTTTGTTTATGATGTTAGGCAATTGTGCTATTTTGCGAACAAGAAGTGAGTAATAGTCTTTTGACTTCTTTTTTCTGACGTCGAAGATGTTGTCGTCAATAAAGAAGGATGGAGGAGCTAAAGATGGACAGGAAATGATTTTCTTTAAAAAGGACGGTATAGAATGGCGAAGGCCAGCCCATTGCAAATAACTAATATTGGCTATCTTGTCAGACCAGTGGCTGAGTGCGTCATTTATAGTTAAATCAAAATGTAGGTCTTGGATACGAATCACTCCCGCCTCAAAATACTTTTTGTAGAAGACTGGTCTTTTTTCGATACGAATTTCCTTATTATTCCAAATAATATTTTGCCAATCTCGTTGAGAGGCAAAGGAATCACGAAACTCCGACCACCATGAGAGCATTTCACTGTAGAACTGAGAGAAGATGTTGTAATCCTTTATATCATAGTTACAATTTAAAAAGAAAACCCCTCCCATGGGATCCAGTGAGTGTTTTAGATATGATTTCCATGTTCCGTTGTTGTCATCAAATATACGTTTTATCCATGCCAGCCTTAAAGACTTAATCATGCAATTTATATCAATCATTTTTAAACCACCTTCCTCGTATTTATTTATAGCCGAAACTCGAGTGACCTTATCCCTCCCATTCCATAAAAATTTGAATAACAGTTGATTCAATTCTTTCACTAATTCTTTAGGTGTAGGCAGTACCGAGCAGACATAAACAAACTTTGGAATAAGAAATGATTTGATGATTGTAACCTTGCCGTACACAGATAATCCTCTAGAGGACCAGATGTTGATAAGTTTTTTAATACTATCTAAACGTTCAATGAAATTCTTTTCTTTTAATAGTTTTGGGTCGTACGTGAAGTACACCCCTAGTGCTTTAATTGGCTCGTTAGGCCATTTAATGCCAAACGGTTGTGCTTTGTTTCCTTTTGATGAACCAATCCACATACCCTCGGTTTTTGCGTTATTGATCTTGAGGCCTGAGATTTTCTTAAAACAGGTCTAGTACTTGAACTAGTACTTTGGCCGAGCTAGTGTTGGCGAGCATTGCTGTTGTATCATCAGCGTATTGTAATAGTTTTGTCTCTTCCTTGCCAATAGAGATACCCTTTATAGCTGGATTTTGACGAATGGCAATTGCTAACGTTTCTACGGCTACAATGAAAAGATAAGGAGAAAGTGGATCTCCCTGTCTAACGTCTCGTTCAAGTTTAAAAGGTTTTGAAATCATGCCGTTGTTAATTATGCAGCTTTGTATGTTTTTGTAGAACAGTTTTACCCAGCGGAGAAAGTCGGAACCAAAATTAAAAGCTTCAAGGCATTTAAAAAGGAAATCCCATTCAATACTATCGAATGCCTTTTGAAAATCAATGAAAATCATTAAACCAGGGATGTTTTCTTTAACAGTCGAATCCATAATATCATAGATGGAGCGAATGGTTTCGCCGATAAAACGATCTTTAATATACCCTGTTTGATTATGATGAATGATATAAGGTAAGACATTTTTAATTCTCGAGGCTATTACCTTAGACATAATTTTCGCGTCCACGTTAACAAGAGAAATTGGGCGCCAATTTTCAATGAGAGAACGATCTTTACCTCTTTTTTCTATGAGTGTGATAAACGCTTGCTTTTGAGATTGGGACATCTCTCCTTTTTCGAAACAATCATTAACACATCTAATAAAGCAATCGCTGATTAAAGGCCAAAATTTTTTGTAGAATTCGATCGGAATTCCATCGTTCCCTGGCGTTTTGTTGTCTTGAAAAGTATCGAGAAGACGTAAACATTCCTCCGAAGAGATTTTACCTTCACATGATTTTTTTTGCTCTTCAGTTAATGTAGGGATATTTAAATCATTTAAAAAGGAATCAATTTTAAGTTCAATGTCCGGAAGAATATTATAAGTCTTGTACAAATCACAGTAGAATTGTTCTACTTCCTTTAGTATACAGAATGGATCCGTCTTGATTGCCCCGTTTACATGCAGTTTTCGTATGTGTTTCTTAACGTGATTTCTTTTTTCTAAGTTTAAGAAGTATTTTGTACTCTTCTCGCCTTGTTCGTGCCATCTGGCGCGTGCACGCACAATAATTCCTTTTGTTTTCTCTTCGTAAAATGATTCTAATTGTTTCTGAGCTGCATCTAACAGGGTTGCATTGTTGTCGCTAGGGTTGGTTTCAGCAGCTTCTTTCGCTACATTAAGTTTATTTTGGAGTTTTGTTTCTGTTTCATTTCTTTGCTTTGATCTTCTTTTGGAGTGACGGATAGCGTGGGCTCTTATGTTATATTTGATCCAATCCCACACACATCGATCATCAGAAAGTTCTTCCCGTCCTTCCGTAATCCACATTGGGATCATTTCAGTAACACTATTGACATATTCTTCATCATCTAACAAAGAGCAATTCATCTTCCAGTAATTTGGTCCTCTACACTCGTTATATGGTTCTCCGCAAAATTCTAGATAGATCGCGTCGTGATCGGTTCTTATAGCTGGAATTATATCCGTCAGTTGTACAGAATCATTTAAGTTGTTCGAGATTAGCCAATAATCCAGGCGACAAAAAATTCGAGGAGATTTTTTACTCCATGTGAAACTTTTAACGTCTGGGTTTTTAATTCTCCAAATATCTACTAAATCAAGTTGACTTTGCAAGCAAACGATGCGAGATGTGACAGATTTTCGTTGAATAAGCGTACCACCTTTCTTGTCAATAGTAGGATTAAGTGGACAATTAAAATCGCCTCCGATTACGATGTTGTTTTCGGAATCCAGATCCTCGTTTTGCAGCGTTATAACTAATTTGTTTAAGAAAGTTACAATTTCTTTATCTTTATTTGGTGCGTATATGTTTACTAGAACATATAACTTACCATTGATTTCAGTTTTCAAAATAATGTAACGTCCCAAAGGATCTAGAATTTTTTTTATGTATGGTGCAGTCAACACCTTTCTTAATTAGAATTGCAACGCCGCGAGAATTAGAGCTGCCATGGCAAGTTATAAGCTCCGCACCCCATTCATTTCTCCACTGATTTTCCGCTTCTTTCGTGGAGTGAGTTTCTTGCAAAAATGAAATGTTTGCGCGTTTCCGGCACCAATTAAAAATAGCCCTCCTTTTTTTAAAATTGCTTATTCCCTTTACATTAAGCGATAATAGTTTTAGCACCTCGGTCATCTTTTGAGATCACAATTGTCGCTAATGTGACTGCAGAAGAAAGATTGAAACAAAGGAAAAAGTGATGATGAAGTATTTGAAATGACAACTGTAAATGCAAATCCAAAGTCGAAAATAAACAAGTATAATTTAGTTAACAAAAATAAATATGGTACAAAGTAAGTTACTTCGCGAATGCAAGGTGATCTAAAGACTAAATAGAACGGTTTCCACTGAACAGAAATGAGTACAATTAATAATACATAGTACAATACGAAAAATATAAGTTGAACTACATAAAGTAAAAACACAAATACATCAATTGTCCATCCGACGTGCATTTGAGAGCTACAGCTCTCCATCTGCTAGGGTATTACTGCTTATAATTACACCATAATATGGAAGATTTTCTGTTTCCTTTCCTCTGTAAACTTGACCATTTATTATCAGTTTGTCGACCTTAAAGAAGGCTTGTTGTTTGTCTCGCTTAGCTTTCTTCAGAACTGGGTATAGTTTTGCATGGATATCGTCTATTTCTTTAGGATAATCATGTGCAAGTCCAATTCCGGTGTCTTTCAAGTTTTTGACTGAAGACCAAACAAATTGTTTGTCCTGGTAGAAACTGAATTTTGCAATAACAGGTCGTGGCTTATCAGGATTGTTTTGGTTGCGTCGAGTTGGCAAACGATGGACCCGCTCGAACCGAATATCATCAACATCCTCTTTTCGGATATTCATTTTTTTCTTCAAACATAGATTTAACTGACTCCTCAGTATCACTGGGCGTCTCACCTCTTATCTCCGGCAAGTTGAATGTCTTTATATTCTCTCTGCGGGTGTAAGCCTCCAGCTTAATGTTCCTGCATCTAAGCTGTTGGATGTCCGCTGTCAGTTTTCTGAGTTCATTATCGTTGTCGGCTGCCAGGGAACACGTGTTGACCATGCTAACCTTGAGTTCGGTTAACTCTTCTTGATTGGAAGCCACCGTAATTCTTAAATTCTTATTTTCCTCTTCCACCTGTGTTAAGCGTGTTTTTAGGACATCTAATTCAGGCAACACGGCTAAAAGTTGGTCAATTTTGGCCTCCATTCTCTGCATGTTTGCCGAAGCTTCACAGCAATGGCCGCACTCCGCGAGGGTTTCTTCGTCAGTTTGAGAGCCATTTTCGCGTTGTCTTTTGCGCAATGGCCTTCTTTCGCTTGAAACATCATTTCCTTGGTCTTCGTTCATAATAACTGCAGACAGAAAACTGAAAACCTTTCAAAATCACATATTTTTTTTCGAAATTACACAGAGCTCAAAAATGTACGTCCTTCGCCGTGCACTGCCGCTGACCTTAACCGTGTCCTGTAGTTCTAAGCAACAGAGGTCCGTCTGGCAAGCGACCAGACTCTGAAATTCTTCCTAATTATTATAAAACCCTTACCTTAAACATATTATTTTGATCTTGTGACGTGTCACGTTCTTATAACGGTAAATCGGAGAATTGGTGGTGAATTTTAATTGTAATGATTAACAAATGAGCGTTTTCGATGTAAATTTAATTTATTTACCTTGCTACGTTTAGAGTGATCTTCCTTGATTTCGTTTTTAGAAGAAATAAATGATCAAAAGTGGATTTTGCTGAATAAAAATGACTTTGACCCAATAGATTTTTTCTGCTAAAAGAGGGATGATCATCCCAAACGTTAGACTGAGGAAGGAAATGATTGACCTGCATCTGAAACTGCAGGTTTTTGTTAAATCATATTACTAGAAACCACCCCCAATAAAAGAAGCATGACCTTGCGCCTTTTATCAGAGTTAAACGTAGAAAGGAAACATCGCTTTACGTTAAATTCCTCAATACTGACCGCCAGACGTATGTTGTCAGAACGTACAATCAATACATGCTGTAGAGGAATATAACCGATCCAAGATCTTATTAGGCTCGATTTCCGCCGCTTTCTCGAGTCAGGTCTACGTTCCTCTCCGAGTTCGGGGGAGGAGCGGGGGCTCCTTTCTCGAACAGCGGCTGGTAATCGAGCCCAAGATCTTATCTGATGATCTCAAGTATGACTGCACACTGTTTAGTAGCACTCTCTCATGGGAACACTTTCTGGATGCGAAAAACTTCAGTTGCATCCATCAGAACTATCATCAGGACGTCAGACCTTCGGTCCTGCGATTAAAATTCAATTCTTATGAAAAAACAAGCGACTTTGGCGATTTGCCGACAAAAGTAGCGATACAGGAACTGGTGGCTAAACCACCGGGAGATTTCGGTTTCCTCGAACATTCCACAACAATAAAACATCAATCAACCTCTTACCTTAGAACTTAAATCGCTATTTGGAACTTGAAGTTGTACTTCAACCACAATTAATAAGTATATAGCGTTGTAATCCATTTTCAAAAAAAGGAAAGAAAAGAGACCGGCAGTCTGAGCAATCGGAAATGGAAATAAATAAACTGTAAGCTGTTCTAAACAGTAAACTGTTGGGTTTGTACCAGTTACGTCCCGTAAGCGAGACGTAGAAACAACCAGCTGGTTTAAAGCTACAAAGGAAAAGAAGACTCACGAAGATGGCTATGTTTAAAGTTCTGCTTATAATTTATTGTTATCTCTGTAATACCGGATCATCTTTAAGATGGTTGAAGTAAACTGCTGTTCAGTGAGTTGTGACTGGAACTCTTTTACAGTTACGAAATCGTAACTGAACGATGGCCGATTCCTACATACATGTGAATATTAAATATCCTTCAAACTATGGAGAAAAATATGAAAACATGATTGATCATCGCAGTTATATACACAGCTTAAGCAGCTCTGAAATTTAAGCCTGAAAGAAAATTTAGGCTTGAACATGGTACGAACTCACGACTTCTGCGATCTGGTCACTTTGTGAGTTCGTAATATACCCGTAGATGGTGACACCTACATAGTTCATAAACTGCAAACCTCCTGGTTCTTATTCACAGCTTTTGAAAGGAATGCGTAGGCCTTGATAAGAATACAAAAAAGTAACTCATAAAAAAGTAGTGTGAAGACACAAGGACGAAAAGTGAAATCAGTTAGACGTTGTTTACATTTTGCTTAATTAGCATACGACTTTCGTTAGAGAAGGTAGAATGCTCCAGATGGGGTTAGCTCGATCAAAAATAGAAACGTTCATGATGCTAAAAAGGCAAATATAACTGGATTCGATGAGGCTTGAAAGTACCTTCCCCACAAGTATGTGCAAAATATCACGCATGACTAACGCATTGTTTCAATGGTTCATCGCAATGTTAGAAATTTTACATTCCTTACATATCAGTCTTTTCAGTCATCCAAGATCAATTGGATTTTAGGAGTTTAATAGTTTTATTTTCACATCATCGAGTGGAAACTTCCTGCACTCTAAAATCATTCGGAAATGCGACTGCGATTTAAGAGCCATTGCCTGTAAATATGGAGAATCCGACGACAGGTAGGAAAATTCGGTCTCTTTTATTGCGTCAAAAAACCCTTTTGATGAACTATTTTCAGAAATATACCTCCTAAGTCCCAGCGAGTTCACATTTTTGTGAAATCTAGGAAAGTTCGAAATACCTCTCAATGAACCAAAATGGCCGGTGGAATTTATGCAAAATTGCACATTTTCAACAGGCCAGTACAGAAAGAGGAGAACTTGGCTGGATTTCATATTCACACAGTTTGTAATCTACACTTTGATCATTCTTCTGGGCTAAAAGTTATCTTGAAGTAAAGACGTTTTGTCTACTTCTTGACCGTTTGAAAAATACAACTATCGCAATTTAATTTACATGTAAAATTTCGACTGATTTTTGAGGCTCATAACTCTTCTAGTATACGAATCTCTTGACAAATAAAAGATTCTAAAGAAAGAGCTATGTTATGGGTATATCATATCTAAATAGCTAGTTTGACCCGTGAAAATTAAGGCTGCTAGACGTAAAGCTATAAAGGGTATTTTGCCTTGGAAAGTTGATCAGAACACAGGCCATTTCATCGAGACAGTTTTGTTAATTTTTGAGCCAGCGAGCCACGTGAGCCATACGAACCAGGACCACCAACTGCAGTTAAAAAAAAAAATAGTAATAGCAAAAAAAAACAAATTGTAAACCACAAGCTAACCAGGTAAATTATCCTAACCAAAGTGCTGTTAAGACTAAAAGAGTGCTAGAATGTACATGTAAGTTAACCGGTATGTCATTTAGGATAACAAGAAAGCGAGCCATGCTTTAGATGTGGGGCTATAAAATCCCTACTGCTGATCGGCAATAACACAAAACGATTATCGATATCAGATGCAGAACAAAATTAATTAGTCGCATTTCAGTGTGTGAATTTATTATATATATGCAGTCCTCTTTGTAAAATAAGCTTGCCAGGCCGAGAGCACTAGATGCATTAGCAACATGATCTACTTTTATTCCTACAGTAAACGGTGGTCGCTAAACAATTTCGGTATCAGTTGAACTGTCGTAATTCATATCCATGTCTTTAGTCGGAGCCGCCAACCAGAAACACCTCATAGCCAGAATTGATTATCTTACGTTTTGTCTGCACCGGAAGTCTGTTTGCTTTGAGTAGTGTTCCTTAGTATTTCCTGCCTGGGTTTTAACTTCTCATTGAAGTTTTCTCACGTATGAAGACCGCAGTTATACAAAAAGGATCCTTTTAAACTATTGCCTCATGTCAATTAAACGGCAAAACATTGTCCTCTCTATCCGCGTTTGCAAACAAGCACGCACAAAAATATAACATCAGGCCAACTTCATTTTGAATATTGGTCTGATACTGACTGTAATTTCTCAGAGTTTGCTTGTTTGCTTGTTTTGTCGTAATCATATCTAGCCTAGATGAAGACGTCCGACTTCATTAACGAGCAATTAAGGAATCGGGAAATTGACATAACAACGCAACATATTAAACTTGTTGTGGTCACAACAAGGCTATTAACTCAAGATAGGAGGCAAGTATCGATGAATAATGAAAGATGGTAAATTTGCAGCTCGATAATAAAATGGTAAAGATGAAATGTTCATTTGTCACGAGGGTAGGTCAAATAAAATCTGAGCCTCCGACAGGATTTGAACACAAACAGTGACGTTTTCCTAGCAGTATACAGGACGCGTGTCGCTTGTGAACCTAGTAAATGGCATAGCTTTTTACTCTTTTTCTGGCTAACGGCTAACCCCATTGAGACCTTCTCCGAGAGCAAGTAAAATTCTTTGCTATTTGAATCAGCCATATTTTCACACAATGTAGGATCTATATAAAGACCAAATTTCACATAAAAATTCAAAGAAACGAGAGAAAATAAACGAATAAATGAATAATCCAATGAATAAATGTTCCAAACAGCGATTTGAAGTTCTAAGGTAAGAGGTTGATCAATGTCTTATTGTTGAATGTTCAAGGAAACCGAAACCTCCCGGTTGTTGAGCCACCAAAGATATTGAATAAATCGGAAACGTTACGTTGACTGTGAAACTTGTATAACACTTTTTCAGCACATAGTGCAACTTCTCAAAAACACATTGGTATAAATAACGGTACTAGGAACCATGCATTTCGACATAGCCATTAACCCGATTAAAAAAGTTTTAAGAAAGTGGGCTAAATGGATAAAGCACCGTACATTTTTCTCGTAAGTACATATTTTGCTTGGGTAAAGGTAAAGTCTGCATGCGAGCCAAGTGGCCCATCAGGCCGGAGCTTATCCCGGTTTCTGTAGCATGAAGCGACTAGGAGTATTTCTACTCCCCCCTGGATGGGATGCTAGTTCATCGCAGTGTTACCCCCAGCATTAAGTTCGCCGGTACCCATTTATACACCTGGGTGGAGAGAGGCACTGTGAGAGTAAAGTGTCTTGCCCAAGAACACAACACAATGTCCCCGGCCAGGGTTTGAACCCGAACCGCTCGATCCGGAGACGAGCGCACTAACCATGAGGCCACCGCGCCTCCCTTGGAATAGGAAATAATTTAAAACCATTTGTGTTATAATTTTCATTTCTAGTTTTCTTCTACCTTTTTTACCTTCGGTACAAATTTGATATTTTCCTTAGTTCTGCTGAAACGAAAATACCAACTTGTACCAAGGGTTATATTGACCCACAACATTAACATTTATAGCCTGTTAGCCACTTATTTCACTTGAGCAGTCCTTGATTAATGGTTTGTAGCTAAAGATGGGTAAGTGAGAAGGATTTCAGTCCTTGGCAGTATCTCGAAACAAGTGTCCTCTTATCTATACCATGTTCTGAAAACACCCCTTCAGTAGCGTGTGCTTGACTGAAACATGTGCATCCGTTTATTTGTAGATTGTAACCGGGCATACGTGCACAGCCATTGTATTGTAAACCATTGTAAACCTTTTGTACGTTTAGCGACGTTCTCTAGCCGTTGCCGTTGTGGTTCTCTTAAAACCCCTAATAAGTGGCCAAATTTTGCTTCGCAAACTTTAAAGCAAAATTGCCGCCAAGTGTTCCCAAAGCATTGTCTCGTTGTGAGAATTTCTTGGAATCATTCTGATGACTCTAAGGATAAATGGAAAGAATGTCAGTTGTGTTTCTTGTTTAAATTCAGACATGTTTAGTATAATTTTACAGTGCTAATCGGTTTTAGACCAATAATTGACTGATCAAATCATGGATGTTCTTCTTGTTGGGGTGGCGAATGGTCCTTTCGCCGAATTTCATGGGTGTCGCAATCTCGGTTATGTGCGTCTCGCAGTCTCGTTTTTTCACAAAGCTGTCACACAGTTTCGATTTTTTTTTTCAAGGCTAAGAAAGCCGCGAAGTACCGATTTGTTTATTTTTTTTTTTTATGTAAGCTTAAATGACATCTTAGAACCTGCACGTCTCGAGCTCGCATTTACAACACTTGGAAGTCTCGTTCTTTGAAGTCTCGGTCTTGCAACTGAAAAATGCTAGTCTCACATTTACCGTTCACCACTACTTCTTGTTGAACACGCTTATAGTCTATACGTGTTAAAAAGTTGTCTAGGCATAGTAAAGCGTGCATTTAACCTAGTAGATTAAGCCCTGGTCCAACGACAGCTAACAATCAATAATAGTTGATGATGGTCAGTGATAGTTAAAAGTCGAGCTCACGTTTGACCACTACATACCGTAAAATCCCACGTTAAAGCTCCCCGGTTATAAGCCCCACCGGATATAAGCCCTTCTATTTGCTAACAAAGATATTATTCCGGATATAAGCCCCCGCCCCTGATATAAGCCCATCTAATGTGTAAGTGCGTTCCTTTTGCGTTTCTTTAAAAACATCAAAATTTTTAATCGAAAGTTCTAGGGTAATAAGGTGATAGCTCTCTGAATGTAATAATATGTTATCCTTAATTCGTTTCTCAGATATGTTTTATCTCGTCGTTCCGAAACATTTCTTTGTTACGCCTCTTTATGCACCCCGGTTATAAGTCCCCCCGTTTATAACTTATATGAGCCCAGGATTTAATGTGGGATTTTACGGTTCCATGCTCTATCACTGACTATCTCAGTGCCATACAGGTTGATCTTGTCCAATTTCTTCATGATATTCGGTGATAGTCTTTCCGTTTGGCCACTCTCATGGGTTTGAGTTCAAACTAAGCGGAGCAAAACAAAACTGCCGTTTCGCTATAAGAAGATTAATTAATTAACACTTGTTAACGCAACGTTATTTTACTGTTTATAATTTACGCCGAGGGAGCATGCTAGGCAGCGTTCGCTTGTTGCAAACTATCGTCGACAATGGTCAATTCGTTTTATGAGACGACTCTGCACGGAATCACGGTAGTTGTATTCATCACAACAGATAATATTATTATCTAGTCCAAGATGATTAACAAAACTACCATGATTTCCTACAGGTGCATCTCATAGAGGGAATATAAATACGTTTTCGATATATTAAAATTCAGCTTGGCAGCGAGGGATAGAGGACACAAACAAAGGAAATTGAATGACCATGTTTATTCATTTCTTTTGTCTGTGTCCTCTAGGCCTCACTATCAAACGTGAATTTCAGTATATCGAAAGTAGTCTATTGGCGAATGCAAACGAACTTCGCGCCTCAGTTAATCAGATGTGTAATCATGTGTGTGATAGTTCAACTATAATTGTCTATGATGCTACGTTAGAATATCTGAATATTTATGGCCCTGAAATATACCCGATTCCCAGAATCTTATTTATCGGCTTAGAGGTTTGCATTATATGATGAATATAGGGTAGTCAGGATCAGAACAATCCTCCATTTTTTTAAAAGATAAGTAAAACAGAATTACTTATGTGATTGTCAACTTACAAAAGTGAACTTCCAACGGTTGCTTATAAGAGTATTGAAGATTCCAAAGGAAATGGTGAAACTGTTTTGTGTCTATCATCAATACCATTTCCTTCCGGGTTGTAAATATCCAAGATTATTCACCTCCACTTAGGTGAATAAATGTTGAGTACAAAGATACAGCGATTTAACGAAAAAGTGATCCATCGCGGCCCATTATCCTTCTCCTAAAGGTTATACCTTTTTCCTTTATTTTTTCCAGAAAGGTCGTTACTAGGAAATGAGAGGTTTGCTTTTAAGTACATGTATGTTTCCAAGCAAGTTACTAAGTTACTAATTCTACTGTTCATCGTAATGGTCCACTAGTGTTGTTTTGTAAGCTTCCAGAACGTTGTTCGATACCTAATAACTGTATATAAGGACTCAGCTAGTTAGTAGAGGGGATTGTTGTTATATATCTACAGAGACCGACTGTTTGGAAAAGCTATAATTAAGAGACCTATAGAGCGATTTTGTGGCATATTCCACTGGAGACATCGATGTTTACTGTGAGTTTTGTCAGTAGTGACTAAAGCCAGTTTAGTAGTGGGCTAAAACTAGTTTAATGGTGAATTGATATTCAGAAATCACTCTTTTGTAATTGTAACTTTCCCGCGTATCGTACTGATAAATCCATTGGGTTCTAATTACTTTATCAGGTCTCTTTTTAATGTATCAGTGTGGAGTGTTTTGTAACGAATCCTTTCGATCGGTTAAATTATACCGTAACCATGCAATTATCGCACAAGTATATTGTACGACTGCTAAAATCACTGAGCTGTGGTGATGGAAACCGTAGATAAACAAAGTTTTTTTTTTTTTCTGTTTGTAAAATTACAATAATTTCCTCACATCTCAGACCCATTTACAGACCATCTACCTGTCTCCGTTAACAAAAAAAACAAAAACATTTTCACAGAACACTTTATAACTTCAAATGGACTAGTGAGTGTACAATGCAAGTAGAACTCTGTATGCATGATAGCACGCGAAACATTATAATTTATATTACGCTGAAATATGTCTTAAACAACATTTCATCCGAAGAGTTATGAGCGTCCTTTAATGGGCCTCACCTTTTTTTAATACGCTCAGAGAAGTTATAGGAGACTTATTTGATCGTATTTCCAGCGACATTCAACGCAAAGTTACAGCGCAAATCGATCTTAGCTTGTTTAAAATCACTATACTGTACGTGAAGAAACTTAGCCACATGGATTGTATTATGCATTTGTTGAGATGAAATCCGTAAGACAAAAGTTGGTTACGGTAATGGTTGTGGACTTATCTCGCTCTTTTCTCTCCTTGCCACTTCATGCCTCGTCCGGAACGCTTCCCTTTCCAGCGAGGTCACCCTTTGGGCGAAGATAATCGTCGGCTCGTGTTAGTGATCCAAAATTCAGAAATAACTTGGCACCCATGATATTGCAAACTAAATTTACCGGCAAATCGATCTTTGTAATTCAAATAATCATACGCGATCACACTTTGATCAAGATTTAAGTCAAGCGATCGAGAATCTTACACGCGTCGATCTGCTGAAATCCAACAAAGAATTACAGATCAGAATTGCTATGGTAACGTCGTCTCCATACAATAAACCAGTCGCAGAGATTGTGGGCGCAATTTGTTTCCCATTATAGTAATACTGGTCGTAATTTGTTATTCATTATATTGAACGTAAAGGCTCGGAGATTATTAGAATTTGAACAAAACGCGCGGGAAATGATTTCTTAATTTACGAGTATCCTATACCATGGCCATTTAATTATCCACTTAAATACCGTCAAAAAACAAGGGGTCACAGTTTCTACTAGCAACTTGTTTCGTATCATTCAGAACATAGTCAAACGCCTTTTCTATATGTACAGATCTTATACGCCCCTACAAACATGTATTTCCACCTATAATGGGAATCAAAATATCGTTTTGCCTAAGTTTTACTGTTTTACATTGACATTTTTAAACTTAAGAATTTTTCTCACACATTCGAAGTTGCTACTCGCTCTATAAATCAGCTAATCGTGATTGGCTGGTCACCAATCGTGGGATCGAGACATTCTCGTGTAATTCTGATTGTCGGGACGAGTGCAACCCAGGTGCAGACAATGTTGCGAGATCACGGTTTTTCGAAACCTTAATTTTTGGAATCGCCAGATTATTCGAAGTAACGGTTTGTTCTTTTGGTTACAAGTAGTGAGAACGCACCCTCGATTTCTCAAACCTCCCATTGTTTCAAACTAATTTCCGATTCTGACTGCCCCGTGGCGGTTCGAAAAATCCTTCCTTTTACTGTAATTAAACTGCTGTTTCCCTGAATAAATCTCGGCTATTGTTGTATAGACCGTTTCCAGTCATATATCTCTGAATGTTCTCGTTTTAGTCCGAAATGACGTTTTGAACGAGAAGAATTGGAGTTTCCACACCGTAATTCGAAACAAAGCGGGTAATTTTCAAATTTTCGAAACCCGTTGATGTTCACATCGGTGGTGTGAAGATGTGCTCAATAAATTGAAATACGGACCGAACATTCACCAGTTGCCGTCAGAAATACTTACAACTCCTATAACGTTAATGACATATGTTTTAGCTGCTGGACTAACACCGTTTTTAGTTGCAATTGGCGTTAAGTATGCATAAGACATTCCTGTGTTTCGACGCGATGTAAAATTTCTCCTACTAGGATATTTTCCTGGCCGACGGGAGCAATAAATCAAGCAATAGCTTGAGAGCAGCCGACAAGACGAGCCGCCTTAAGAGGAGCCGAGAATTATCATGGCCCGAAGCTAAGGGTGAATTTGCTGGAAAGGGAAGCGTTAAATTGACTTTTAAAGACTCTTCGAATATATTACACCTTGAGATCGCGTCGTGAACTTTCTCAGGTAGCCCACACAAGCGTTGGCTCCTTTATTTTCCCTAATTTGTTGGGCGTACTTAAGACTCCTGCTAAATTTACATTCCCAAATAGTTATTCACAACAATTTACCCAGAAGGCTTAGTGAATCTTGAGCAAACAGGGTCACAGGAAAAAAAAGAGTTCTTAGAATTCCTTTGCCCCGTTGGTTTTTCGGAAAGGGTTGCAATAGAGCCCAATACAGCGGACCGTGTGGGTACGGTTCACATATACTACTTTGAGTCTCTGTCGGTAACTAAAGATGCTTCTATATGGAAAATAAAATCTAGCCTAACGTGGAACTACCTTTAGCAAATTATGAATACTCTAATGGTGAGATTTAGTAAAGTAAAATAACACGCATTGAACCTATAAGAGTGGAGCGGGCGGCCGGATGCTGAATGCAAATGAATATAGTTTTGTCTCTTTCTTGGCTAGTGTTGGACATTTTTTAACCAAAACTTTCCAAGAAATTACACATAACAGTGGTAGTTTGTTTGCTTGTTTGTTCAGTGTTTTCTTTTAACCGGCGTTTTCTTATCTTGCCTACTATTTACTATTATTTCGCGGCGAGATCATCATGTATGCAATCTCGGACCGGATACTTAAGTTTAAACGGAACACTTAAACATGGGTGTAAAATATGCTAATTACATGGAACACGGTTCATGTCGCAATAGTTGAGTTATCTCGCCCAACATTGAGTCTTTTGAAGGGTAGCGTGGGTGGGTGGATATCAAAAGATAAACCTTTTGACTTATGACAAAACGTGCGAAAAATTCAATGTGTAGTATTTGCTAGGCCAGTCGAGCATGATAATTAATGATCACGTTCTCAGGACAAAGTTCTGAGAAGGGAGGAGTAACCATACACCATTCAAATGATCGGAATTACACGGCCCTTAAACATGCTTTACGTGACCGTAAACGGTGTTTACCTTGTTAAGACTGTAGACTGATGCAACACATCCGTCAGTCTTTCTAGACCCAACTTAGTGGCAATCGGTAAATGTTTACGTATTTCAAATATTTGAAAATAGGCGAGGCTTTATAGATGAATACCTTTGATGTCCGTTAATGATGTCCAATAAGATTTGGCCTCAGTTACTCCAGTTTTAAGCTGAAAGTAAAGAAACTCTTTTCTACGCAACATTTACACGAAAATTTAGTGAACTGTAACCGAGAAATACTTATATCAGTTTATCGCAACTAATGTAAAGTCTACAGGGGCAAAGAATTTTAGCCCAAGGTAGACAAATGGATTGTTATATCGGACAATGATGAATTCTAATTTTTTGAACTGGATGAAAACAGAACAATATTTCGATCGAAGACAACTTATCTGATAAACGCAGAAAACGCGGTGACATATCGTTAAAAGACTACTATGCTGTCAATATATTAAAGTTAATATCAAGTGGTCAATAAACTACTATTGTGCTATCGTTACACGTCTGTCCACTTGACCTCAGAATGAAGGTATACTTTCTCATCCACGCGGGTTAGCGACACGCACGCGAGAACGGAAGTTTGCGCATAGAGAAGACTTGAATATAATCTTTGATCCTTATGGCAGATTCACTTTACGCGCACGAACAGAATATCGGTAGAAAAAGATTAAAATGAACAGATAAAGAAACTGTATTTTTTAAGCTGTCATATTGGCTTTGAAAAACGCCATAACAAGAAGCCAAACAATGAACGCGGCAGTGCCGGCTTTTTCGTCATTGAAACATGTACCACCATATGTGTACAGGCAAACCGTGATCTATTTTCGCTCTGAATTAGAAACCTAACGACCTAAGCAATCCACTGCTGCTAATTTCTGTCCACTAAAGGCCGTTAGTAAACATACCGCCAGCAAAAGCAAACAAACAAACAAACGATATAAAAACAAGTTCAGTTTGATCCATGCGCGTTATTTGAGGTGCCTTGTTAGAATTTATCTGCGCCAAGTCTCGCAAAATCAGCAGGGACAGGTCTGAAAGGCGGTCCTTCAGCTGCTTTCACTTTCGGATGAAAACGCACCATCTTAGAGGCAGCTTTTTGTATTTTTTCTAGCGAATGCACATCAATTGCGACGCTTCAGCCGGTCGTTCTAAATAACTAAACTTTTCGGGCTGTGTTCAGGGGCGACTCTTTTTCTACTTGGTGTTAGTGGCGCGGAACTTGCTGCTACCTTGGTGTTTTTATTTCTGAAATTCTATGAGAACAGGGCTGTACTCCTCTAAGGCTGTGGGTGTAATTCGTAAAAACACTGAGTTCTTATAGTCGTTTTGAAATTCTTCGTTCCAGTTCAAATTTATGTCGTTGGCGCATGGGTGGGCACTTTATATGTAGACCGTGATGTAAGTAGTCTGAATTGGTGGTTTTCAGTGTCACGCCATAAAAAATAGATTAAAATAAAAATCAAATCTGTTCAACAGATAAAGTCCAGAATCTGAGAAAAGAAAGAAGGTAAATATGCCAAGACTCTCGCCAAGATTCAGGTCACAACAATTTTTCTTATGCAAGATATGGGGAAAAACTTTTTACCTAAATTTACAGAGATTTGTATGGAGACGCGATGTTGGTGCCCATCCGGATGGGCACCAACATGGCGGCCGGAAACCAACAGAAACATCTGTGACTGAGTTTTGCTACAAAAGCGTGCATTTATCCCTCGAGGAACTCTAAAACATTAAAATAATACTTTTTCTAATACAAGAATTGTTCAGATAGCCAAATTCCCCGCAATAAGTCACTTTTTTAACCAACATGACAGCTCTCTTCGCCGTCATGTAAATGCCGCGTCACGCAAAAGCTTAGAAATCCAGGCGCAGTCTATCACAAAACCAAGAACCCATTCGGAGCAAAACTTTCTATGAATATTAGTTTTCAGCTGCTCTTATACATCATTAAAGTAAAATCTCAGGAAGATCGATAGTTTTGTAGTTTGAATTTTAGTGACGTCATGTGAAAACCGGCAATTCCAGCCGTCTCTTCCCCTGAGCAGTTAAATGTTTATAAGGCAGACTAACGTAGCAGTGCATCATGAACGGCAAAACGATATCTTACATCATAGTCTGAATTTCAGCCGTCTCTTCCCTTCACCCCGCGCCCCCCTCGGGGTAAAGGGAAGAGACGTTAATCATTCACGACTAATATTTGTTCATCTGCTTGTCACAATCTCAGTGGAACCCATTCAATTCACCCCATCCACTATCAAACTCGATGTGTACCCTTATTTGACAACTTCGTAAACCTTTACCAAGTAACGTCTGAACCACTTTACATTAATAAAGGTAAATATAAATCCCTAAACAGCAGGGAAAGAGTCCCTATTTTAAAAGGCTAAGTGAGAAATGATTTCCGGGCACATTCATTGTACATTTTTTCACGGTCTACTAGGGCCAGTTAAATAATAAACACTATGCTGTCAAATGTATAATTTTTCACTCATTTTCATTTTCTATACTAAGTTTAATTTGGCTCAACGGTTAAAATTAGACAGCGACACAACATTGTGCTTCACCAGGTGGTCCGTCGTATGAACGGTTTACTTCGAATTGAATGATTGGGTTTAATTGTTGTTGACATCGTGATGGTTTAACAAACGACGCTAAATTAGCTTAAATTAACATAGACATGCAACTGGGGGCTCCACGTTCTGAAATCACGCAAAGGTCACGGTGATAAAACATGCATTATGCTACGATCTGCTACAATAAAGACAAAGTGGGTCTTGAAATCTCTTTGTCTTCTGTGTTGTCTCAGTAACGACTGCGGATTTTGATTTAATACCCCATTACTTTTTGTAGAATTAGAACGATTATATTATTTAGATAACATTACGTCAGTGTCAGGTTTGTTAAATCTTAAATTGGTAATTACCTTAATTTTCCAGCACGTTGGACGCCATGTTCACGCCGCCTCACATGCAACATTCAATTTCTAATAAAACTGGGTCGTGCAGTCCCACGAGCGCTAGTTTCTTAACTACAAAACTGTTATCGAGTTCAACTTTGAACGTAAAATTAAGTTCATTTTATTGAAGCAATAAAGTTACAATGTTTCTGTGCATTTACTTTAGTCTATAATGAAGTTTATACGCAGTTATAACGCGTTCACTTTAAAAGTAAAGCTTCTTCTGTCTTTGCTTATCATTTTTCTTACAGCAACTGATGATTTGTCGGCAAATCGATTTCTAGCCAGGACTGATAATTATTGTGTATTTTGGCATCAATCAAATGCAACAGAACGTGACATCAGAGTTTTTAGGAGTTTGAAATGAAAATATGTAAGACATTTGTAAGAAAACTTTTTTTTTCATAACACGAGCAGTACCGGGGGACAAATCGGTTACGAGCCGGCAAACTACATTGATAACAATTATTAAATTATCGTGTAACTGCTGTGTACAAAAGAGTTTCTTTACTTTCAGCTTAAAACTGGAGTAATTGAGGCCAAAATCTTATTGGAAGTCATTAACACACATCACTGAAGGTATGAATCGAAGCTTCGCCTATTTTCATATATTTGAAATGCGTAAACACAATTTTACCGATTGCCACTAGGTACGGTCCAGAAAGACTGACGGATGTGTCACATTTCTGAAATCTTAACAAGGTAAACACTATTTACGGTCACTTAAAGGATGTTTAAGGGCTGCGTGATTCCAATTATTTCAACGGTGTGTGGTCACTCCTCCCTTCCCAGAACGTTGTCCTGATAACGTGATCATCCAGCTGACTGATGCTCGACTGGCCTAGCAAATACTGCACGTTGAAATTTTTGCACGTTTTGTCATAAGTCAAAAGGTTGATCTTTTCATATCCGCCCACCTACTCTACCCTTCTAGAGACTTCATGTCGGGCGAGATGCACAGGGTTCCATGTAATTATTATATTATCCACCATCCGGTCCGAGATTACATACATGCATAGGCGTGCGGATACCTTTGGGAGCTGTGACCTACTTGCCCGAAAAATTTACGCAATGCCCGAATGCAAAAGTGTTGAAATCGGGATCCAAACGAACCCAAATAACATAAAAAACAAAAAATGTTCACAATTCCCACATCTAATGAAACTACTAAAAATAGTTATATTCAAAGCTTACACAATTAATCAATCATACTCTGTCAACAGTCTCAATCCGAGTAAAATCTACAACTTGTTAATAGAAAAATTCTAAAAAAGGTAACTAACTAGAAACTTTATTAACGAGTTTTGGAAATCACGCAAACAGCATTATTTTTTAATGTTTTCTCTCAATTGTCGTTGCCCGAATCATTAGCGTTATGCCCGCAGTCCCCCTTGCCCCCCACCCCCCCCCCCCCCCGCTCGTGCGCCTATGCATATATGATCTCGCCTTAAAATGACAGTAAATAGTAGGCAATGTAAGAAAAGACCGGAAAAAAGAAAATACATCCGGTCGCCCACTCCACTCTTAGGTTCAGCGTGTTTGTTTTTACTTTATCAAATCCTCATTCTTGAGATTCACAGTAGTTCCCTATAAGTTACATTTTTATTTCCATAGGTATCTTCAGTTACCGACAGAAACTAAAACTAGAATATATGCCGACCGTACACACAGGCTCCGCCGTATTCGGCTCAACCCTTTCCAAGAAACCAAAAGGGCAAAGAAACTCCATTTTTTCCAGTAACCCTGTTTGCTCAAGATTCACCTGGGCGTTCCACTGATCTGGTTGAATTGCTGTGAGGAACTGTTTCAAAGCTAAATTTGAGCAGCAGTCTTAAGTACGCCTAGCAAATAAGGGAAAATACAGGAGCCAACGTTTCGTGGACTACGTACCTGATCACCTGAGAACGTTCACGACAATCTCAAGGTTTAAAATATTCGTATTGTCTTTGAAAGTCAATTAAACCATTAGAGGAAAATCAATGAAACGTCTGAAACGTGGAGATGATACGATATTTTCTCTACGTAACCACGGTCCTGCCGCCGACGCAATGTAAAAGATAAGCGGTAGAGTTAGTTACGTTGAAATCCATGTAAATGCAGCTTAAAGTAAAAGAGGACAACGGCCTCGGGATATAGAAGCTTTACGAGAGATAATAAACAGAGAAAGTAACCAGTTCAATTCCAGTGTACTGAGCAAAGAAATTTTTTCGTGCCCTGTTTGAATATTTACAATTAGATGTTGCCAAGGGTGCAAAGTAGAGAAAGAAGTCTTCTCAGAGCCGGAGGGTTTCAGCATTCTTCTAAAATAGTAACACCTCTCTAAACAGAAAGCTACTTTGCGGCGTTTCTCAGTACACTCAGCGTGTTATATAGATTTTCCCCGAGACCTGACTGGCTCTCACGCTTGGTGCTTAAATGATAATATGATATAGTGCCCGTGCTGCTCTTAAAAGAGAGAAATATTCTTCAATTTTGTCTTTAAAATACTGAAAATTGTATGGTTTGGAAACAAGAGTGTGGCAAATATGGACGACCCGTAGCGCATAAACAATGCGCGTGCCCTATTCTATGGTCACAAATATTATCACTCACTCGTCTCCCCGCCCGAGACAACAGTGTTGTTATTCGGCAAGCCAAGGACTCCTTTATTTAACACCGCTTGCATAGAAAACTGATTATACAATCTTACTTATCCGTGACTAATCGACAGACAAACATCCCTCGGAAGAAAATAGTCTGTACCTGAGTCACTTCGCTGGTTCGCGTGAGTTATGTAAAGTTTCGTGAGTTCCGATTCACGACCTTGGAAAAAGTGGGTTAGTGGGCTGGAAAAACTAATTTCAACGTTATCCAATATACAAACTAAGTAAGAAACGAGATTGACTTAAAGAAACTCAAAACAATTTATTCTGTATTGATTGATTCTGTAGGAAACTTTGCATGGCTATTGAATCATTCAGTCAATGTTCTCGGCAAGAATGTTCACGCCATGTCTAAGGTGTGGTTTTACGGGGGTGTAGCAATGAAAAAGGAACAAATTAATATACCATCCTACGTGATTTGTTGTCTACGGCGTTTGAAATTTGATATCAACAGAGAAATCCGTAAAATTATTGTGACCCAAATGGACCAGATATGTTTGTTTCGCCACTTTGTTTACATTATGACCACGATCGAGTCCCAGTATTGGATGTTTAGCTAACTTTATGCGCAACCTCTCTATTGACCTTCATTTTAAAAATACACCCTCTTCGTCGAACGATCTGTGAGATAAAAAGTAATTAAGACCCTTAATTATTTTCGCCTACGTACCTATGTATGTGGGTGCTGGTGGGTCAGTTCTTCGTCGCGTCGCTTTGGTTTTAACAAGGACTGATACTTTATTCATTAGTAATCTATTTTATTTGAGCTACATGCAGAATGAAATTCTTTTCATTTTTAATCAATTACATGTGCAAGAGCGGTTAAAATAAATCGTACATGCATTAAAACCTAACCGTATAAATAGACGCTCTAAGCGTTAAGACCATCGTAACTTCGATCTAAAAGAACAAGCTCATTAGAAAGAGGGCAACATGGATTTAACACATATCTTTCTAGTAAGTAAAATAAGCGTCAGTGACTAAGTCATTAGTTGCAACTTTTGATACTTTGATTAGGGATTCTTTTTATGTATGAAGTCGACGAAAGTATCGTCTGATTTTGCCAGCATTGTTTTTCATCCCTGTCTGCAATAGCTGTTTCGTTTTACGACAGTATTTTCCTTGCACTACAAATGTCCTTGTCAAGCACATAAAAACTAAATATATATAGCAATGCTTTCTGAGGCTCTTCCAGTAGATATTAAAGTTTTGTTTCTTAATTTACTAGATTGTGAAAAAATTAACTTTGATGCTAATTAATTTTATTTGCAACCTCTTACTTGGAGAAAAGTAATCAATTTTATCCAGACATTGTTTCCACTGTACGTGTACTGTATGCAGAATCAACTAGCAAAACTGGCATCAGTTGATTGGTTACCTTGGTTACTGTACATGTTAATATATGGGGTGTATTTTTATATCCGTAGACCGTGGTAGTATTCTTTTTGGCCCATGTAGAAGTCGGATCAACGTTGAAACTAAACAGACCACGCCCTATGCAATCATTTTACAGACGAATGACTTGCAGCGGAGGAAATCTCCTTAAGATTCACACTAATAAATGTACCAAAGGACAGTATGAGGCAAAGTTAGATGGGACGTCGACACTAGAAAGTAAAGCAAGTAAGTGTTGCTATAATGCTACCGTCCGCGTTAACACAGGCTACGAAATTGCCGAACGCTGATTGATCAGATAGTCACATAGCAGAGGAAAATTACAGCAAGTTGAATTAAGTCCAGACTGAACGAACTGGGATGGATGCAAGGATCATTAGATTTAGTTTTCGCTGATTTGAGATTGCTTTGAGTTATACGCTACTGAGCTCCTATGAATTTGACAGCAAGATTAATTAAAATTTATCTGCTTTAAAAAAAGTAACGACCCAATCTCTGCTTTTGGAGAAGGAAGGAAGAGGGAGGGACTGAGGGAGGGACTGAGCGGGGCGTCGGTAAAATATTCTATTAAAATCACCAGACAAGGGCCTTGGGCAGATAAGTTCACGGCAGAAATATTTAACAGGGAATTCAGAACCATTTCCGTTTATTGTATTTGCATACAACAGAAATTTTGTCAGCTTTCAAGATTAAATTTGTGTCAGCTTTTCGCTAATAATGTATTTTTTATTATTTTTTTATAAGAATTTAGGATCAAGACTATCAGTGCTACAGGAAAGAAGTGCATTGAGTTTCGTGGTCATAAATACACTTACGCATTAAAGGCGGTCGTCAACAGCAACAACGTTACTTTCATAGAGGTGAGCGTGACAAAAACTAGTTTCAGCTAATCAGTTTAAAGTGGTTTTCAAATGAGTGTCACAAAACTAGGGAAATTACTACGCTGAGCGAGTGCCTTCAAATACTCGCGCTACTTTGTCATAGAATCAGTAGTAAAATCAAAAGGAATTGTGATTCACTCGATTACGTTTCCCGGGATTTATGATTGGTTCTCTGGATTGTCTGAGTCCTATGTGATTGGCCAGAATGGTATATGATGATTATTAAAACTCAAAATAGAAGGCCAAACAATATACAGAAAACCTCACCGCAAAGTTACAACACTCAAATCAAAATTCCACCTTTTCCTGGGTTAGCTTAACCGGGCTCTGAACAACCCGGCCCAGGAGCTACGCTTTTAGGCTGGCCTAAATCTTTATATTATAGGGGATGGTTTGTCCAAAATGGTTCCCCGCGAGGCTAAACTGACAAGAATTTGGGTACCTATAGGACTGAGTTGGCACTTTGTGACTGCATGAGATTTATCGAGTTGTATGTTCATGTCAGTAAAGAAGTGACAAACTGAAACAAAAAGAATACTAATAATACCAGACGCTCTAAGAGCGTTTGCTCAGGCTTCGTACCGCAAGTAAGCATATGCAACAACACAAAAACTTTACATTGTGTCTAGACACCCGGCAGCCGGGAGGGGTTTTCAGAAAACTAGTACTAGATACCCGGCAGTCTGAAATTATTATAGAATTTTCACGAAATAACTTATCACTTAGAATAGCAGAACTTTGTTTAGAAATGCCAAGCGATTTCAGGTATTATTTTGTAGTTGAGGAAATTTTCGAGCTTGGACAATCTCGATTTTTGACATTTTGTCCACAATTCAATGAAAAAATATTTTGTCAGAAATGCCAAGCAACTCTAAATAACGTTTTGTTTTAGTAGTGGACGAATTCTCCTGGCCATACTACAAAAATCTTCACTCACTGGCAAGGTTGTTCAAAATACTAGTTACCCGGCGGTCAAAAATTCATAGATAATCAATTTCCGCGAAGATCATCGTTATTATTTGAAACCTCGCGAGAGTATATGAATATTTTGATCTTTGGTCATAAACACCACGCGATCATGTTATTCAATGATTTGAGTTTGCAAGTTGTCCGATGAACTTTGCGTGAATTACAGGCACGGATTTTCAAGAAAATAAATAAGCTATATATACCCGGCAGTCAGAAATTCTTTCCGCAAGTTCGAAATGTCCATTCGAACCTGCTGAGAATGCTCGATCTCTGTTTGGAAATGTCAAGCAATATAATTCGTGGGCCAATCCGTTCCGAAAACGATCGACATCTTCTTCGAGTCTTCCCCAACCTTTTGTCACAAATCACAGCATTCTCACGAAGAGCGAGCGCTGTCACATTCTCATCTCCAGTTTCCTCGCACTACGCTAGGAACGCCTGGGACTATGTCCCCCCATTGGGCGACCAAGTACGACGACGACGACGACGACGAACGGTTTGCATTTTTAGACTCAGGCTTTCCTACGGAACCCTGGGTTAAAAGCGCTACTTACTGTAAGGTTTGGCCTGATTTAGAAGGTTAGATTTGTTAGATTTGTGTCTTTTTTGTTCTCTTTTGTATTTTCAGAAGCAAAGATGTAACGATACCATTAGCAATGAGTTCCAGTTTGAGGAGGAAAAAATTGGAAAATACCGTGTATACAAATACAGCATTGATAATAGCATTATGTGTCTAGGAGTAAAGAAAGGCTGTGATGATGCGACCTTATATTTAATCAGTTTAACTAAAGAGAACGGTCGCGATAGGCGTTGTTACTTTGAAAAACCATGAACACCAACACGGTAGTTCTTTTTCTTGTATTTGCAATCATTTAAACAAAATAAAAACCAGCAGTTATGATTAAGATTTGTATTTTTTGTGGAGTTCTCCGTACGTAATAAAATGTTTTTGATTCATACGTAAAGTTAGGTGATACTGTCTTACTGACTTTCCATTTGCATTATTAAACCTTTTTAAACCACTCCTTCTGATTAACACACCACTTGACGCCGACCAGTTTTAGAGACTTTATTCTACATTATAAATGTGGTTCTACAAAACAGCGTCCCGGAACATTTTTGCGTATATTTTCTTGCGTTTGACCGGTATTCTAGTCATGTAATTAATTGAATTATTGTCTTATCTGGAGACTTGAAAGAAAATCATTAGTAGAAGAATCGAACCAAGTCGATGAGGTACAGCCGAGTTGAAAGTCAGGGCAATTAGGCAAAAGGTTTAGTACGCACTGCAAATGACTGCAGTTCAAAACCTACAATTTTCAATATTTTATTAACGGCAGAATTGAAGAACGATTTTGCATTTCATAAGCAGCACGTGCACCATTGACGATAGGACAACGTGTCCGACTTTTCTATGAGCAGGAGAGCCAACCAGATTCGCCTTTCTAAAGAAATGAGATAAAAACTGAGAAAATTGTTTGTATAATCTTATTAAACAGCATTTTGCTAAGTGAGGCAAGAGTAACCAATCTAGGAGACATAAATCCGGTTACTTTCAACTATGGGATGTTGGGCATTCTGTCACGTAAGTCCAAATGGGGATCGATATTTTCCATTTACTTACATCTTCATGGTTATCCTTTATCACCCATGGGGGAGCATACAGTGCTTTGCCAATGCTTTGGCTCTCTCCTAGGAGTAGCTTACTCTTTCCAGCGGCTGCAGCATGGACAACTTACGACGGTGTCAAATTCTCAAGCACAAGCCAAATTGACGCTTGACAACAGCTTCGTTCCTCAGTTCTGATTTTTAATCAAATAAGTGAACTAATTTTGACAATTCTTCAACCCACGCAATAAAGAAGGCCACGGTCCGGCACGTGTTCTATCGCAGTTACTTGTGGGTAGTTTAGCCACAAGTTGACAACGCGATATGGATTTTCGGCGAGGCTGATTAGGATAAGTGAACAAGTTAATCCGGTAGTTTTTTAAGAACAGGCCAGAGCCTTCGGTTGAAGGAAAAGTAAATACGGTAACTAGCGATCCCTAGTATCCACCCTAAAATCGCTTTGTTTCAGTGACGCAAAACGCCGGAAGTTGCGTTTTGACGCAAATATAAATAATTAATATAGAGTGGATATATTGACACATTATTGAGCTGTTACAATTGGCAATCAAAGAACGCAGTTTCGACAGCACGATTTAACGTAACCATGTCTCAGTCTTGTTTCACGAGAAAAGGAGAAAAACAAAGGACTGCACATGGCCCACGTTTAGAAACTGCTTTGTAATCACGACTGAAACAAATAGAACCCTTAATTGACACAGATTACGGATCGTTGCTTGCGGTTGCGCCCGATTACCCACGATATTGTTTGATTTTCAAAATTACTGAACTAGAAAGACCGTGGTTGAAATCTCATGTAATCGCTTGCCACTGATTCATTTCAGGGTTGGAAGGGGCATTAAGACCTAATCCCACCCCCGTAACAACAGAACTTTTAATTATTATTATTATTATTATTATTATTATTATTATTTTATTTTATTTTTATTTTTTTTGTTATTATACATATTTCAGAAAGATCAATTCCTGTCTAAGGCTATTTAACAATTATGAGCACGGGATTTCTATCGCGTTCACACATAGAAATCAAGAGCGAAAAATCTAATTGTTTTAGTATAACTGTAGCAGTCGTTCAAAACTTTATCCAAAAACTCTTCACAGACACTTCGAAAACGCAAAGAAGCGGTCACCAGTTTGTTAACAATCCTCCGTAGGAAAAAAGATGGCGACTAGTACATTTACCCACAATTCTTAGAGCACGAAAACCTTAACAACGTTTTAAAAAACGTACAGAAACGTTATAAAACCTTCAAACCTGGGCTTCTCACTGTTCTTAGTACAGGAACAAATATTGTAAAAATTTGGCTTTCTTTGTGCCTTATAGGCTGTGCTAGGTTCGCAAGGCATCGTGATAAAATGTACCGCCGCCATCTTTTTTCCTATGGTGGATTAAGCGCTCATTGCTACGTTACTCAACAGAACAGAAATAGGCTGTGAATAACGTATTCAATAAGAGAACGCCATTCGTATTAAAACGCCAGTAGAATTCTACTAATCTATATTAGAAAGAGTGAAACCTTTTCCAAAGTAATTAAAGTGATCTATCGCTGAGATTGAGATACGCATGTATATTAATTTTTCGCGGGTTAGCCGAGATCGTAACTCAGTCTTGATCTTTGAATTCTTTGTTACATGTTTCACTTCAGTTGTCACAATATATGGATAGATTTGAATCAGAAGATAAATTTGTTTGTTGTAATATTTCTCTTCAGTTGTTAATTCCCTTTAGTCCTCATACAATATACTGACTCGAACAATATCTCGATTCTCAGATATAATAATTATAACTTATTAACGTTTATTTAAATAGCGCCATTCATACGCTCATGGCTTGGCGCTCCCCAACGAAATGTGAAAAACTATGAAAGCTCTACTCGATTGAATCGAATTGAATACCGAACACGAATCGCTATGATAGAAAAAGTGAAAAGAAAAGGAACTGTTACGTTTCAAAGAAAACGCAAACGTTAAAGAACGTTGACGCTATAACAGGAATATATTGAGTTGCTTCGAGAACAATCAGTATATAGTAAGTGCTCGTGTAGGCGGCGGGGACTTCTGGTTAAAGTACTGGAATTGTAATCCGGAGCGGCCCGGTGATTGGTGCTCCCAAATTCAACTGCTCCACGCTTGGTAAATAGTCAACTGTAACTAGCTGGTATTTTTAACAAGTTTCGGTTCAATTTAGAATCTTTGTTTGCTTGGTCACCAATTAGTGAAGCAGTGCTAAGCGTTCCGACACTAAAATAAAGTGAATTTTATTCATTTACATGTACTTCGACATGGATGGTGGGTGTTCTTTTGGCGGTCAAAGCATTTTGTTGCATGATTTAAAAACTACAACTAACACACAACGCAGCTGATTTCATTTTTTATACATTTCTATCATTACTCGTATTGAGATACGCATTCGTGACGGTAGAAGTAAAGGTCTATTCAGGTTGAAAAAATCTCGTTTCGTGTACTAAGAGCAGTTTCCGCTTCAGTTTCCGCTTATTTTCAAAACGCCTGAAATCTGGGTTTCCGCTGCAATGCAGCAACATTAGAACGTTATGCTAAAAGAGTGATTTTAAACCAAACAAGGTGCTTTACTGAATCAATTAATCTGAGATCTCTTTTCTGTGATACTCCCGATAAAGGGTATTTTGACTGCCAAGTTATCCTAAACTACGGCATGCGTTTTAACCAAATAAGGCGACGTTGTTTTCCAAGAAGCGCCTTCATCTCTGATAGCATCTTTATTATAACCTTCGGGGAGTTGTTGGAGAGCAAAAGTTGAAATCAAACGGCTTGAGGATGTGTTCTTCGCAAACTCAACTTCATTACAGTGTTGTATTTATTTATTCATTAAAAAACAATAGCATTTGTTTTGATGTGAAGTTTATATGAAATAATTCATATATGAACTGCGGTTGTAGATGAAAGTGAAGAATGATCATCGCAGTTAATTTTCCAATTTAAGCAATTGGAAAGAAAAAGCCTGAAAAAATCAGGGTTTCAACGGGATTCGAACCCGTGACCTCCGCGATACCGGTGCGATGCTCTACCAACTGAGCTATGAATTATTTCATATAAACTTCACATCATTTCACTCACGGGAAGATATGAACTCAACTAATTGACCTCGCTTCCAATGTGTGGCTTCATAGCTCAGTTGGTAGAGCATCGCACCGGTATCGCGGAGGTCACGGGTTCGAATCCCGTTGAAGCCCTGATTTTTTCAGGCTTCTTCTTTCCAATTGCTTAAATTGGAAAATTAACTGCGATGATCATTCTTCACTTTCATCTACAACCGCAGTTCATATATGAATTACTTCATATAAACTTCACCTCATTTCACTCCTCACGGGAAGATATGAACTCAACTAATTGACCTCGCTCCCAATGTGTGGCTTCATAGCTCAGTTGGTAGAGCATCGCACCGGTATCGCGGAGGTCACGGGTTCGAATCCCGTTGAAGCCCTGATTTTTTCAGGCTTCTTCTTTCCAATTGCTTAAATTGGAAAATTAACTGCGATGATCATTCTTCACTTTCAGCATTTGTTTTGTTGATTATTGATCGATCACAATCAAATTTATACATTTTTGTTTTTTTCTAAACGATTATCCAACGTAACCGCAATTTTTTTTCTTCTTCTTCTTCTTTCTTCCTGATAATACTCATTATTTCAACATCTGTAATGATTTAGACCTTAAGAAATCCGGCGCTCTTCACTTAACCTGCGATCAGCCGTTCCTTTTTTGGCGCCAAAAAAAGAGAAAGGAAAAGAACGCCTGATCTTAGGTTACCCCTCACTTGTTTGTGTAGACTGTGGTTTAATTTGCAGTCAGTTAGTAATCACGATTGCACTGCGTAACATGAAAAGTCTAGGCGACAAAGCTGCTCAACTGAACTCTCAATTTGAAACGGAAGCTTTCAAGGGTGAAGGAGTTTCCGCCAGCAGGCAACTCCTGCCTTGTTTACTTTACGTGTTCACGGGGGTTTAAACGTACCGCTGTCACGTAACCTTTAGTACAGGCGTCACATTCTACTCTTGCCATGTCAACTTAAGCTCCTCACTCGTATGCGCCCTCGCAAACCGAACAAGCATCATGACACCCTAACCCTAAGGTACAACAATTTGTTAAAATCAGATTGGCATAAGTGATAAAATGAGGAAGCGAGCTGATTTCCAGAACTCTTCTCTTCCATTGATTCGCGAGCTCGTTTTCCTTCAACACTTCCTTTAACTCATTTCTGGACGTCAGACTTTAGAAAGGTTCGTGAGCACAGTGAGAACTGATACCTACGGAAATCCACTACGGTATTTATTGTTAAATGGCAGTCTTACTGATATAGTTAGTGTCAGCTTTTCTTTACTTATCTCATTTAGATTTCCTTTCTTTTCTCTCCTTTAGTTTAGATTAGTGTTTCCAATTAGCTCGTCTCATTCTGTACAAATAAATACATATAGCACTGAAGTAAAGTTGTTTTCTTTATTAATTTACTTATTATTTTTTCTGAGTGGGAGCTTGTTCCGCTTAAGTTTCCGTAATTGGATAGAGCCTTCTGAAGTTGACCTGATGAATCAAAGCCGGTACATTAAGGTTGCTTCCCACCTTAGCGGGTGCCCTTCGGGAAAAAAATCGCACGCGCGCCAGTTTCAATAAAACCTCAACAAACTATATATCATAAGAAAGCTTAATAAATGTACTTTACGAAAAAAATACAATTTCAGCAATGTTTTCTTTTAGGAAGTGTCAGGAGGCGGTAAGGCGTGAAACGACCCAGGCTTCTTCTATTGAATTTATCGGTTATCGGATTCCTCAATACGAGCAAAATGGCTGTAGAGTCTTATTCACAAGGCATCAATCAAGAAAAGTGTGTCGGGCTTTTTCGATATTCTGATTGGTTGTCTAGATATCCACTTCTAAAGTTGGAGTAGCTAAAAATATGCGAGACGTGTTGCGTAAATGGACGCCACGGGAAAAATGGTTTGGTTTGTCATTATCTCTGGAATGTTCTGGCGAAATTTCAGGGAAATCCGTCAAATCTGCATACCCTGTAAATTCGCTCAAAGTGGATGTATTCCTCCAAAAATCAAATGCGAGATTTTAGCTTGTTAAGGTTCGTAAACAACTCGCGCCACGTCCGGAGATTATCACGCCTGATAAAACCGCAAACCAATGACAATAGCTCAAGATTTCCCGGGAAAAGCATCGCATTGCAACAGTGGAGTTCAATTCAGGATGGCAACGTAATATGGGCAAAGACGCCAAAGGCAAAGGCAAAGGCAAAGGCAAAACCCGCGCCAAAAAGGTTAAAGGCGGAAAATGTACCGCTGAAAAACAAGACGTTAAGGAATCGACGGACACCTTGAGAAATACTCTTACTGCTAAAATGAGTTCCCTTGGGTACGTTTCATTTTCTTCATCACTTCCGCCAGATTCCGACGAAGAATCTTGTTCGCAGCCTGCACTGACGTTGACTTTGATTTTTAAGCTACTTGATCCAAGGATATTCGAACGCTCCGGATCTTCAGCAGATGCCGAGATTGTCGAAGGTGTTTGGCCAAACCAAGAGCCTTTGTCGCTTTCGGCAAGGTTTATTTCCTTCCTTGACAATATGGAGCTTTTTCTGTCTTCCTTACACCTTCCTAGTTTATTAACTTTATTTGAAAATACGCTTTTTCTAAATAACTCGGCTGCTTTTTGAGATTTTTAATGTTTTTCTTTTGGAAACACTAAATAAAATGACGAACTTAAATTCTGTCAAATAAAAGAAAAAACGATTTTTTTTGGCCTCTGAAGGTGGGAAGTAACCTTAAGCCCAAGAGACACTCGTTCACCGTTCATAACTTAAAGTACTGATCTAGTGCTATTACTAAAATCGATAAATAACAGCAACTATGGAATATCTGTTATAACGGGTTGCGCATTCACGAGGTGGTGATGTCAGATCGAAAATAGTTCACAAAGACAGACTTTTTCGCATTTTTTACCGCGAAAAAACCACTAGATATACTTCTTCTTCATTGAACAATTGACGTAATATCTTAATTTATCATGGTCGGTATCCTAGAGTTGTAAAGCAAAGGAACTTAGTCCTAATTCTAATCTCATAATTTTAATACTGTTTTGGTCAAAACTGTGCTAGTGCATTTGGAACGCTCGTGGATTGAAAGAATCAAAGTCGTAATGGCTAAAACAAACGTGTGATTTACCTTAACTGCTTTTTTAAAGAGATTGTTTTACTTTTGTCATGACTTGTTGATTCAAACTACTGAATTCTTTAGATCAGTTTTGGCGATCGCTTTCTAAAAGCTTCGAGGAAACGCATCGTGGAGCAAATTCAGTATTGTAATTTATGTCTACGAAGAAAACACACTATCTTATTCCAAAGAGATAATCTATTTTTTTTGCTCAAAAGGGATCCAAATATTGGAAGACCACAAAGCATGCCTTAAAGTAGCTGCCTTTCATCCTTAAAAAAAATACTGGCCCTGGCTTATCAAACGATGCCATATGGTATTTAACGGATAAATAACTAACCACTGAGGGATAGAGTGGTATGTTTTGTAGGAGGATATCGTTGTCCAAACCAAAACAAAGACATAAAAGGATTATGTTCAAAACATCCGTTATCAGGCTTCACCCAATCGCAAAACCAATAGACCCTGCAAAAAAATAACGATACTACCTACTTTATGTAATTTTCAGAATATGCTAAAATTTATGACGGAATGCGACATGTGAAAGACGTATTGGCTAATATCGCGTGCGTTTTGGAGCAGGGATGCCACAGTGGCGAGAGTGCTTGCTCCCACCAATGCGTCTAGGGATCGATTCCTGCCCGGGGCCATATGTGGGTTGAGTTTGTTGTTGGTTCTCGCCCTGCTCCGAGGGTTTTTCTGCGGGTCTCCGGTTTTCCTCCCGCCACAAAAACCAACACCTAGCTCCAAATTCCAATTCCACCAAAATAGAGGACCTGAACGAAAACCAGCTAAGCCTGATGTAGCTTTCTCTCCGAAATATTGTAAATTCTAATTACGTTAAGGTGTCCTTGCCATCGTTATTCTATGTGATTGGAAGATTTGAAGTTCCAAGAATTATCTTTCTCTTTCATAGGTAGAGCTACTGCGTTTTTGTCTTTACGATAAGTCAAAAATGTGATAGAGATCTTTTTCGAAAGCTCTTTTCCATGTGAAACACGTATCCGGAAGGTGATAGATCTTCCATATTAGGCGAAAATAAACGAAATACGAAGAAAGTGGATCACCAACGCAAGCCGGAATGAAATTTAAGGATTCAGACATTTGCGGGCTACTAAGGAACATCTAGCTATGAAACTGAACGTTCGCGGTTATTGGCGAGGAAGACATAACTGGAGTGAGAAGGTCACTGGAGTAAATGAATTCGGCACGCAATTTTCTAGTAAGTAAAAATAGTAATAGCATTCCCTATCCACGCCAAGTCATTTATGTAGAGCTTCCTCAAATGACACGTTCTCTGGTGTTCCGCGATGTTTTAAGAATTGGCATCAAGGGAGTTAATTTCTTGAGCTTACGTTAGTTAAGGAAGTTTTAACTTGAATGTTGAACGATATCAGTATTTGTTACATGCAGTTTTGCATTAGTACACTACACGATACTTTTTAATCCAATCAGAAGTAAAGCCACTCGTGAAACCCCACGCACAGGTTTTCCCGCGCTTCACGTCAGCTACGTGTATTTGCTTCAAGGATTTGTTCATCAGATTTTCTGTGTCCTTTCTGGTTGGCTAAAGTGATCACTTTGGTTTTGGCTTAACGACACTCTATTGCAAATTGCTATATCACCTTCTTCTTAAATGTGTAACATTTAAGCAACGAGCATGGCGTAGAGGGAGCTGAATAGCCTTTAATTTTTCAGTGAAATCTTAGAAAAATTTGAAAGTCTAACAAAGTTAAAAATCCAAATATGTTACTATGAACCAGATAGGAAGAACGATGTCAAAGATCGAGGAAGAAAATAGATTCAGTCATCTTCGAACATACAGGTAAGATGCTCGAATCATGAAGTGACCTCTTAACTGTGATTCCCTACTATTACTCTGAGCACTCTCAGTAACTATGAATTAAAAACATGCTAATTATTCTTCGAGTCACTTGATAATTCCATACGAAAAATTGGAAACGAGAAGAACTTTAAAACCAGCAGCAATTGCAAAATAGTCTCTTTTACCAACAATTTCCCTTGCATGTCACTGTCTATTAAAAAAAAAATAAACTATTAATGACAGTCTACCCCAAAATACTGAATAACTCTTACTGAATTCAGAAACTTCCATAAACACAAATAACGTGTCACAAACGATGAACATGAAATAAAAGGGCAAAATTTAATTTGTCAATATTCCGTACATGGCATAGAAAGAATTAGCGTTTCATCGCTTAAACGTGCAGTTTTCTGACCTCTCCTCTCTGAGGCATAATCCAAGTTTAACACCAGAAGGTTAAATTGCCTATGAAGTAAAAAATAGTTGCTGCTGATTTGACAGGCGTTTCAAAGTAAAGAAGAATGGCGTTTTCCTTTTTGGAATATCTTTTTTCATTTTACGTTTCACGTTTTTGTGTTATAAGTGATGACGTCATAGGTGGTTCCACTAAAACAGTTCAACACTCAATCAAGAATATCTCTAGAAATATTAAAGCAGTGTTCTTTAAACTTGGCACCAGAAATGTAAATCACAAAAGAAACAAAATGACACCCGTCGTGCCGTCACCATGACAACAGTTATGCCGCTGGTCCTGTTTTAATTAAAACTAACGTTACCAGATTTTATCTTAAACAAGGGTCATCCACTCCCAACAATCTAATGGGGAGAGTTAAGACAATATGGGAGTCATGTGTGTTCCGAGCAAGACCCTCTGTCCCTTTTCGAAGGGTTGCAAATTGGCATATTTGGTTTTTCACAGAAAGAGACTGGAGCCAAAAGTGTTGCCATGGCAACAACACAGAAGGTGTCATTCTGTTTCTTTTGTGATGCACATTTGTGGTGCCAAGTTTGAAGAACACAGCTCCAATATTTCTAGAGATATTCTTGATTCAGTGTTTTACTGTTCAAATGGAACCACCTATGACGTCATCACTTTCCTCATTTGCATAATACAAAAACGTAAATATCTCTAGAATGAAAAAAGATATTCCAAAAAGGGAAAGGCCAATCTTCTTTACTTTGAAAAGCCTTTCAAATAAGTAGCAATTATTTTTTACTTCATAGGCACTTCAACACAACACCCTAGCTAAGCGATTATCAAGCTTACTCAATCATAAAATCAACAAAATCAACTGTTAATTGCACTTCCCGTGTAATAGAAACAAGAGTGGAAGTTTTAGGGGATTCGCTTACGGCCTGCATGAATTCATCCGGTCCGCCCCCTCCCTTCGTCTCCTCATGTTCCTGATTCTACTTTTGTGTCAGTGAACCAATCAGTAGTATATTCTCTACCGAGATTCTTAAAGAGCTTTTCGCAAATAGTACACTCAAAACAGTTGGCTCGTTACACGCCATAAATTAAGTTTTATTCCACCGTCAGGAGTGCAGTAGTGAGGAGACTCGACCTACCAGCTGAGCCTCGTGGGTTGGAGTACTTTACAAAGCGTCATAATTTATTTGGGTTAAGTTTGTTGTTGGTTCCCTCCCTCCCGAGTGATTTTATCCGGGATTTACTCCTTCCACAGAATCGTACGAACTGTTCCACTGAAATCCCAACTGGACTGAACTGCTAAAAGTGTACGAATAGTTATACTCTGGATGGGCCACTACTTCTTCTTTTTTATATTTACACTTTACATTCCACGTTCTATGGATACGTAATAATAAAGGTCTTTGGAAGTGGTTATCAACTTAATGCACAAAGGATAAAAAAAGCTGAAATCGAACCTAACATGAATCAACCTGTTAACCCAATGTTGTAGAGTCACGATATGTTATTCTAACATCAACACCCCCTCGTCTTTAGCTTTGACATGACAACTGTAGCAGCAGATAATTTACGTAGAGTTGAGAGCATAGTCCGCCATAGCAAACTTTTATTATCAGAAGATTTTTAGCAAAGAAAAAGATAAAAAAAACAGGACAACTTCACAGAAGCCACGACGAAAACTACAAAACGTAACTTTCCACATTCTCTAATAATAATAATAATAATAATAAATAATAACTCGGAGCTTTTTTTCCTCATGACTGAAGTGTGGAAATAGCTACTCTGGGAAGCTAGCCAAGTTGTCAGTTATGATTAGTTACTACTGAAACACTAAAAGCACGTCATTGTTCACGAAGTTCTTTGTTCAGCTGAATTTGTTCTGTGCCCGGTTTGTTTCGCGTCGAAATATGAGGAAATCAGTAGACAATGTGGAGGAAGTTTTCTCTACCAAGACATGTTCTTTGGGGATTTTAAATATCTGCGAAAATTCAGTTCAAAACAGTAGAAAGAAAATGGTTGAACAGTAGATGTCTTTTTCCGAGACAGATGATTGGCTATTTCAAAACAAGGCCATTGGCCATTTGAACCATTGGTTAATTTTACGATGGTATATTTAGGCTTAGTAAGGTATGAGACATCGTCTGCCATTTAGTATCCTTTGATTCACGTGAAAACGTTTGTGAATCGCCTTTGCCTGAGTCATATTCCAGTATCCTGTTCTTTCTGCAAATTCGTTGACCACAGTCTCAGATAGTTTGCTTGATAGCAAGCATTGCTAAAGTGGGTTCTGACCGGGTAAGGGGAAACTTCAAACAATCGTGAACTTCAAGCTGGCACTGGAACACGAATAGCAACGGTGATTCACGGACTTCCTTTCTTCAGTAGTCGCCTTTTTGTCAGCGCAAGTATATGAATGACGAAGTTGCAAAAAGCCGCTCGTTTTCCGCCCGACTTCAAGAAGTAACGGAAAACCTACTTTGGCAAAGTGTACTTTTTTGCGACGTATACTACGCGTGGGTGAGTTCTACAGACATTTTGCCAACAACAGTTATAACGGTTTGGCTTCCAACTGATTTTAAACAATGTTCCCGATCTTTGTACACTTTAACTATAACGCCCAGCTATTTATCAGTTTGACGATTAACCGCTGCTCAGATCAAAAAGACTAACCGCAAAGGGTCAGATCAAAAAGGTTAACCGCAAAGAGCTTCTTAAGCTAAGAAGTATACATGCGGGCAAACTTCGGTTACAAGATAATAGCCTGCATCGAGTAAAGATTACTCAAAGAGCCAATGCAACTTTTAAGTTTACTGTTTTCAGTGTTCCGGCGTGTTTCACGAAGACTGTGTTCCCAATTTTATCGATGCCCAGCTCAAGCGCCATGGATTTCCTTTTAGACGTGGAAAATGAGCCGTGAAACTCACAGATCCATTTTTTTTGAGATTTAATCACAGTGCTCTTGTGCGGAAGATGGATGGCTCAAAAGTGAGGTCTCCAAAGATGACAAAATGCCCTGTACATGTTTTGATCTTGAATAAAGATCACTGATTCTAATAATACATGACCGCGGGAACATAAATAATAAAAATAAGCATTATTTTAAGTCAGTTATGCATAATAAGACTTATAAGAGATGTTAAGTGCTAACAGAACCTGAACCATCTCTAGCTGGATCTCTTTTAAAACTAGATCTAGCCTGTTAATACAACTCCGTTTCAAGTCGCTTTATTCTATAGTCTCCTGTCGTCTCGTAACGCTTCCTCGGCGAGGAGCGTTTCGTGTGACCCCAACGGAAGACTACCCCTGTTTAGTAGATAAAACAAGGCCAAATAAACAAGCCTGACCTCTCACTCATAATTTATCAAGACTTAGCGTATAAAGAAAACACACAGCACTTAACGAAATATCTCTCAATTATCACGTTTCCTTTTCCTGTTTTGTGAGTTTCTCGACGGTCAACAAGCGACGGAGGAATATATCCGATTCTATAATGGTTAATAGGATTGCATGATGACGTTGAAACTCGTTGAAGCATCCCGCTAAGTGCACCTTCTTCGCTCCACTTTAAAAGTCTTAAAAGGTGGAAACAATTCACCGGCGGTCGGGAAGACACAAAACAAAGAATGCCTTTTGATAGGTGATATAAACTGCAATTTTCTGGCGAATTCGGATCACAAAGAACTCAAATCAATTGTGACATCTTTTGGCTTAAATCAGCTCATTAGAACCCCCACGAGAATTACGCCAGAATCTCAGACGCTAATTGATGTTATTTGTAGCAATGAGCCACACCACATCTGTTGTACGAAAGTAATCCCTGCTGGTTTGAGCGACCACGAGTTAATTGGTTGTGCACGCAAACTCCACAACGTGAAATATCAACCTAGGGTTATTACATGTCGGAACTATGCAAACTATAACCCTCAACTATTCTGTGATGATTTAAGATCCAAAGACTTTGGAAATGTTTTCGCATCTTCCTGTGTAAACAAGGCATGGTCTTTCCTGAAAAATTCTCTTCAACAATGCATTGACAAACATGCACCCCTCATCGAGAAAAAGGTTAAAGGAAGGTTGTGTCCATGGCTGACTCCGTACGTTAAAAGAGAAATGAACTTAAGAGACAAAATGCTCAGGAAAGCTCGAAGAACAAGCTGTGAGGTTGATTGGTCATCTTACAAACGGCAACGGAATCGGGTGACTGGCTTAATCAAGAATGCTAAGAACAGATATCATCGAGAACTTTTAAACAACACGGTGGATTCCCCAGATAAGTTCTGGTCGGCAATTAAAGAATTGTATCCCACGAAATCACCCTCAGAGCTAGGCTCAGCATTGTTAGTAAATGGAACAAAAACAACAGATAAAAAGCTTATTGCTAACACCTTCTGCAATTATTTCACAAATGTGGCTCGATTACTCAAGTCAAGTTCCTTCTTGCTTCGTGACTTTATCTGGAGCCGTCCTACGCAACAAAATTACCTACAGCCAGTGAAAACAAACTTTTTGTTCAAGGAGGTTCACGAATCGCAAATCTACAAAGAGCTGAGAAATCTCAAAAGGAAAAAAGCTACTGGCTTAGTTAACTTTCCGCCTGGCTTGTTGAAAGATGCTGCTTCAGTGATAGCAAAGCCGCTGACCTACATTATCAATTTATCACTTAGATCTGGAACTGTTCCGGCTGAATGGAAAGAAGTCAAAGTTTTACTACTCTTTAAGTCTGGCTCCTCATCTGAGATAGGCAATTACAGACCAATATCACTTCTTCCCATCCTATCAAAGATCCTAGAGAAAGTGGTGTATAGTCAACTGGTGTCCTCTCTAGAAAGTAATAACCTCCTTCCTGATAATCAATTTGGTTTTCGTTCTAAACGCTCTACTGAACTGGCTGTTACATACTTCACAGACATAATAAGGAAAGAAGCTGATAATGGCAAGGTATCGGGAGCAGTTTTTATTGATCTGTCTAAAGCTTTTGATACCATTAGTCATTCAGGCCTACTAAACAAACTGCCCTTTTATGGGATTTGCGACAATGAGCTGAAGTGGTTCACAGATTACCTGTTTTTACGAAAGCAGACTGTGCAATACAACGGTGTTCCCGTTTTTACTGGGGTTCCACAAGGAAGCATTCTTGGGCCGCTGCTGTTCAATATATATTTTGCTGATGTTCACAAACCTCTTCAATCATCCAGACTCATCACGTATGCCGACGACATGGTAATCTTTACTTCTTCAAGCAATTTTGATGTTATCGAAAGGAATCTAAATGATGACATCAACAATCTGGCTACCTGGTTTCGCAAGAATGAACTCATCATAAATCTCAAAAAAGGGAAGTCAGAGGCGATGATCTTCGGAACTGCACAAAGGTTGAGTCGTCTCCAAGGTAAACAGCTCAATCTGACGGTGAATGGATTACCTATAAACAGCACAACAACCTACAAGTACTTGGGTGTTCATTTAGATCCTACATTGAGTTTTGAAACCCATTTCAACAAAACCTACAAGAAAGCGGCTGGGAGAGTCACTCTACTGCGGAAAATTCGTTCTTCCATTACTTGTGCAACTGCAGAAAGCATTTACAGGGCTATGGTTATGCCTGTTTTTACCTATTGTAGTCTAATCACACTAAGCTATTCAAATACGCGCAGGCAACTAATTCGCAACCTCGAACATCGTGGACTAAGCTGCATTTCCTCAGGTCTGCAAAACAAGACTGACATTCGTATTCCATCAGTTGACAGTTATTTGAAAAGAAAAGTCTGTCTGTATGTTTTTGATTGTCTAATTGGAAATGTATGCACGCCTTTTAAGAACTATTTTACAAGGGTAAGTCACAATGTCAACACAAGAAATAGATTTTCCTCGATCGAACTGCCGAAAATGAACTTGGAGTTTGGCCGTCGGAGTTTTTCGTTTTTAGGGGCTTCAATTTTTAACAGTTTACCGGCGGACATAAGAACTCTGAACTCTAGGCTTTTATTTAGGCAAAAGGCCAACGAACATTTTTATTTGTAATTTTTAATCGTGAGTTTTTATGTTTCCCAATGTACTAGTTTTGCCTTTTTAACTCTTTACCTTCTTTAAATTTTTAAATTTTTAAATCTTACAGGACCCCTTTGATAACAGTACTTTATAGTACTTATGGGTTAATCCTGTCTAAAGATTCGTTATTATTTTTATTTATTTTTTACGTTCTTGCTATTCGGGAATCCCAAACTGACCTAACTTTATGGAATGATTTTGGTGGACGATATCATTGTACGAAAAGTATAGAGCTACACAGTTAATTACGGGCAGACAGGTACTCAGTAAGTCACAGCGGAAGTTACCGTGCTGACTTTTCTTTAAGAGACATGGCCCGGGGGGAATGCTCCCTTATATGGGCTATATAGGTATGTGCGGCCCCAAAGGGTAGGCTTTTTCAGCCGTTTTAGTCATAAATAGGGTATCGATTGTGGCAATTTTGGTTATAAATACGGTATGGTTTTAGCACTCTAGTCATTAATTGGGTATATTTCTTAGAAGAAGCTACTTTTTCATCGTTATCAATAAGAACGTCAACAAAAGTCCTTCATAACTTCAGTTTTAAGGCAACTACGCCAGCTGCAACTATCATAAATAGGGTATCGAATTTTTGGCCAGGTCATAAATAGGGTAGGAAAAATCGCAGGTTTTGGTCAAAAATAGGGTAAGGGTTATGGGAAGTGGGCCGTACAACCCCACCCAACTTTTCTGGGAGTACTTCCCCCCGGGAGCCATGGAAAACGCGAAACAAATGAAAGAAACATCACGGACTCTTATTGACAACGAACAGTAATCTATCAATGCACAGCCTAGGTCAAACTAAATGTCACGGTAACAAACTGTGTCCTCGCAGCAAGGTAAATCGTCTCCCCAATTCACCTCAATTCGGTGAATAATTGTTAATTGTACGAGAGTAAACGAGACGAGTACATCAATTTCTTATAGGGCAAGGTAGTCTAATAGCAAATTTTGTTTTTTGTGTTATGTTGATTTAAGGATATCGATAACAGGAAGGGGGAAAAAAACACAGGAGAGATATATGACTACAGCGTAAAAAACCCGTTTAATTCTCTGTACTTTATTAAAACAATTAATTCTGTGCTGGTCTAGTTCATGTGACTACATAGGTAAAGCCAGTTATCGCAGCTAGATTTAAATTCAATAACATTTTAACGAAAATATTACTCTGTCAAAACATATTGTTAAACAAATGGTAGCCTGCGTAGCTTGACGGTTTTTAAGCAATTTGAGCGCGTTAAGAAAGCGGCGAGGCCGTGATAACGAGCGCCAAAGCCGGCGAAGCCACCAGGAGTCAAATTGCTTAAACACTTCCTTGAACCGCCAAGCTACACAGGCTAACAAATATGGTAGTTTGAAAATTTTTATTCATCTGTTATGTTTACTTTGCAAACTACTTCTAGTTACTTACATGACAAACAAGTTAAATACAATGAATTAAATACCATGCCGGCTAAGTGTTGTTTGGTAACAAAACTTACACAGATATTTTTCGGAAGAGACATCTCCTAACCTTCATATTGTTAACGCTAATCAGAGATAGTCCTCCATGGCAGTGGCCTGTTAGACACTTGGCCACGTAATTACTCGGCCTGTATGTATATCTTGTTGGGTAACTGGTCGTAGCCAGCTCTTCAAACAGGAAATCACTGCCTATATTACCGTGACAGGCCCCTTCCTGTGAACGCAATTGAAAGAGAATGACAAATCAATATAAACACTAACTGTCAGTAAATTACAGAGTTGATTAACTAAACAAAAAAAAAACTGGACTGTGCGCGACATTCATTCATAATTTGCGGCTAATGCACTGTAACAAAATTAAACAGACTGCTGGAGCTACGGCAGAACGACGCTTGAGCACTTTCCATATCAGGCCTAGCCCACACTACCCCGGAGAAATTTGAAAACGCAGCTTTATTTCAACGGTTTATAGGTCTACCGTGTACACTAATCCGGAGAAACTGTTTACGGAAAACAAAACTCACGACAGTCATGTGATTAACCCTGACCGTTAAATGGTACACACACAAGTGTTTCTGCCGTCAATGATTGTTGTGTTCTCAAAGGCCGATCGGAGCCTTAGTCATAATTATATCAAAATACTTCGAATCTGATTGGTTATCAGCACGTTCTCTTTGGAACGGGCAACTTAGCTATCCAATAACAAGGTGTCAAATAGCAACATTTGCGTGGCGTGCGAGCTTTATTTGCCTTTTCTTGAGAATGAACACTTCTCTATCAGTTTCCAAAACTTTTCAGAAATTATTTTTCCCCCGATAATTTTGTCACCTAAATGGTAAAATCGTAAACAAGCTTGGCTTCGTCTAGATACTTCCGCGATTGTTTATGGTTAGATTTATTGGTAACTCTGTCTGAAATCATACTTAAGGTCATTCCCCAGTATTGCATTGCGCATCCCTACTGCGCATAATTTGACGCGTGATTAGAGCGCGCGCATTAAAACATGGCGGCTTTTTCTTTACAGCTGGACCTCGCCATAGTGGTAAACCGTCATTTTCTCGCAAACTGGTATGGTGACCTATCATTTTGAATTGAGTAATAAATTTCTCTGTGTAAAATAAATATGGACCAATTCTCAGTGTAGAACAAAAAGCAATCGTCGGAAAGATGAATTTAGCAAGGAATCGTGACTACAATCATGATGGTATTATAAGGATTTATATGGGTATAAACAAGGGCTGTTGCACCTAAACGAACATGGGGACCCCTCATTTTTATTTCAAAATTTAAGTTCCTATAACATAAACAATCAATAGGCAAAGTTTCACAAAAGTCTCAGTAGAGGTTCTATTTTAGTGGAATGACCTTAAATAAAACAAATTATCTGAGCCACTTATAGGTCGAATGTTGGATGTGGTATATATACTTCATTATAAAAGTGATGACGATGACGATGATAATCATAATACATGATTTGGCATTTTAAACCAGCTTAGTTTTGCTGTAGTCCATTGGTACCCAGAGCGGCGTAAATGCATCTAATCACACTACTTTATTTTCAATGGCAAATTCTCGCTATGAGACATGGTACGGAATCATGGCAGTTGTTTCATCCAAACAAATATCCAGGCCAAGATGATAAATGCAACTACCATGATTCTCTGCAGTCGCATCCCATTGTGTTTTAGATTTCTTTTGAACTCACCTCAAAAGCAAGACTAACCCCATTGATGGCCTTCAGTGCGTATTTCTTATTAGAATCGTGTTTATCAGTGAACTGAATACAGTACAACCCGGGCTTGTTCTTCTTGTCCGGCTCTTCAATCTTAAATCCTTTAAGAAACGAAATAAAACGAGAGTTGATGCGCCCCTGCAGTAAGCACTAGAAAGTTTATGTCTTCCACGTCATGATGTAAATATTTTATACAGTCGACTCCCGATGACTCGCACACTCAGTCACTGGAACCATTTACTACAATTTTAACCTCGGTAACTCGAGCCATCTATAACTCGAACCTTCCGCTAACTCGAAGCAATTTTCAGTTTCCCTTGAACCCTGCATAGTTCTCAGTACCTTGACTTCTCCTGCTGCTTTGCTTTTCTCTTTTTTCCCACTACGTTTCTAGTACGTTCTGATTTATAAGGTAAGTTAGAAATGTACTGATGTAAATGAACTCGATCGACGTCTCTACAATTAAATTCGATAAAATGTAGACTGTATGAATAGAAGCACAATAAATACCGTTTTCCCCTCATTCTAGTCATTTGTTCCCTACTCCAGATAACTCAGACTACCTTCAACCTGAACCTTGTTCAATTTCCCTTAATTACAGGTTCGAGCTATCGGGGGTTGACTGTATTATGTCGACTGAGAGACTACTGTTGGTGATTGGCTTATTTCACTCCGGCCATCAGCAAAAATCTGTAACTTTGCTTATTTATTATTGAAATTAGACCTGCAACGTGTTTGATTGGTGAGGACAACAAATTTCTCTAATCAGTTATAATAGGAATCAATGGCGTTTGTACGACTATCATGACGATAAACTTCACTTCGAATCTTATGAAGTCGACTGAGTTTAAAAAAAAATGGCTTTTTTCTTCAATAACTTACGTGTGCTGGTATCTTGGGTAGCTGCGCCAGTAACTGTTACTCCACATTGCTTGCTGCCAGCAACTGTAGGACAGTTAGAGGTATTGTTAATCTTCATAAGATTGCCTCCACCGCATGATCTCTGACTCAGTTTCCAAACCGAGCTCAGGCAATGTAGACTTGACACAACTTCCATGCGAGCCAGCAAGCACGCGACAGCAATCTATAGGTAAAGATTAACAAGATAAATAAACACTTCTAAATCACCAAAAAGATTCTGCTAATATATTAAACACGATAAACGTGCGAGCAGCTGTTTTCAACGTAGACATATCAGAATCCAGTTACAGAAATATAGTGAAAAGGAGTTTAACAACTTTTTTTAGTGAGAACATTTCATGAAAAGTCTAGGGCATTTAATGCACAAAAAGTTTCTCTTTGCGTTGGAATTAATGTTTAAAGCTAAGGACAAAGGACATTGCAGAAAAAAAATTCAAACTATTCTCTTGGGGAAAACATCTTAATAGCAGTATCAAAGTTTTAAGTTTCTTTAAAAATACGTACTACAAAAATCCCCTTCAACGCCATTTGATGCTCTCTCTTTTCGGTCAGCTCAGATTCCAATGTTGAAATTTTCATGGCTAAGCTCCCTTTTATACCATTTTCACAATACAGGTATACATATATGTGGGATGCATGTAACTGCCCAAGAATTCGCTTCTCTTTGGGGCTCTTCTGAAGCGCTTCTTTTTGGGGCTCTTCCGAAGCGTCTGGAGCAGTTTTGAAACAGTTTAGTGATAATGCACTTATTCATTCAAAATGAAAGCCCTGCTTTTGAAAGAGACATATCCGACGACTACCGAAACGGAAAACCCAATTTGAAAAAGTGTGCTTCTAAGTTTTCTGGAACTGAGGCTACGTGTGGGTGTGTTCGACGGAAGTTTTGCAGCATTAACGGCTTGGCTTCAAACTGATTTTAAACGACGTTCTCAGTCTGTGTACACGATAACAGTAACGCGTCTATTGATAAGGTTGACGACTAAACCGATGTAGGAAGCTTATGAAGCTGACTTTTCAAGCTTTAGCTCTTCGTCGATCAATGTTTTTTTTTTTTAACTTTTGCCCACTTCAAGTTGATACCCTGCTTAACTTTAGAGGCAGTCATTGAAGTGGAACATCCAGAAACAGGTCCGGGACACTGACAAATATTTAAGCTATTTGGTCTCAAACTTTTACGTATTTCCAAATAGTTGAACGATGATTGCCAGTTACTTCAACTAAATGAGATGAACATAAAAACGTTTAACACATAAAATTAAACTAGTCAAGGATGTGTAAAAAAAAAAAGGGTAATGCGAATCCTTGAGCGGTAGTAGATGTCGTAACGTTAAAGGAATGCAAAAGAAAATAAATTTAAACGCGAACGAACCTACGCCAACTGTTACAAAGTATCATTTTTCACCTCTCGCAGCAAGCAGGCACTACGACACTGCTTAAAAACTGGCCTGCTACATGTATGTGACGTGGATAGGAGAGGTGAAAACCCTGGCAGCAAATAAAAGCACCTTACACTATTGCCGATGATCATGATTTTGAAGAGCTTGTTGGTGAAAACAGCCCAACTAAAAGAACACCGTATTGACGTCACGAGGAGCTTATCCCACGCGAGCAAAAAATGTTTTAATATGTTTTGTACATGTATGCTTTTCAACCGGTTTCGCCTTGTTCCCGGAAACATTTGAAAAAAAATGTGTCGGCTTGAAGTCTGAGAAACATCCCTGGGAGCTGCTAAAAGTTTTGTGCTATTGCTCTGATCTTTTACACTTTTTTGCAGGCGAAAATAAGACCAGCTTAAGAGCGGAAGCAGTCCTACCTCGTTTCTTTTACTGACACAGCTTGTTGCCGTGACATTCAGTTTGACTTAGGCTTTGTATTGCATTGATAGATAAATTTTCATGGTTGAGAGTCCTTTTAAGTATTTAAGTGAAATCATTTTTATTTGTATCGCACGGAAACTTCCTCTATGACTTATTTCGTTAAGTGCTACATGTTTTCCTTATGAGCGGCGGGGGTCGTCTCCCGTTTGTGATCATCACACAATACCGCGGACCACTAAATAAACATGAAAATAGAAGTTAATTAAGTGTATAAGCAATCTTTACTCAATGGAGGTTATTATTTAGTGACCACAGGTTGCCTGCATGTATACTTTTTAGCTAAAGGAACTCTTTTTGTTTGGTTTCTCTCCTGTCGCGACTTTTATATAAACATTATTCTCTTTAAGAGCATGACATCCGCAGTGAAGAAAGCTTATGTCGTTCACAAATTATTGTTTTAATTGTCGTTCGTGTCGTCTTCTGTCGGCTAAACTTGGGGCTAGTTCAACACCTGTTTGCTGAAAAGGGAAATATTTAAAGCGCTAAGATACCTCTGTTTATTATACATAGCGACTCCAAATCCTTAAACCTATATCATTTGTACTTGACGCTTAACTTTGCGTAATCGGCTTCTTCCCGGGGATGTGGAGTTGAAAAGAAGGGAAGTAGCCTGCTATTTAACCCCTCAAATCCGACACTGCTCTACCACTGAAAACTATTAATACATTTTTTGCTGATCAAATATACAAAATATGGATCACAATCCACATAACTTGACTTGTAATGGCTATTAGTGGTAATTCTTATGCTACGGTATTAAATTATTTATATACTGACATATTAATTACAGTATCAGCGGAAAAGAGAGGTTAAACACTGTATGCGATTCAATTCACTCTAGAATGGGAAGTAGTTAATTTGATGCATTCGTCAGTAGTCGTCATGACAGCTAACGGTTCCGCTTTAACTTGACCCTAATGATTTCAAGTAGGAAAACAATTAATTGTTTAAAAACAATCACTTAAAACGAAGAAATTTCTAAAAAAAATTGAACCTCCGACAGAACAGTGAAGAAATTAAAAGAAAGATATAATGAAAACAGTGTAACTACACAGAACATGAATGACGAGGAAACTATAACGCACATCTTTGTCGGAAGACAGCAAAATTTAAAAACAGGCGCAGCGGAAACTTCGTTGTTCATTCATGAAAAGGACATGTGCGTTGGCGGGGAAGTGGAAACACTTACGCCCGATATTGACAGAGAAAATGATCATATTTTCTGAGTCAGTCAAGGTTTGTGCATCTTGAAAAGTTTAGCCTAAGTTTTTCTCGTTTGTCGTTTGTTTTGCAAAGCAGATTTCATGCCTCGACAGCATAGAATTTATTGAGTATCATTCGTCAGGCTTACGACGTTTCTTCAATTATAATTGGCAGAAGTTACGCATGCACTCATATTTACGTCAGAAAACCTAATTCACTAAAACTAACTAAATCAATCATCTTTGTTGCGCATAAAATAGGTGATTAGAGTCGCCCAAAACAAAAGATTTCATAATCATATCTATGCAAAATTTCCTTTTCAAGAGACTCTTATGCAAAAGATTGTTTATAGAAAAGAAAGAAACTAGTCTGAGAGTTAGTTATGATCTTGGTGTAGGTTCTGAACAAAAGTAAATTGAGTTTTAGATTGAAAGAGAAGCGAAATTTACTTCTAAACTCATGGATTGAGGGTAAAGGATCTCAGAGGTGTTAGAAATAAAGAGGTCAGCAAGATTTTAATAAGGTTGAGAATTCTCCTCATCACGCATCAATGTGTTGTGAACTCGATACAAACCAAAACAAGCATAATGTTTTGTTATCTTTTTATTTTATAATTGTTCTGTGTATAGTCGCAGGAATAGGCGTTCAGTTTGACAAGTACATGACTGAGGGGGACATGGGGGGTTCTGAACACCGCAACACCACAAAAAAAATTAACGAACACCGCATCACTGCAAGAAAAGTCAACGAAACATCGTCACCGCAACACGTATTTTTAGCGCCATGATTCGTTCTTCTACACTTAAAATAATACTTTTATACCTCAACAATTTTCCACAAAATAAACACATCAGAACGCTTTTCATTGCGCATATGTGGATACTGCTGATGCCTGTAAATCAGTTTTCTTGCTCTTGTGAAGAAACCTTGCGCGAAGTTAGGAAGCGGACGAAGAATAATGAGAGGACCCTTGAGAGATGGCCTTTACCCCAGATCCCTCTCTTCTTTTACTTCGCTCACTTTTCTTGGTGTATAAACCCACTGACTGAAGCCCTATCTTCACTGAAAGTATTGCTTTCCGGAGCTTGCTACGTTTGCGTTCGATATTGATAATCGCAAAAATAATTGAAAAAATAGGAGGTGTAGAAAGTCGCAGGACCTTGGAGCGGGTAAAGACCAGTATCAGAATGACCTGTAGACGAAGCCGAATAGAAAAAGGAAAAAAATAGTAAACGTGTGTAATTTACAAAGCTTCCTTAGCTTAGAAAGCCTTCTTTCTTCCCTGCCGACGCGACGTCCGAATATATTTTGTGGCCGGTAATTTTCGCCACCTTTTCCTTTCTTCGAAGAAAGAGGCTGCGCAGTCAATAATACATTATATTCGGCCTTGGCGTGTCCACTGAACTCCGGGTGACAGAGGTCGAGTTACTTGTCAAGTTACGTATAAATGAAAACAGCTTCGGATTGGCAGCCGAGGCATATTGAAGATTGACTGGAAATTGGTCTGTATTTTGTTACAAATTATTAACCTCAATGGTGCATGTTTCCATAAATTAGCATCGAAAACGAAGTTTACATGCTAAATTTAGGTCAAATTTAGGTTTGAAAAAGGTTGTCATCTAACAGTTCTCACGGAACTTATTATGCATGAATAACTCAAATTGATGACTATTTTTACAATTTTTGTGCTTACAGTCATGCATTATGAGAGTCAGTGATCTTGCCGATCAAGATCAAAACATTCACAAATCATCACTTTTGAAATTTTGGTCTTCCTCATAAGATAAACGTGAGTACATTTTAAGAAATCTTGATCAGTGAAAATTGCAGCACGTGCTCCGCATCTAAATCAAAATCCCCGAGTTGGGCGTAGATAAAATCAGGAACACAGTACACTCCCTAACATCACGAGACACGCGGGGACACTAAAAACCAAAAAAAGACATGAGAAAAAAAAAAAAAAAAAAAAAAAAAGAAAAAGAAAAGAAAAAAAGAAAAGAAAAAAAGAAAAGAAAAAAGAAAAAAAAGTTAAATAAGTCTGTAGATAATCTTTACTCAACGCAGGTTATTATCATGTCGCCACGGTTTGCCTGCATGTGTACTTTTTACAGTAAAGGAACTCTTTACGGTTAGTTGCTCTCCCAGGAGGGAGGGGGCTTCTCCAAGCAAAGCATTGGTTGAATCATCACTACCAGTGTGACGTCACGTTTCGCTTGGATGAAATTCAAAATGGCGCTCAATGGCTGAAGTACAAGAGGTTGATAAAAATGCGGAATTTCGCTCTGATATTCTGCCCCATTTTCTTAGGTTCGTTAATATGTGGTTTATATTACATTGAGGAATCTTTATTTGGTACTTTTTGGTGGCCAAAATATTCAAAAGGTAGATAATTTGATCGAGAACTTTCTGTTTTGAAGCCAATTTGTCGAGCAAAACTGTTAGCTGGTTGACCTTTCGAGGGCCACTGCATAGCGAAGCAGAGCCATTTTGACCCAAGAATAGGAGGTTCGACAGAGGGTATACTTGGCTTCTTGTATGTGGAATTTCAGTTCTTCAGTGCTCGTGGTTCATCTCATCAATCCCTTCAAAGTGCAAAGAATGGCTGGGTGGAAAGAACAGCCATGTTTCAGATAGCCAGATTAGGTAAGGTTTCACCTTTATCGTACTACAGTTTACATTTAGAGCAATATCCGTAATTTGGTTAATAGTTATGGCTTGATTAATGATTCGGTTCTATTTTATTTTTATTTTATTTGAGAAAGAGGAGCCTTAATTTTCTTTTATATGCTAGGTCTGCAGCAAATATAATTTATACCGAGAGACCATATTTTCTCTTGATTGTACATAGTTGTGTTACATGAAAAACTCAGCTTAGTTCCTTGCCGGCGGCCTAATTGTGACTAACTTTTCCCTGATATTAGTTTGGAATTCGATATTTTAAAAATTGATAAATGCTGTTAATCCGATAGATCCATCAGAATCCATTGATTTGCAAGGTCATAATCAGCTAATAGTCTCCATTTGTTCATCTAAAAGTTGTAGCCCACTGAAAACAGGTTATTAAAGACACTTCTTGTTTCTTTGCAGGGAATGTCACTGGAAGGAACATATCATAATGCACAAATTTCCTTCCAGAATGCCACACTGGACAGCATTTAGGGATTCTGATGAACATTTTCCCTTTGAAGGCTAATGCCCCTCCCCCCTGCTCCCCAGATGATAAACTGGCATGGAGTTTTAAACTCACCTTAGTTTAGATTTTTAAAAATTTCTTTATCACCTGTCAAGAAATGCATATGAGAGCTACGATTTGTTTCATATGTTTAATCATGCTGTCAAATGTACAAGTTCCTGCTTCATTTTTGCACCCCCTTAAGCACTTTTCCACACCTCTAGTTAAACTCCCATTGATTGACAGCCAAAGATATTTCCTTTAAAGGCACAGAGTTATACAAAGGCTTACCACAGCTTGATTGTCAGTATAAATCAATTGACAAGTTCAATTTGGAATTAATTTGAGATCCCAAATTTACGATAGTTTCAATTAATTTATGAGAAGTTAAAAAAATGTGACTTTTCTGTTATATCAGTAACTAAAATAGATGTCACCAACCTTATTGACTTAAACAACGTAATGAAGAAAAAGCTAGGGTGGTGAAATTCAACCATTTTTACACAAGGATAACTGAACATTGAGCTATGAAGACACAAAACAGAGCAAAAGAGGGGAAATTCTCTGGAGCTAACATCGAGGTTTTCAGCGCTGACTGCTATCACACTAACCACAAATAAAACCACTAGCAATGGATCAGGCACGACATGTATGGCCATATATGGTCAGAATGAGAGCATAGCTGCTAAGCACGCTGGAGGAAAATGAAGCTTATGGGCCTCTGGAGTCTGAGGGAGAAATTGATTCAGTTAATCAATCATTTCTTTATTTGGTAATGCAGGTTTTATGAAGTAGCCTTCATTCGGTGTCCACTCCATGGACATTATCCATTCCGAGAAGATAGGAACAGATAATGTCCAAGGACAAATGTGCAAGCGAAAATAATTGATGGATCAAATGGCACATAGAGTCACAATTGAAACTATAGGCTGATGTGAACCTGTGAAGAGCAGGAGATGATTATAAAAGCAGAATAAAAAGAGCTTATGGGAATAAAACTTGTTAAAATTAAAAAAAAATATTTAAATAGAATAAATGTCTGATTGTCTTCACAGCATTTCGGTATTCTAACACATTTTTTAGCATTTACTGTCATTTCTTTTGAGTGCTATGCTGCAATATCTATTTGGTGACATTTAGTGGAGGGTTGTTTTTTAGTTGGAATATGATGAGAACTTAAATGGATGAAAAGACTACAATGCAGCCTTGAAATTCTTGGAGGCTTAAGAAATAGGAGTCATTACAACATGGCAATGCAGGATAGTTGCAACATCATCAGCCTGTTCCAGGCTCTCGGTCTCTTTCTCTACCAGAACCCGCTCTGCCACTTTTTGCGATCATCCCACTGACAGAGAACCAGGAACAGGCTACAGCATCATTCAAGATGTGGCATTGTTCAGGAATAAGGCAAGTTATCAGGTTATGACAAAAGATAAATAAATCATACAGCAAAATTGATTTCACTATAACTGCAATTATTTAAATGCTATATATGTTTACACCAAAATTGTACACCAAAATGTAAGAGGCAAAAAGAAAACCAAAAACAGCTTACTCAGGCTAACTCTAATTTGAACTTTGTTGTGAATATGAAATTACAACACTGAATACCGCAATTGCAGTGGACAGCAATAAGTCAACAGTTGCAACGAGACAGGAAAAAAAGCCAACAAACCTTCACAACAAAAGCCAACAAAGCTGCTGTACGATTAAAGCCAACAAATTTAACCATACAGCGGGCACAATTAAAACACAAAAGGCAAACGAAGTTGAAACACAAAGAATTGCATTTAAAGGCCTGATAACTACCACCAAAAGTGCTCCAAAACAGACGAAAACCGATCACATCGCAGGGAAATTTAGGTGGAAATCAAGAAATAAACAACATCTCAACACTCAAACGGATTGATGAGAGGAACGGCTGGTTCAATCGACACAGAGATACACGCAAATAAACAAATAATAGAATCAGGATATTTTACCACAAGAGTTACGCTTTGATATTTACTATTCAAATTGCTTTGTTGAGTGTCCTCTTCAGTCCAATTGCGTGATGTTTGTAGAATTCACCCGAGCATAGCCTGTATCGCAGAAAAGTACACTTTGGCAAAGTGGGTTTTCCGTCACTGCAGTCGGGTGGAAAACGGTCGACTTTTTGCGACTTCGGCATTTATGTTCCGCGCTGACAAAAAGTCGACTACTGGAGAAAGAATGTCCGCGAATCACCGTTGCTAATCGTGTTCCAGTGCCTTGCAGTTCACGGTTGTTTTAAGTTTCGCTTATCCTGTCAGAACCCACTTTAACAATTCTTGCTATCAAGCAAACCTAGTGACCTTTTTCGTGTTTCAGCCAAATTGAC